>NC_084900.1:13300412-13657912 GCF_949316345.1 Pungitius pungitius | reverse complement strand
ACAAGTTTTGAAATACCGGCCCTGGTGATCTACTGTAGTTATATAGATTTGTGTGTCATCTCCATACACACTTGTTTTCCATAATCTGAGCTAATAGAAGCATGTAGATGTTGGACAGAAGGGGCCCCAGTATTGAACCTTGGGGAACATCACGTCATTTTCTTTAGCTGTGATGCGTAATTAGCTACAGCTACAGACAAGTATTCTCGGTCTTTTAAACCTGTGGAGTCCCACCCAGTTGATTAGTCTATCGCAGGGGGTGCCCAATAGCGATCGACAAGTCGTCCATCAATGAAAGAATGCCGTCACAAATGCATGTTCTACCACGGGAGATGAACTAACGCTAAGTAGTGATCCTTGCTTACTAACGGACGCATTTCATTTAATGCCAGAGCAACCCAGGCTGACTCCAATAATGTAACGACCAATAATGTGTGGGATGCTTGTTCGCTCCTTCTGACAGATGAGAGGATCGTTGTTTTCTTCATATCAACTGGTCCCCCCCCCCCCCCCCCCCAATACACACCCACCTCGGAGGAGAGGGGTAGATGTTATGGTCGACCGTGTCGAATGCTGCGCTGAGATTCAGTAATGCTAAGACTAAAATCCTGCCGTTGTCTGTGTTAAAGTGGATCTCGTTGAAAACATTAACAACAGAAGTTTCCGTACTGTGGTGCTGTCGAAAGCTTGACTGGAAGGCATCAAAACTGTTATTTGCGACCAAGATCTAGTCTATAAATATAGACCGAGTCAGTCAGACCTACTGTGAATCGTTTGTGTGTGTCTGTTTGTGTCCAGTGGTCATCTCCCAGCAGAGCTCTCCTGCTCTCTATCAGTCTATTTCTGTCTCTCAGTGGGCAGGATGGATGAACCACCCGGAGGGGAGTAGGGACGGGATGATGTATTTTTGTCCTCTATTATTTTAATCGACCTGTTGCTCGGTGAAGCTTGCTGTGTTCCGTTATTTTTTTACAGCTCACAATAGATGTTACGAGGCTACATTAGCTGCTAACATGTAATGTTCACAGGAAGTGGACGTAGTTGCTGTGAAGTCTTGAGTTTGTCGATTTAAACGTCTCCAAAGAACGGATAGTACTTGGTATTTGGACTGAGGAGGACGCAGAAGCGCTGTACACGTCTCTGTCACTGCACTTTTCACTCTTTAGAACAGGTTTCACTCTTTAGGGCTTGTGTCACTCTTAATGGACGCCTCTCTCATGTCCTCCAGGTCCAGGTCCTGCTTGAGGCCCTAAGCTTGAATGTTGACCCCCTTAAAATCAACAGAGTGAATTCAGCAGCTGTTTCGGTTCCTCTTGTTCTGAGGGAAGCAGCTGCTTCAGTGGTGGAGAGGAGCGCACACATGCAGGAACACACACACACACACACACACACACACACAGAGTAACACACTCTCCTGTGTCTCCAGGTCAGCAGGTCTCCAGGTGTAGGTGGAGGCCAGGTAAAAGCGGGAGGCGAGTGTAGCTGATGGATGCTCTTAGCCTCCAGCTATTAGTAAGGAGAGAAGATCAATAAATAAGAGACAAATGTCTCAATGGAGGCGGCGAGAAGGAAAAGCAGCAAAGCAGGCTCCCTTCAGGACTCGTCTCACTCCTCAGGACTCGTCCTCTTTAGGACTTCAGGTCTCACTCCCTAGGGCTTGTCTCACTCAGGACTCATCTCACTCTTCAGCACTTACTCTTTTAGAGCTTGTCCAACTCTTCAGGACACGTCTAACTCTTTAGGACTGGTCTCACTCTTCAGGACTGGTCTCACTCTTCAGGACTCTGGTCACTCTTTAGGATTCACTCACTCTTTAGGGCTCACTCTTTAGGACTGGTCTCACTCTTCAGGATTCTCTCACTCTTTAGGACTCACTCACTCTTTAGGACTGGTCTCATTCTTTAGGACTGGTCTCACTCTTTAGGATTCACTCACTCTTTAGGACTGGTCTCATTCTTTAGGACTGGTCTCACTCTTTAGGACTCACTCACTCTTTAGGACTGGTCTCACTCTTTAGGACTGGTCTCACTCTTTAGGACTCACTCACTCTTTAGCTGGTCTCACTCTTTAGGACTCGACTCACTTTTCAGAAACGTTTAGGCAGCACAGAGCTTCTTTATTCATCGGTCACTCTGCAGTTGCTTCTGAGAACATTGGAGGGGAGAGAGAAGTAACGCAGTCACTTAATCTAGTTTGACTGTTTAACAAGCTACTGTCTCCAGGTGGACAGCTCTCATTTGCATAAAGCTAAATATGCACAATTATGCAAATTATGCTTCAGTCAACTCCCCACAGAATTCTGCTGTTTGACCCTAAAAGCTTTAACAGTACAATGTGAGGTAAGAAGGTAAAAGTAATAATAACTAATTAAAAGCGTATTGCAATTATAGGAAGGTTATCACAAGATTGTGACATTGTATTGTAACAAAGACAGCAGCTGCTTCTACAATAAATTCACATCGGGAAGAAGATTGAGAAAGCTATTTTGCAGTCTGCACACACACACACACACACACACACATACACACACACACACACTCTCAAACGTGCACACGTGTGCGTGGTTTGGGTTTTTCCAGTGGGTGTTTGCACAGCTTCTTATTATCAACTGGTTTGTCAGATATTGTTTCAGAGTGCATGTATCTTCGCTTTCTGTGTGTGTGCGTGTGTGACTTTCCCCTCAATCTTGCATCACTGGCTCACTGGAGTAATTACAAATCACACACAGTCTCGGGAGGAGGACAAGCAGCTCATCGTTTTTTCTGTGAAACTGATTTTTTTATGTCAACCTCACAGCTGGTTCCTTCAGTATTTCCCTTTCCATTATACGGGTGGAATGTTCTGTTGGACAGGTACACGGTATAAACAGGTAGCTGAGAGGGAGCCAGGCCCTTTATAGATGGTCCCTGCCAGTCCTACAGAAAGGACAGACTTGATGGACACATTGTCTGGGCATCCCAGACACAATGTGCCTGTCGTTACCAGCATGTAGATACATCATGATTTGATAACAACAGGCACGTGTACAGACATTTTGGGGCATGAAATTAAAAATAAATTTGGCACTGCTGTAAATTTAGTAAATGAGATAAATCAATGTTGTGCATCACAATCAAGAATGACTTACATAATCTCTATAAAGCTGACAACCCCCCCACCCGCCGCCCGACTCTACTACACCCCTCTTGAAGTTGTAAACCTACAAGCCTTCACTTTAATTCAAAAAGATTAAAAGAGGACAATGCTGGAGGTCCGTCTCCATGGCGCCAAGCAAATCGCCGTTAAATGTTTTATATTTGCATCGATATATATATAGAACTTCATGATCTTCAGGACATAATCTTATTCTACGTTTAGTTCTACTCGTTATTCATTCTTCATCTCCTTCTCTTTCTTCTTCTTCTTATATTGCTTCTTTTAGTTCTAGTCTTCTTGAGCCTGGCATGAGCTCATATTGAAATAGAAAGGAGTTTTTCTATTATCACTGAAGAGAAAACACATTCTGAGAGACTTTCAAAAGAAATGATAAATCAAAAGATTTTTTCTTTGGGTTCATCCAGTTTTCTGTTAATCTGATGAAGGTTTTATTCCAATGGGTTGCACCTTTTATTCGCATAATTTTGTTGCAGGTTATTTCACTGACTGGGTACCAACGCCATTTTGATTTTAGGACAAAAATGTGATTATGAGGGTCGTGTGAACGTGGTTGTTATGTTTGTACGTTCTGAAGAGTGTGTGAAGTCATTTATGCTTTAAGAGCATTTAGGGGCATTCTTGCAGCTCATCAAATACAGATACATATATATATACAGTACATATATATATATATATATATATAAAATGTGTATGTGTGTGCATATTGGAAGCACTGTTGTGAGGGATTTATCTGATGTGTGTGTTTGTTTCAGGTCTCATTTGAGACACACTGCGTCAAACAGTCCACTGAGTGTTTGCACAAGGTGACACACACACACACAATCTGACACACACACACACACACACACTTGTATTTAGTGTGCATGCAGGTTTGATGAATTTTCAGTCCTGCAGTCGGGCCGCTGCAACCGCTTAGAAACCTCATCCATCATGAAAACACACACACACACAGTGTGTCACATGTTTTTCTTATCCGTATCCATGGTTACATTTGGCTTTGTTTGGTGTTTAAAACCACTTTTACGTTGATAGTGTTTGTGTGTGATGAAGTTGCTCATGCTTCATCAACGTCTACCACGTAAACCAGGAAGCAGGAGAGAGGAGATGATGGAGGGACAGACACAGAGGAAGCAGGAGAGAGGAGATGATGGAGGGACAGACACAGAGGAAGCAGGAGAGAGGAGATGATGGAGGGACAGACACAGAGGAAGCAGGAGAGAGGAGATGATGGAGGGACAGACACAGAGGAAGCAGGAGAGAGGAGATGATGGAGGGACAGACACAGAGGAAGCAGGAGAGAGGAGATGATGGAAGGACAGACACAGAGGAAGCAGGAGAGAGGAGATGATGGAGGGACAGACACAGAGGAAGCAGAGAGACGGGGGTACAGTAACCTCTCCCATCGGCACGCACGTGTTTATTGATGATCTATCGGCTCACGTATTGATCCCGGGGGAGAAAGACATATTGCATGAAACACACGTGATGAACTGTGTGTCCTGGCTCCGGGCTGAACCCTGTTACCGCGGCAACCGCCATTTGGATTGCGCTGACCTTTGACATCTCGTCACCGAGACTCTGCATGTAAAATAAACATCTCTATTTTTGACATTTAACACATGCAGCTGCGCCCCCACCAGGCCCCGCCCCCGCTCATGAATATTGACGAGCTGTGACGCATAATACAATGTGATGATAGGACGACAGTGATGGAGGCTGATCATTGCTCATCATCTGTGATCACATCTGAGCGAAGAAGAAGAAGACTTCTCAGCTGCTGACTGAGTTCACAGAGGTGGGTTCTGCAGACTCCAGGTCAGCAGACAACGTTTCTCTGAATGTCAGAGCAGAAAGCATCAGGCTTCAATACGCCAGAAGCTTCTTCTGTCACCAGTGAAGAGACGTCTCCGGGCGGAGGACAGTCGCTGTGGGTGGAACGTATTATCGGCTTGGAGGTCGCTTCCATAACGAGAGCGCATGACGTAACCCAAACGGGGGGGATTACTGCCGGCTCACGGCGGCCAACATCTGGCCTGTTTGGTCCAGATGTTGGTTCCTGTTCTCTCTAAACGTACGTGAAGAGTACGAGGCCTCGTTGTTTTAAACAATGACTTAATGATGTCATCCACATTAACTGTATCATCTCATTTCATTTATTCATCTCAAATTACCAAACTATTTCAGCAAAAGTCCAAAATAAATCTTTTTGTGTGTGTGTGTGAATACATTGTGTTTTTGCAGTATTATGTGTATTTAGTAGGGCCGGGACTTTAGCGCGTTAATTACGATTAATTAATTACAATGTGAATTAAGATTAATTAATTACACAAAAAAATATTTTTTACACTTATTTTTTGCACCGTGGAACGTTTCTCACTGGATGAGTTTCGGAGGACCAATTATACTGGAGCACCAACTAGCGTTCATGACGTCAGACAACAACAAACCACAGTGAACATGAACGAAGAAGCTGACAAGACCGTGTCGGTTGGCCCCGTGAATGGGAAATTTTATTATAATAAACACACGGATGGAAGCGTCGATAAGAGCGTGGTTGTGTGCAAGCTGTGCAACAAGGAATTCACATCGAGCCTCAAGTATCACCTCAACGCAAAACAATTAGCAGCTAGCGTGGACGTACGAGGACCCACACCTAACCCACACTGCACCAGATGACTGGTTTAAGGACCAGGGTAACTTAAGTCCACGTCTGAAAAAATAACCAATGTTCTGAATGTACTTGAAAGTATTGGTCTACTTAAAAAAACTTAGTTTACACAAGGTCTACTTACCTATAGGCTACCTGAATTTCTGAAAGTACTATATTTCTAAATATGCTATTGCTACACTTGTCTGCTGGAATTGGTTGAACAAAAATACAAAGCCTCTAATTAATTAGATTAATATTTTTAATCGAGTCCCGGCCCTAGTATTTAGTACAACACACAACTTAAGTTTTTAATAGAGAAATACTTCAGCTGCATTAACAGATGATTTAAAATCAATCAGAGCTGTGATTACCCATAATTCATTGCAAGAGACTTAGTTCCTCTCTACCGTCTGAAGTAAAGACACCTCTGCGTTGTGTCCATCTGGAGCCCCCCCCCCCCCCCCCCCCACACACACACACAATCTGACACACTTACACAGACACACACAGAAATACACACGTTCCTGATTCCTCAGTGTGATTTATGGGATTGCAGCATTTTATTATCAGAAAAATAAAAGGCTCCACATAATGGATGAGTGAGTTTGAGCGTGTGTGTTTGTGTGTGTGTATCTTTGTGTGAAAACCACAGAGACGCACACATCTCGGCCTCCTCTTCCTTTTCCACCTTCTGTTATCTGGATGAAAAATCCTTCAGTTCTTTTTTTTCTCTTTTCTCATTTCCTGTTGGACGTGTCCACAAATGATGTGCAGATAAACGCACAACATCACGTAGCGCGCTGACACAACATGTGTTTACGGGCTGTGTTCCTTTAATGCGCCTTGATTCCTGCAATCGGTTTCTTTAGAGGAGCTCTGTGTGACACCAGAACCCTTCTACTGACTGAGGTCCACGAGTCTCCAGACTCACGGGTTAAATTCCCGCGAGCTTCATCCGCTCCTTTTGTTTTGGTTTTTTCTCAAGAAGTTGCGTCATCTCTGCGCCTGATTGGCTGACGGGGTCGAAAACGTAATGGCGGGCCGACTGCTCCTCTTGATGTTTGTCTCTGCGACGCTTGGCCACGCCCACTTCCCATCTGGCCAGCGTCTGAAGCCCCGCCTCCAGAGGGACCGCCGCAACATCCGGCCGAACATCGTCCTCATCCTGACCGACGACCAGGACCAGGAGCTGGGTGACTGACGCGCTGTATCATCATGATCATTACTCATCATTAATAGCACTGTAACACAGTATCTGTCTTCAGGCTCCATGCAGGCCATGAACAAAACCCGGCGCATCATGGAGGAGGGTGGGACCTCTTTCTCCAACGCCTTTGTGACCACGCCCATGTGCTGTCCGTCACGCTCCAGCATGCTCACTGGGAAGTAAGGAGAGAGAGAGAGACTTCGCTCTGATTAATGATTCATTAATGATCCACACCGTTTCATTGAAGCGTTTTAGTGGAATCATGAAGAAGAAGAAATAAAGTCATAAATAATCTGATGTAACAACTTCCTCAGGTACGTACACAACCACAACACCTACACCAACAACGAGAACTGCTCCTCGCCGTCATGGCAACGGCAGCATGAGCCACGCAGCTTTGGGGTCTACCTCAACAACACAGGATACAGGACAGGTACGCGCACGCACACACACACACACACACACACACCAGGTGAAGGTAGAATTACTCTGTGACTTTGAAGCTGTGTGTGTGTGTGTGTGTGTGTGTGTGTGTGTGTGTGTGCGCGCGCCCCCCCCCCTAGCGTTCTTCGGGAAGTACTTGAACGAGTACAATGGCTCCTACGTCCCCCCCGGCTGGAGGGAGTGGCTCGGCTTGGTGAAGAACAGCCGCTTCTACAACTACACATTGAGCCGCAACGGGGTGAGGGAGAAGCACGGAGCGCAGTACCCCCAGGTACACACACACACACACACACACATATGGAGCGCAGTACCCCCAGGTACACACACACACACACACACACGAAACGCAGTACACACACACACACACACACACATGGAGCGCAGTACACACACACACACATGGAGCGCAGTACACACACACACACATGGAGCGCAGTACCCCCAGGTACACACACACACACACACACACATGAAGCGCAGTACACACACACACACATGGAGCGCAGTACCCCCAGGTACACACACACACACACACACATGGAGCGCAGTACCCCCAGGCACACACACACACACACATGGAGCGCAGTACCCCCAGGTACGCACACACAACAATAACAATAAAAAAACACTGTCATTATTTCTGTTTGTTGTCCTGGAGGCAGGCTGGAACTGTCACCATTGCAACTAGGAGGGCAGGCTAATGCTAATTGTTGAGCCAGTGACAGCAGCGTGTCCCTGTGTGTCCCCTTGTGTCTCCAGGACTACTTCACTGACCTCATCACCTCAGAATCCATCCGGTACTTCCGGTCCTCTAAGCGGCTCTACCCTCACCGGCCCGTGATGATGGTTCTGAGCCACGCGGCACCGCATGGACCCGAGGACTCGGCCCCGCAGTACAGCACTGCCTTCCCCAACGCCTCGCAGCACATGTGGGCCCCCCCGCGCGCACACACACACACACACAGCCCATCACCAACAGAACACACCGAGGTTCCCCCCCCCCCACCCTCCTCTAAACACTGTCCACTGTCCCTCTCATCCTCCATCAGTACTCCCAGTTACAACTACGCCCCCAACCAGGACAAGCACTGGATCATGCGCTACACGGGCCCCATGAGGCCGGTCCACATGGAGTTCACCAACATGCTGCAGAGGAAGAGGCTGCAGACACTGCTGTCTGTGGACGACAGCGTGGAGCAGGTGAGGACGCACACACACGCACGCACACATGCACACGTGCACACTGCGAGAGACGCACACTACAATCCATCAGTGGATGTTGAGCTTGTATTTTTCATAAAATCTTTTTGTTTAAACCTCAAAATGATCTATAAAAGTTGTCTTCTCTAACCGTCCCCCCTCCAGCTCTACAACATGCTGGTGGAGACGGGGGAGGTGGAGAACACTTACATCATCTACACCTCCGATCACGGGTACCACATCGGACAGTTCGGCCTCGTCAAAGGTAGAAAGACACATAGGATGAACAAGTTTGAACAGGAAGTGAGACATACTCACCCTGTGTGTGTTTATATGTGTGTGTGTGTGTCTGCAGGTAAATCCATGCCGTACGAGTTTGACATCAGAGTCCCATTCTTCATTAGAGGACCCAACGTGGAGCGAGGCACCATGTAAACACACACACACACACACACACACACACACGTAAAGTAGATTATTGGAGTCAGTTTCACTATTATTTTATTGTTATCATTACAGTCGTCATATTATTATTTCATAATCATTATTATCAAGCTGACTATCATTGTTATTATCTGCATTTATCATATAAATATTATTGTTTTATAACTTTTTTGTGTGTAAATGATAATGATGATGGTATGTGTCTGTGTGTCAGTAACCCTCACATGGTGCTAAACATCGATCTGGCTCCGACCATCCTGGACATCGCCGGCCTCGACACGCCTGCAGACATGGATGGGAAGTCCATCCTGTCCCTGCTGGAGACGGACAAACCTGCCAACAGGTACGCTCACACAAAAACAGACACACACACACAGACACAAACACACACCTTGGGGATGATCAATGTTTTCATCCACATTCTCGTGCTGCAGCCTGATTCGCCTGAGAGTCACATGATCACTTTTAGGTGTTTAGGCTGTCTTCTCCTGACTCAGTTTGGCGGATGGTTCATCACCGGCCCCACCAGACCCTCTGAACCCTAAAGACCACAATCCATTGTGACTCTGTTGTTTAAATCAGAGAAGATTTGAGGAGCTTACTTTGTTCTCATCCCCACCTCCCCCTCCCACATTTATCGCTCCCAGTCCCACCACTGAACTGGGACCACAGCGTCCTGCTGCAATGTTCACATGCTATCATGTCATCATAATGTTCAAAATGGCCACTTCCTGTATACATACGGTATGCTTCCTGTATTTATACGGTATGCTTCCTGTATACATACGGTATGCTTCCTGTATACATACGGTATGCTTCCTGTATTTATACGGTATGCTTCCTGTATACATACGGTATGCTTCCTGAATTTATACGGTATGCTTCCTGTATACATACGGTATGATTCCTGTATACATACGGTATGTTTCCTGTATACATACGGTATGCTTCCTGTATACATACGGTATGTTTCCTGTATACATACGGTATGCTTCCTGTATACATACGGTATGCTTCCTGTATTTATACGGTATGCTTCCTGTATTTATACGGTATGCTTCCTGTATACATACGGTATGCTTCCTGTATTTATACGGTATGCTTCCTGTATACATACGGTATGCTTCCTGTATACATATGGTATGCTTCCTGTATATATACGGTATGCTTCCTGTATTTATACGGTATGCTTCCTGTATACATACGGTATGCTTCCTGTATACATACGGTATGCTTCCTGTATTTATACGGTATGCTTCCTGTATACATACGGTATGCTTCCTGTATACATACGGTATGCTTCCTGTATACATACGGTATGCTTCCTGTATACATTCGGTACAAACACGTAGATCCATCCTCTGAAAGCAGCATTCAGGGTCCATCATTGCGTGATGAACGTGATTGTTGCTAAAAAGGAAAACAACGAGCGAGTAAAGAACCTGTGCTGCTTTCGCTCTCCTTCAGGTTCCAGGTGACAAAGAAACAAAAGGTGTGGAGGGACTCCTTCCTGGTGGAGAGAGGGTAAATCCACCACAACACCACCTGTTTAAACCCCCACATCCATCTTCTACTACACCATGAACACATGAACCTGGATGAGAGGGTCTTACATAGCGTATGGATCACAACCTCCTCTCAGAAGCTCGTGAGCAAAGACTTGAGACAACATGAGTCCTCTGTGTGCGTCAACAGGAAGTTGCTGCACCAGCTGGTGGAGAGGAAGGAGGTGTCCCAGGAGGAGAACTTCCTGCCCAAATACCAACGAGTAAAAGACCTCTGCCAGAGAGCAGAGTACCAGACATCCTGTCAGCAGAGCGGACAGGTAGTTGTGGTTCCTACTCGTCCACTCCTGGTCCCAGTCCTCTAGTGCCATTAGAGTCCTTCTGGTCCCAGTCCTCTACTTCTACTCGTCCACTCTTGGTCCCAGTCCTCTAGTGCCATTAGAGTCCTTCTGGTCCCAGTCCTCTACTTCTACTCGTCCACTCTTGGTCCCAGTCCTCTTGTGCCATTAGAGTCCTTCTGGTCCCAGTCCTCTACTTCTACTCGTCCACTCTTGGTCCCAGTCCTCTAGTGCCATTAGAGTCCTTCTGGTCCCAGTCCTCTACTTCTACTGGTCCACTCCTGGTCCCAGTCCTCTAGTCCCATAAGAGTCCTCCTGGCCATAGTCCTCTTGTCCTGTTAGGAATCAGGATCAAAGAGAACTGAGATGTTAATTATACTCTTGGACAAATCCTTTTTTAAACGATTAAATGCCCACCAGCTAATGGATGGTCCTGATAAACAGTGTGTGTGTGGTATGATGATGATGAGGATGAGGATGAAGATGCTTTGTTGCGCACGCCGCCGTCGGGTCTTGAGGTTGACTCACTCGGTGGTCATGACCTTTGAGCTCTCACTCCTATATATCGGTTGTCTTTACCAGCAGGCTAAAGAGAATCAAGAAGCTGACAACCAGTCGTCATGACAACCACTATTACCAGTGTCCCTCTTCTCTCTGAGCGTAGAAGTGGCGGTGCGTGGAGGACGCCATGGGGAAGTTTCGGCTTTTCAAGTGTAAGCATGAAGGGGGCGGGACTAAAGGCGTGGCCAGTCGACAACGTCCAATGAGCGTGAAGTCTCAGCTGTACCGACGGGACGCCAATGTCGGCTGCGACTGTGACCCACGCAACCTCCGACCTCCGAACCTGAGACCCTTCAACAAGAAGCCGTTCTTCTACAAGAAGAGTGAGTGCTCGAGTACCGGGGTCCATATTCCATTGTTCCACTTCCTGTCTCATTCCTAACGGACAGGAGGGACCTCTATTAAATCCATTAAAGATTAGTGTACAAACAGTAACTAATGGAGACTAAAATGGATTTACTTATTTATTAAGTATTAAAAGTATGAATATATATCTATGCATATAGTATACCGTAAATCCTCAAATAAAGACCGGGATTCAATTAGTGGCCGGGCTTCAGATAGTAGCCGGGGGCGCGGTCGATACGGACAAATAAAGGCCGGGCCCCAAATACAGGCCGGGGGTAAAAAAAAAAAAGTAAAAGTAAAGAAAATACTGCTGGAGGTAACATGAGAGCCGCTGCCCGCCACCTGCTTGTGAACTGGGTAGTCGCTGCCTGGGAGAAGCTGGACAAGGACATGATCCGAAAGTCCGTCAAAGTTTGTGGACTGACACTGAAAGATGACGGGAGTAAAGATGATCTCATCCAAAAGCGGGACAGCCATGTGCCGCTGGTAGGGATGCGCTGGCGCAGCTCCGGCAGCGAGGGGGGGAGAACCGCACGCAAGTAGCCCAGGATGAGGAGAACGACGAGGAGGACACTGCAAATAAAGCGCTATACGCGATAAACTTGAGACTGACACTATGGTTTATTACTGATTCATTTCTAAATGGTTAGTCTACAGAAAGTTGATTAGCTCTAGGTCTACCGGTTTCATTCTACCGGCAGCCTATCGGTAAATAGTTGCAGGAAGTGTTGCACGCATATGCAATGAATGATATGTGTGTGTGTGAATGTGTATAAAGTGTGTATATATATAGATATATATCTATATATATATATAGATATATGATGAAATAATAAATGTAATATTGGGCATTATGTGGTTGAAGGTTGAACAGAAAAGGAAAAAAAAACTGGTGTTAGTATTTTTTTTGTAATGACTCCTTTCAGACTCAATTTAGTTTATAAGAGTTATAAAAGAAAAACTGAATAAAATCTCGCTTTCACCTGCAGGGCTTATTGAAAACATGTCAAAGTGAAGCTCACACTCCAAGTTTTTGCTGAGATTTAAATATTTGTATGTATATGTTTAGAAAAAAACAAGAATAAAATCCACAATACATACAAAGAAAATAGAATAACTTTAAATGTACTAAACAACAAAACAAACAAACAAACAAACATCCCGCCCAGCTGATGACGTGCTGCTGACCTCTAGTGGCCTTGGGGTGAACTGCCCCTCCCCGTGATGTCCTCATTGTGTCTCCCGTCTCCTCTCCAAGGAAGTGACGGACGCTTCTGTCCATGAGGTCGTTCTGATGTTTTCTTTCTGCTGCTGTGGGGTCAGAGGTCAAAGCTCTGAAGAGTTACTCCAGGAACCGCTACAGCCGCTCCGTCGCCATGGCCAACAGTTACCCTGGCAACCACAGCTTGGGGGGCGGAGCCAAGTGGCCTCGACCGACAGGGAACGGCTCGGAGGATGAGTTCAGCGGGATGGGAGGAGCTACCGAAGGGATGGCCACTCCCACCTCCCACAAGGTCACACACAGGTGAGTCAAAATGCTCATAAGAGGTGTCAGAGAGTGACTTCCTAACCTCCTTTCCTAAGCACTTCTCCTTGACCTCTATGGGAAACGTCGGCCTCATCTATCAGCTATTATTGATGATGATTAGCTGTGAGGGAAGTGGCTGTCGTTCTCACCTTCTTCTCATGTTCCTGCAGATGTTCCATCCTGCCCAACACCACAGTGAAGTGTGACACCGGCGTGTACCAGACTCTCCAGGCCTGGAAGGACCACAAGCTGCACATCGACCATGAGGTGAGAGCCGAGTACTAGTACACACGGAAATACTCACAATGTGTTACAGTACTTGTACAAGTACTGTAACACATTGTTTGTCATAACTTCACTTTGTCAGATTGAGACACTGCAGACGAAGATAAAGAACCTGAGGGAGGTCAGAGGTCACCTGAAGAAAGCCCGCCCCCTGGAGTGTGACTGTAATAAATACCTGTGAGTGAGACACACACACACACACACACACACATACTGGTGTTAACGTGTGTGTCCCACAGGTACAAGTACAAACTAAAGAACAAGCTGAGGTACAGAGGAGTCGGAGGACACCCCTTCAGGTGAGACATGTGAGACAATCAAGCTTGTCCTGGTCTGTCCCAGTCTGGGTTAGACAGACAAAGTCTGCATTAATGTCACTTTCATTTAACCTTCATAGAACACGCCCTCAATAGTGTGTGTGTGTACGTGTGTATGTGTGTATAACGTGTGTGTGCGTGCAGGAAGGGCGGGGCTCGGGACAAGAAGGCGTGGCTTCTGAAGGAGCAGAAGAGGAGGAAGAAAATGAGGAAGATAATCAAGAGGATCCGAAACAACGACACGTGTTCCATGCCGGGACTCACATGCTTCACCCACGACAACCAGCACTGGCACACCGCACCCTACTGGACTTGTAGGACACACACGCACACGCATAGAGACACAGAAAGGCACACAACTATCAACAAGTATGATAGTGTGTGCGTGCTTGTGTGTGTGTTGCAGTGGGTTCGTTCTGCGCCTGCACCAGCGCCAACAACAACACTTACTGGTGTCTGAGGACCATCAACGAGACGCACAACTTCCTGTTCTGTGAGTTCGCCACCGGATTCCTGGAGTTCTTTGACCTCAACATGGACCCATACCAGGTACACACGGACACACACAACCACAAAACAGGCACTGAGTGAGAAGTAAAGCAATGAGTAAACCTGCCCCCCCCCTCCCCCTCAGTTGATGAACGCCGTCAGCTCTCTGGATCAGACCGTCCTCCATCAGCTCCACGTCCAGCTGATGGAGCTCCGAGGCTGTAGAGGACACAAGCAGTGTAACCCACGCACACAGGGTGTGTGACTCTCACACACACACACTCACCCACACACATACACATGGAAGGTATCCCACAATCCTTTGCACACCATTTGGTTATTAATGGTGCATTCAATGTATTCTCCTATAAAGTCAGAATACAGAGGTACTAAGAGGCCTTTGCTCATTGACCAATCAGATTGTCTCTCCAGCAGGAGGGCGGGACCACGGCAGCTTTGATGACTACAGGTACACACACACACACACACACACACACCAGTGTTGGGAAAGTTCACTTTCTACATGAACTAGTTCAAAGTTCAGTTCTCAAATTTTAAAATGAACTAGTTCAGTTCATAGTTCAAACTTCAAAATATTTGAACTAAGTTCACAGCCCAGAACCACAGACAGCAATTATTTTATCAGTTTTAACACTGAAGCTATGCATCAGATTTCATCTTCATATCCAATTTTGAATCCTTATCCAACCAGGGTTCACATTAGCATTGAGGGGACAGCGTTTCCCCTTTGTTGCTTTAATGTTGCTGTCCATTCACTCCACACTAGCAGCAGCTGCAGTGTTCACCCCTACAGTACATTCTCAAACACATGCTGCTTGAATGGTCTTTTTTAAATAAGGAATTAGAAAAACAGGACAGTAATCATTAAGGTGCAAATGTTTACAAAGAAAGGTCAGATTCCTCCCATCCTCACCGACCTTGTCAGTAACTTCATAAAACTCATTTAAATTATTATACGCCGTCTCTTTGCTACACGCAGCTGTCGCCTCCATGCATTTCTTTTTTTTGATGACGCATGCGCGATGCGACACTGGTGGCTGGTGTTGCCAGATTGGGTGTTTTTTCCGCTACTTATTAAGGCGCGTTTACGGTGTGTTTTCAATGGAAATCTGGCATCCTATTTGAAAAACGTTAACCTGAAAGAACGCGCCGTTCATAGACACCAGAATGAACGAGTTCACAGTAACGTTCATCAGGCATTAATACAGTACGTTCAGTTCACGTTCACCCAGAATATGAACGAGTTCATGAACTATCGTTCAATGAACGCGTTCAGGCACAACACTGACACACACACACACACACATACACACTGTGTTTTCCTGCTCTGAATGCTGCATGATTCCCTGTGTGTGTGTGTGTTGTATCAGGATGTTTGAGAAGAGGAAATGGCCAAGAATCAAGAAGCCTTCATCATCTCGAACCCTGTGAGTTTTCCTCTTTATCTTCCTCCTTAGTAGATTGTCTGTCCGTCCTGTCTGTCTCTCTGTATGTCTGTCTGTCCCTCTGTATGTCTGTCTGTCCCTCGGTCTGTCTGTCTGTCCCTCGGTATGTCTGTCTGTCCCTCGGTATGTCTGTCTGTCTGTCTGTCCCTCCGTCTGTCTGTCTGTCTCTGTGTGTCTCACCTCACTCTGGGTTCTGTCTGTCCATCCAGAGGTCCGATCTGGGACGGCTGGAAGGGCTGAGCCTCCTGATTGGTCGGAGCAGGTTCCTGACTCCACCTATAGCAGCCTGAAAGAACGGGGCGTGGTCTTTGAGAGGGGCGGTGACGCCCCTTGCCCCATCAGCCAATCAGCTTCTGCCATTTCTGTGACATCGCTCGGCCATCCTCACCCTGCTGCTCAGGGAGACAACACGCTCTTCATCAGCTCCTCATCATCTTGCTTATTGCTCCTCCCTTCTCCTTTTCCTCTTGTTGCTATAGTTACTAAACTGAGACAAAGGCGGACCAACTTGGAATGCTGTGACATCACTGCTGGTGTAACTGTGATGTAATTTCTTCTATAATTTTATTTTTTACTGACGACAGAGCTACAGGTGTACTAACCCGGCGACTGACTACAGTACCCACAATGCAACACGGCAGTCCTGAAGAAATATGATGAACGAGAACATTTTGATGTGAAGTAAAAAGCACGAAACAAAAAGATGCACTTTGAACTTTGGACTTTTTGATGTCCCGTGAGCCAATGAAAAGAGGACTACGTGGTGTCATCACGCTCCAAACCTACAGCTGTTCATCGCTTTAAGAGAGCTTTCCTGTTGAAGGTCATCCCACTTGTCACATGACTGAATCCGTATTTAGTTATGATGATGAAGAAGAGGAGACACCATCAAAACAACATGAAACTTTAGTTGATTACTAACATTTAGACCATTACTTTTTGTTTTACTTTGTTGTTACTTTACTTGTTTCATTTCTCTTAGAAGATATGTAATGGATGAAAAATCGTTTTATTTATTTATATATATATATATATATATATATATATATATATAATGTATTCGTATACATACCTTATTCATGCACGGATGAACACCAGCAAGTCAGAAAAGATTTAACAAAAGATTTGATGATTTACAATTATAAAATTGTTCGTAAACATGTAAATGTTTTTCAGGATTATTAATAATCAGCCTTCATCGTAACCTGAATACTCACAGTGAAATAAGTGTTTCATGTTGTGTACTGCAGCGTACAAAATACCCCAAATGTGATTTTAGTGAACAATTCCTCCCTGACACAAGCTGTTCTTAATTAAACGTGTCCCCCCTCCCCCCGTGTAAAAAGTGTTATTTCTAAGGAAGTGGTATGTGTTTTTAACCCCTGAATGTCCGTACCTCCGCGGTGCTCCTGGCTAACAGCTGGTTGTGTTGTTGTATTTGTGTTAATGTTTACGCACACAGACACACACTCACCCAGTTGATTGGAGGATCCAGGTGAGACAGGAAGTGTGTGTGCCTCTAGTTGATTCTTATGTAAGACACCTGTACAGCCCCCCCCCCCCCTTTGTGAATAAAGTGTCCGATGCCAAAATGTACCTCAGTGTTTTGTGTTCTTTTATAAATGTAAGATTAATTGTTTTGAACTGATTAATTGTTTTGAACTGATTTATTCAGAAAATGAGACGCTGGCATCAGTTTCTCTGCTGATTTGTAAGGGTTTTTGATGAGATGCTCATGTCAACCTCACGTTCTTCTGTGACCCCCTGCTTCTGCTGGACTCTGCTTAACCCGTTCTCTGTAGTGACCAGCAGGGGGCGACTCCTCGTCTCGCAAGTCTATGACTGAAACTGAACTGAATGGTTTAGGGCCAAAGTACATTTCTGATCTGCTGATACTGATGAACCGCCACGACCCCTCAGGTCGTCTGGGACGGATCTACTTCCTGGTCCCATAGAACTAAACATGGAGAAGCAGCTTCAGTTCTTCTGCTCCACATGTGGAACAAAGTCCCAGAAGGCTGCAGGTCTGCTGAGTCCCTCAGCTCCTTTAAATCCAGATTAAAGACTTTTCTGTTTCCTGCTGCCTTTAATTCACCGTTTGTGCAATCTGGAATTCTTAAAGACATTCTTAAACTACTCTGCAAATTTATTTGATTTTAAATCTTTTAGCGTCTTTTTCTTTTGTGTTTCAAGGTATCAATGTTTTTAACTCTTTATAAATCTCCTTCCTTTATGTTTGGATGTTTTTAATGGTTTTATGTGAAGCACTTTGAAGTGCCTTGTTGAAATGTGCTATACCTCCACATATGCTTCCTGTTCACCAGGAAAAAACATAAAGACGTCGACGAACTACGTCAAACACCCAGGTATTTATTTTTGATATTTTCACAAAGAACATTGAAGAACAGTAAAACCAATCAAAGAACCCAAATATAAATATAGATACAAACATGCTGACTGAAAACCTACATGTGTATTAGTTGGTTGTGCTTTTCAAAAGTTGTGAAACAGATCTTTTGAAGGTGTACTGAAGACCTTTGACCACCAGGGGGCAGAATATCCAACTTCAAAGCAGGTTTAATCAAATGTATATAAGAGACTGTATATAAACTTTTTGACATATGATTATTTTTTATTTCGTCCAAAGCCCGCCCTCCTTCAAGCTCTGTCTGCTTTATATTGTAATAAAAATGATTAATAACAAATCATGAATCACAAACGAACCACCAGGGACAGTTACAAGCTTAAACAATCTTACAAACTCACAACTGTGCGACAAAGTTTAGTTTCAAGCAGTTTATCAAACTATTGATGTATGCACAACCTGCTGAGACTATTCAGTACTACAAAACATGTTTATATTGTTTAGTACAATAAACATGTGTTGTTCAGTATAATAAACCTTTATTGATCTCTGACGTTCAGTACAATAAACCTATGATATATAGAGTGTTGTTCAGTACATTCTACTAGACTACGTACCAGCTCATGTACTCATTTCTTCTTCCTGCACAAACCCAGAGAAATATAATACGTATATACTGTATGTACGTGTATAGATCTATATGAGGATCTATAGAGCTAAACATGTACGTGAATTGATCTATATAAGGATCTTTAGAGCTAAACATGTACGTGAATTGATCTATGTAAGGATCTATGGAGCTAAACATGTACGTGAATTGATCTATATAAGGATCTATGGAGCTAAACATGTACGTGAATTGATCTATATAAGGATCTATGGAGCTAAACATGTACGTGTATTGATCTATATAAGGATCTATAGAGCTAAACATGTTCGTGTAAGTAAGGAACTCCGCTCTGGGGTCTGCGAAGGATCCTTCGAGCTTCACTCGATGATCTGCAGAAACACAAACAGCGGATTAGAAAAATCACTCCATTTGTATCACCACAAAACGAAACAAGCGCTCCTCACCACGGCCACCTTGGTTTGCTCGCGGGTTTGAATCCGCAGCTTGTTGGCGGAGGTTTCGGCGAGGTCAGCCCTCTCCTCGGCCTCGTCCAGCTCGTTTCGGACCTTCCTGAAGCGCAGCATGCTGCAGCTCACCTGCTCCTCCTGGTGGACACGGCAGTAACACGGGTGGCATCATTCAGTGAGCACTTTTGTTCTTCAGAATAAACAAGCCTCTTCTCGTAAGTTACGTGACATCTGGACCTTGTTCAGTCAAGTGGAAACATCTGTATGTCTAGCTGCTGAATGCTCAATGCTAACCCAGTTCAACAGAAAGGTTTACCTGAGCAGTACCTGTCACTCATTGACACTGTCTGTTTGGGACAGTTTGGATCAATAACTCAAAGACTCACAGCGGTCTCCGCTTGTCTCTTGTAGCTCTTCACTTTGGTCTGAAGCTTCTCGATGAGCTCCTGCATCCTCAGCATAGTCTTCTTCTCCTCCTCCGACTGGCAGCAGGAGAACCGGTGTGAGAAACCCACAGAACCCTCAGAGCAGATCAAAGAACCCACAGAACCTATCTGATCCCACAGAACCCATCAGACCTGGTAGGTCAGCTCCTTCACCCTCTTCTCGTAGTGGCGGACTCCTCTCTGGTACTCCTCGCTCCTCCTCTGCTCCGCCCCCAGCTCCGTCTGCAGCTCCCTCACCTGAACACAGCAGCTCAGTGGTAACACAGTTATGAACCCAGTCTTTCTCCCACTGTGAGCTGAGCTCGTCGGTCCCGTCTGACCCCCCCAGGTCCACCTTGTCTCTCTCACCTTGGTCTCCAGCTTGCTGACTTGCTTCCTTCCTCCCTTCAGCGCCATCTGCTCCGCCTCCTCCAGTTTGAGCTGCAGCTCTGTGAGAGGAGCAACAGCTACGTCAACATCCGATGGACGGGGCTGGGGGGGGGGGGGGAGTGATGACCTCCGTACCTTTCACTGTGGACGCCATGTTCTTCTTCATCCTCTCCATCACGCTGCTGCTGTCCTGCTCCTTCTTCAGCTCCTCCGCCATCAGAGACGCCTGAAAGGAGTGAGAAGGTTTAAAGCCTCCGAGACACACAGCCAGCTCAGGGTGAGCCAGAGGTCAGAGGTCAGCACTGACGTCGGTGATGGCCTTCTTGGCTTTCTGCTCCACGCCGCGGCTCTCCTGCATGGCCTCGTCCACCTCCCCCGCCAGCAGGGACACGTCGGCCTCCAGCTTCTTCTTCTGGTTCATCAGAGCTGAGTACTGGGATACAGGCAGGCCATCGATCACTTCATCAATAACCACTGAGGCTCATTGATCGGTCAGCTGATCAGTCCATCAATACACCAATCAATCAGTCAATAAGGAAGTCAGAATTTTAATCTATTAATTGGAATCATCAGTCAGCGGATCTGTCAATCAAACTTATAGTCGTCCATCTATTAAACACTAATTACAGAAATCACTCAGTAAGAGAACCAATCATGTGTTGGTCAATCAGTCAGTTTGATCAGTTAATCAATTAAATACTAATTTGTGTGTGTGTGTGTGTGTCTGTCTGTGTAACTCTGTGTGTGTACCTGTGTGTGTGTGAGTCTGTCTGTGTGTCTGTGTGTGTACCTCTGTGTTTAACTGTGTGTGACTCTGTGTGTACCTGTGTGTTTAACTGTGTGTGTGTGTGTACCTGTGTGTATAACTCAGTGTGTGTACCTGTGTGTGTAACTCTGTGTGTACTTGTGTGTGGGGGTATGTGTGTGTACCTGTGTGTGTATCTCTGTGTGTGTACCTGTGCGTGTGGCTCTGTGTGTGTACCTGTGTGTGTAACTCTGTGTGTACCTGTGTGTGTGGGTATGTGTGTGTACCTGTGTGTGTACCTGTGCGTGTGGCTCTGTGTGTGTACCTGTGTGTGTACCTGTGTGTGTAACTCTGTATGTGTACCTGTGTGTGTGGGTATGTGTGTGTACCGGTGTGTGGCTCTGTGTGTGTACCTGTGTGTGTGGCTCTGTGTGTGTACCTGTGTGTGTATCTTTGTGTTTGTACCTGTGTGGAGAGCAGGTTCAGCCTCTCTGTGACCTCCACCAGCTCGTGTTCGGCCATCTTGCGTCCGTGGGTGGTTTGTTCTAGAACCCTGCGTAGCTCCTCCCCCTCAGCCGTCACGAGGGAACAACGCCGCTCCAACAGGACTATCTGCTCTCTGAGCTGATTGGCCGATTGTACTTTGTCCTCCAGATCCACCTGATACTCGAGGACCTATGAAAGGACAGAACACAGGGGGATCAGCTTCACAGCCTCGGACCTGCAGCCGAGGCTCCAGACGGAGGACAGGAGCTCGGCTCCCCACAGCAGCATCTCCTCCTCCTCCAGGAGAAGAGCTTCTCTTCTCTGGAGACCCACAATGCAATACTGGGGGAGGGGGAGAGTCTTCTGCAGTAGAAGGAGGTTGTCTTAAGGCACCCTGATGTTCAGAGACACTACCACTTTAGTCCACTGAGGGCACCAACATCAACACAAAGTTAAAGTTTGTTTTACTAACTTTAAATGGCTTGTAACGGTCGTTTTTATTTCATACAACCAACGTCCCAAAAGAATGCAAATAACCACGTCTGTTTTATGGACTGGATCTGTAAGATGTTCATCCAATGTTCTAGCCATTTGATGAAATCCACCTGAGGACAAGCTGTGGACAACCTTCTCTGAATCCAAAACCTCCACTGCCTAAAAAAAGCAATCAGCAAAGGGTGGTCCTACTGAATATGTAAAATTCCAGCATTATCTCCATCCTTCCCACCCTGACGCAGATCCGTGAGGCTACCTGTGTCTGCAGGTGTCTGATGGTCCTCTGGCCCTCAGCCGCCTGCCTGTTGGCGTGACCCAGCTGGACTTCCATCTCGTTCAGGTCAGACTCCATCTTCTTCTTCAAACGCACCGCTTCACTGCGACTGCGGACCTCCGCCTCCAGACTGGCCTGCATGGTCTCCAGGGAGCGCTGGTGGCCCCGTCTGGTGGACAGCACCGGTATTACTCCTACTATAATCTCCTAATGCACAGTTTACTACGTTTATGCAAAATGTTTGCACGACACTCTGCCCCTGATTGACTATTTCTCATATTTCTGGTACCTGAGGTTCTCAATCTCGTCGTCTTTCTCTGCGATCTTACGCTCAATCTCAGACCTTATCTGCTGCAGGTTCATCTGGTATTTCAGGGTCTTGCTCTCCTCGTGCTCAAGGGTTCCCTTAGGGTCGGAGAGTTGTTTAGTGAACACTTGGTGGACTGTTATTGAGTATGTCCAGCGGATCAGTCGGTCACCTGTGCTTCCTCCAGAGCCACTTTGATATTGCTCTTATCCACGTCCAGGATCTTCTTCATCCTCTCCAGCTCGAAGATGGTCTTCACACCCTGACCGATCTGATCCGTCAGGTCCAGTATCTCCTCTGGAGACAAACACAAGTTGCTTAATTGATTACAGTATCAATGCAGATCCATGACAGTGACGTATAGCAAGAAACTAGGCTTCTTACAGGTTTTTGACACAACAGAGCTGAGGTTCTATCCATAACTAATTTCTTCAGAATAACCTTTTCTGAAGATAAACTAAAGGCCCCAATAAGAACTTTTTGTATCCCCAAAGAGTACTTCAAAGATTGTTGAAAACGTTGGTCAAAAGAAGGACATGCCACAAGAACAGAACAATTATTAGCACCTTTGGAAAGTACCTCCAGAGAGAATTCCAGGTGAAACTCTTTATATTGGGTTATGAGCAGTGTTGTGCCTGAACGCGTTCATTGAACGATTTTCAGTTCATGAACTCGTTCATATTCTGGGTGAACGTGAACTGAACGTACTGTATTAATGCCCGATGAACGTTACTGTGAACTCGTTCATTCTGGTGTCTATGAACGGCGCGTTCTTTCAGGTTAACGTTTTTCAAATAGGATGCCAGATTTCTATAGAAAACACACCGTAAACGCGCCTTAATAAGTAGCGGAAAAAACACCCGATCTGGCAACACCAGCCTCCAGTGTCATCGAAAAAAAGAAATGCATGGAGGCGACAGCAGCGTGTAGCAAAGAGGCGGCGTATAATAATTTAAAAGAGTTTTATGAAGTTACTGACAAGGTCGGTGAGGATGGGAGGAATCTGACCTTTCTTTGCAAACATTTGCACCTTAATGATAACTTTCCTGTTTATATTCTTTATTTAAAATTGACCATTAAAGCAGCATGTGTTTGAGAATGTACTGTAGGGGTGAACGCTGCAGCTGCTGCTAGTGTGGAGTGAATGGACAGCAACATTAAAGCAACAAAGGGGAAACGCTGTCCCCTCAATGCTAATGTGAACCCTGGTTGGATAAGGATTCAAAATTGGATATGAAGATGAAATCTGATGCATAGCTTCAGTGTTAAAACTGATAAAATAATTGCTGCACATATGGGCTGTGGCAATCATTTTGAAAAATAATAGCTTGCAGCAACATATGGAAAAAAAGAACTGAACTAGTTGAAACTGTGAACTTAGTTCAAATATTTTGAAGTTTGAACTATGAACTGAACTAGTTCATTTTAAAATTTGTGAACTAAACTTAGTTCATGAACTAGTTCATGTAGAAAGTGAACTTTCCCAACACTGGTTATGAGCAGAAGGGTTCCCCTATGCAGACAAAGAGAGAACCCTACATGGTACCTTCTATAACCTTTACTTCTGAGTTTTAAGATCTTTAGAATGTATTTTAAACTGTTGCTTCGGTTTGACATCATTCTGAATGTTTCTGTTTGGCATCATTGAGTTTGACATTTAGTTTAAGTCCTTTGAGTAGACGTGTCACACATTCACACCAGGAGATGTTCCACACTGAGAGTTAAAGACTTGACATCAGAGAAGGTCAAAGAACCAAAGTGATCTATATGTCTGCTGCGAGGAGAAAGTACCTTGCAGGTTCTTGTTCTCTCGTTTCACCGTCTCCAGCTGGTCCAGAGCTTCCTCGTAGCAGTTCTTCAGCTTGAAGAGCTCGGTGCTCAGACTGCGGGACTCCCTCTGTGACGCCTCCAGGTCCGACTGACTCTCCTCGAACTTCAGCTTCCATTCGCCCAACAACTGCAAAACCGGCAGAAAACTTAGTTTATAGCAACCTCGCTCCCAACCTGGTGGACTCATGGCCGGCGTCGCCGACCTTGTCGAAGTTGCGTTGCGTCTTGTCCAGAGCCAGAGCGGCGGCGTTGGTTCGGTCCAGCTCCACCAGCAGGTCCTCGACCTCCGTTTGCAGACCCAATTTGCTTTTCTCCAGAGAGGAACACCTGGCCTGAGATGTCTCCACGGCTTCCTCGGACGCCTGCAGTTTGAGTGCCAACTTTTTCCTACGAGACAAACAACGGGACAGAGCAGCTAAAATCAGAACGCACAGAGCTGCACAAATGTAAGAAAATAACCCGAAGCGACCCTAAAGACGGTTGTACGATCAGTGAGTTCAGCTGCACTATCTTACTGAATGATGACATTATGTGAGCTATGTAGGAAAGCCTGATGGTGGTGGTAGGTCAGGAGGTCAGTGGAATTCATCATGTGGGGATCATGAAAATCAATAGCGGTTCCAGTCGTATCTGGAGGCTTTTGTGGCTGATTTAGAGATAATCCAGGAGTCGGTGAGGAATGAGATCAAGAGTGAAAAGCTGCAATTCACTTTATTTTATAGCCTTCATTGTGTGTGTGTGTGTGTGTGGTGAGATATGTGCTGTTCTTTATCCATCTTTTAGGGACAGGAGCACTTTTCATCCCACGTCGGTGCAGGAAAGCTCCTGAGATCCTGAAGGATGTGTGCAAGTGTGCGACGTAACACTTGATGACACCACCAGGTCTCACTTGGCGTCCTCCAGCTCCTCGATCCTCAGCACGGCGTCGGTCTCGTACTTGGCCCTATACTGGACCAGCTGGCTGTTGGCCTTGGAGAGCTCCCTCTGCAGCTCGGCCTTGGCCTCCTGCTCCTCCTCCAGCTGCTCCCTGAGCAGTGTGCTGTGGTGGCGGGACGCCTGCACGCTGTGAGCCAGCGCCGCGCGAGCCTGAAACGCACACAAAAAAGACCGTCAAACAAGTGAGACGCCCTCTCAGGTAACCCAGACAACCAGAGGAGCCTTGAAATGAGGGGCGGAGTCACAGAGGCTCATGGTTACTTTGCTCTCCTCCTCCAGCTGCCTCTTCAGGTCTTCAGAGTTCTGGCAAAACCCGGCTTTGGAGCGCTGCAGCTGACCAATCAGAGCGTCCCGCTCCTCCAGACGACGGCAGTACTCGGCTGCGAGAATGACACAGAAAAGAAGCTTTAAGCCTTAGTTTTATTTAAGCAAAGTTATTATTTATGTAAATAATTCATTCTTTGTGTTTAACAATTTCATTTAAAGCTGGAATAACCACGTTTACAATATATCTGTACCTACCACATGATCTGTGTGTATGCACGTTTGTGTATGTGTGTGTGAATGTGTGTGTGAGTATGTGTGTATGCACGTAGGTGTTGTACCGCAGTCTGTGAGTGCTCGTGCTTTCTTAGCAGAAGCATCGGTGAGCTGTTTCTGCAGCTCCTCTGCTCTGCTCTTGGTTTCATTCAACTGGTCCTCATAAACTTTGCACATCTTCTCCACCGCGCCCTACACACACACACACACACACACACAAACAAAAGCATGTCCAGGGCCCATCCAATGCTTTGCTCATTGGGACATGATCTAAAAGAGTTGGACTGTTACCTTTAGCTTTGCCTCCCAGCCTCATGGAGTAATTCCAAAAATGTAGAATTTGTTTAAATGCCTGATAGGTTTCAAATAGAGGTTTCGCCTGAGCGCCAAAAACAAAAGGATCCTAAATTTCCCATCATGCAAGTTGGCTCTGTGCATGGACTGCAGAGTGGGAGGAAGACACGGATCTGATTGTGGACTGCCGTTTTGACCTCTCAAAATTGGCAGCTTGGCTGTCACAATCTTGTTTTTTTGGAGCCATATGTATGGAAGTAAATCTGTGTCATCGGGGGTTGAAATAAAAAGGTGATTTCTAGCACTGAATATTTATGCATTGAAATAATGTATCATATATATATATATATAAAATCATGGTTACAATATTCAGCCCAAAAAATTCAGCAGTGAGACACCAACATCCGGGACACTAAGGAAGAGCAATAGATTCTAGATTGCGTGAGCGTGCCTCAAGCTAAAGGAGCGAGCACCCAAAACACCTTCGGCTTCGGATTGTAGCCATGTGCAATAATAACAAGGCTTTAACTCTTCTTTATGCCATAAGTGTGGTTTGTGAAATTCAATCACCTAATAATGGTTCGGTCAATCTCAATCACAACGTAGGCTAAAGCATCCCCTGCTTTATGGTCTGTTGGAGACCTGTCAATCACAGTAAGCTCCGCCCTAAGGCATCCCCTGCTTCATGGTCAGCTTGAGTCTAAATGGACTGAGACCATAAACTCATGTTTACAGTGTTTACTGAGGGGAAAGTAGACGTCTATGGGACCAGATGAGTCGCTCCCTGCTGGTCAGTACACAGAATGCAGCTTAAAGACATTATTAAATACAATTATTTCCTCAGTGTGACCGGTATGATATTGTGTAGTTCTCTTTTTTAAGGTGGACTCACCTTGTTCTTGGAGAGCTGCTCCACGTTAGCAGCTAAGTCCTCCGCCTCCATCCTAAACTCCAACTTCTCCTTCTCCAGTTTGTACTTGGTTCTCTGCAGGGCGTCAATCTGCTCGCCAAGCTCTGTAACCGTGTCCGAATGCTTCTTCCTCAGGGTGGCGGCCGTGGCTTCGTGCTGAAGTCCTGCCTCTTCCAGCTCCCGTCGCATCTTCAGGAAGTCGGCCTCCCTCTTTCTGTTAGACGTCGAGTCAGTTGTTTTGGAGGAAAGGTACCAAGCCATGATTCACGCAGGTTTGGTGCTGGTGCTGACCTGTTGAGAGCGATCTGAGCAGCCGAGGTTCCTCCCGCCTCCTCCAGTTTCTCCTCCAGCTCATCCAGCTCTCTGGTGATATCGTTCCTCTGGCGCTCAGCTTTGGAACGCCACGCTCGCTCTGCATCCAGCGCCTCCTCCAGCTCCTCGGTGCGGGTCTGAGGGGTCGATGGACGACACAAGCCCAGAGTGATGTAGGGGAGAACATCAGGGAGGTACTTACGAGTTCTATTCTGGATTGGTGTGACCAACCTGGAGCTCTTTGATCTTCTTCTGAAGATGAGCGAGCACACTCTGTTCGTCCTCCAGCTTGGACTGAAGCTGACCTGACTCAAAGTCTTTTCTTTAGGGAGAGAGATGGGAGGACAAAGGAGAGAGGAGGAACGTTCTGAAGTTAATGATCCTAATAAATAAATACACTTAGTTAACTACCAGCTGCAGAAGTGCTTTCTTACTTCTTCAGCCTCTCCTCCAGGTTTCCATTCTGGGTCTCCAAGTCCTTCACAGAGTCTATGGACAGCTTCAGATCCCCCTCCAGCTTCCGTTTGACACGTTCCAGCTCCAATCTCACCTTCTTCTCCACCTGCAAGGAGCCTTCCACCTGTCGAAAGGAGAGAGGGGGGTCCTTTGATCTGACCAGAACCCTTGAGAAGGTGCTTGGAGACGTTCTGGTGGGCCCTGAGGTGTTTCAACCGTTTCACGTTTAAGGAGGTTCTAGTGGTGATGAAGATGCTTTGAATGTCAAGCGGAAGTCCAAGTCAACCAAAAGGAGATTTTAGGGATTCTTATGAATTGGGGTTTTTGGAAAGACAGATTAGGAGATCTCTTCTGTTTTTGTAGGACGCTTACAGTATATCTAGAAACTCAGTGATGGGAGGGGGGGTTGTGGAGTGTGATGTGTTCAAATCTTCTCTTACATTGTCCACTTGCTGCTCCAGCCGTGCTTTCACCTTGACCAGCATGTTGACCTTGTCTTCCTGCGCCTGAAGGTCAGTCAGGGCCTGCTGGTGAGCGGCCTGCAGGGCGTCTTTCTCTCTGGTTAGAGCCGCGATGGATTCATCCAGAACACACATCTCCTGGGACAGGTTCTTCACCTGGGCGGCAGGGAGAATCATATTTAATACTTAGGAGTCATCAGAACTGAATCTCTAAGTAAAGGCCCCCCACAGAGAGGCCAAGACCTTGTTCTCCACTCCATGTCTCTCCTTCTCCACTTTGGCCAGAGTCATCTCCAGGTCGTCCACGTCTCTCTTCAGCAGCACCACCTCTTCCTCCAGCTGACGTTTCTTGGACGTGAGCGTGGTGGTTATCTCCTCCTCGTCCTCCAGACGTTCCTTTGTCTCCTTCAGCTTTGACTCCATGGAGATCTTGGACTGAATCAACTGGTTGCAGCGCTCCTCTGCATCTGCCAGGTTGTCTTGCTCCTGGACGAATCAAAAGAGGGACTTCATCTCAGAGGGACTAAATAACTAAAGAGAATAATGAGTTTAGAAGAAAACAGCTTTCTGAAATAAGTATCTGTAATAATGTAATCTGTTATAAGTTGCCTTTTAAGAAAATAAATTGTCACCGTCACTGTAATCCTGCAGATGTGATATAACGGTCATGCAATGAAGCTATGCTAGCAGTTTCTATCTGCGTTCAGCCATTGTTCTAAGCTAAGCTGAGTCCTGGACCTGCAGCTGTACTGGAAGCAAAGAGATCTTTTCATCTGAGTGTTGCTTTCGTGCTCACCGCAGCCTGAACACTATGAGCAGACGTGTAGTTGGTAACAAACATGCAGACATATAAACACACATGATGGACTCTTAATTTAACTTTGTCATACCTGCTCTATTGTTGCTCTATTAATCAGAACTATAGATGTTATGAAGAAGATAGAGGTCTTTTGACTTTTGACTACTTCATCCAGACACTGATATGAGATGCACACTGGGATTGTTCCTGAAAGTTTCAGGGAGACTTACAGCTTGCAGCTGCAGAGCCAAGTCGTTTTTCTCCTGAATCAACACCACCTGCCGCCCTTCCGCCTCCCAGCGCTTGACCTCTGACCTGATGGAGGAAGAAACAAACAATCACCAGCTACAAGAGAGCAGCAGACCTATGATGTTGATCTTTGTACTTTACTTTCTGAACCCAAATGTAAATGTGTGAGTGATAAGGTGACTGGGATCAACAGACTGAACGCACCTGTCAAAGGCCTCTTTTAGCTTCCTGAACTCTTCTTTGAGAGCAACCAGTTCTTTCTCCACCTGGGCGCTCCTCAGCATGGGGCGGATCTTGTAGAACAGCGTCATCCACGGCCACGTCCTCACAGTGAAGAAGGCTCTGAGGTTGAACTGGATCACCAATACAGCGTCCCTGAGAGGAAGGAGTAAAGCCCAAACTCATGCTTTACTATGAAAACAAATATAATTTCTCATGGGTCATGTGGTCGTCTCACTGACCTTTGAATCGCCATCTTCTCGCGTTGCACCCTCATCAGCCTACCTCTGGCCATGGACTGAATGATGGTGAAGATCGCGGCCAGACGGAAGTCCCTCATGTCCTCCAACAGACCCAACAGACCCGCCTTGAAGAACACCTGCGAGCACGGAGAAGACCTACACATCACCAACCTCCAACAAACCTCCATCGCATCACTCCAAACTGAGGTCTCTGGTGTTACCAGGAGATCCGTACAGCATGACACCCTGAGATCTGGTGGTAGTATTCACAGTATCTGATCTGGTGGTAGTATTCACAGTATCTGAACATTACCTTATTGTGTCCAAACTTGTACTGGCTGTGGTCGATGTCCAGAGAGCCCAGCAGCTTCTCCACGGACTTCCTGCTGTCCACAAAGGAGTCCTCTGGAATGGCAGCAGGGTTCAAGATGCGATATCTGAGAAGGAAGAGCACACGTGGATCTCTGGAGGGTAGCAGGCACAAAGATCTGCAGAACCCTGAGGGATGACAAGCATCAGTAAGATGAATGAAGTTCTGGTCATTGGGTTCGAGACCCACCGTTGTTTGAACTCGGCGTACAGGAGGCGGTTTGGAAACCCCTTCCTGCAGATCCGGATCCCTTCCAGGACTCCGTTACACCTCAGCTGGTGGAGGACCATGAAGGCGTCCATCACACCTGGAGCACGGATACAGTGAGAGAATGTGTGGATCAATCTGACGTGCTTCCACTTCACGGACGCATTGATGTTATGTTGATGAGACACATTCCTTTTTCTTTAATTGTGTAAGTTCATATCAGCAAAGATAAGGACATGAATGTAAGGAATTATTTTTGTCTATATTTATCCTCTGGTTTCAGTTGTTGCTGATGCAGAACACTCTGCACACAACCTGTTCCCTCTCCTCCCCTCTGGTAGGCGCTACAGAGCCCACCAGACACAGCTCCTCCCTACATTTAACCAGACATCCTTTACACTCAAATTACTGTTGTATATATGTATACCTTATGGTCTATTTTACTTTTTTGAGTTGTGCTTCATTATAGTTTTTAGTTTTATATTTGTTCTGTGTTTAATGACATATTAAAGTCCCCATACCTAAACAATATAAATAGTTGTTTGCCAACAACTCCCAGAACAGCTAAAGGAAGAAGCTTCTACTAGAATACTAATGCATGTTAAAATGCTAATATTATGGTTGAAATGTAGCTGACACCAGGTCTGACGCAGCCAGGCCTCTGTTCCCTGGTTACCTGGACTTTTGGTGTCATTGGGGATGATGCATCGCACAAAGTGAGGCTGAGTGCTTCGGAGGTTAGCCATTAGCTTCTTTAGATTCTCCTGCATTTACACAAACAAACAGACAATGAGTCAGAGACCTTCTCACCTGTCTGAGTCCAACCGACAAACAACTATTGATCACCTTATGAAGCTGGGAAACTGTCTGAAAGGAAGCTGCTTTCCTCTTCCTGTGTTTTCCTTCAGCCTTTGGATCCCCTGCTAAAACAAAAACACAAACAACACATGTTCATTACACACACAGTGTCACACTTTTATTTTTATTTGTTTGGAGTAGTTACCAATGTCAGAGCTGATATAGTCCTCAAAGAGTCCAGCCATCAGTTTGTGGGAGGATTTCTGGAACAGAGCCACCACCGTCTCATTCAGAGGATCTCTGTTCTTATCCAGCCATCCTGTAATACTGTACGGAACCTACAGAGATATACGCACAGATCATTTTCCAATAACTCAAAAAAGAGGTTTCTATAGGAGTCTTATCCTTCTATTGTGTCCTTTGTGGCAAGCAATACACATCTCTGCAAACAAAGATGGTTTGGAGTTCTCCTGGGCCAACCTTACAACCTTACATACATAACTCTCATCCTGATCTGCTGGTTTGGGGGGTTTAAGGTCATAAGTCAAAAGGACCAGCTCACTCTTTCCTCCTTTAGGAGGATAAAACAAAGGATAAAACAATCATATCCATAGTGGCTTCACAAAAGTACTTCCTGGAAGCAAAAAGCTTATTGACTGAGCTACTGAGATCAGTCCAACTATGTGTTTCTTGTGTAAAAACATTTCCTCCATGGTTGTTGCTTTATTGGACACGCTGTAAAGGAACGCATGGTTCAACCATTGTAGAAAGGATGAAGAAACAAAACAGCAATGACGTCATTGGGAACCGAAAAATCAACATCCACTGACAGGACCTCCTACTTGAGCAGACACTCACCACTCCGGCGTAGTGGAGCAATTCAAAGTGCGTCTCGTATTTGCGCTTTTTGTCCAGCCGAGGCCGCTGGAAGTTGGGCGACTTTCCGAAATGGTTGTCGTAGAGTTTGGTTTTAAAGCTGTTGTCAGTGGCCTTGGGGAACATGCACTCCTCCTCCATGATGGACAGGATGCCCATCGGCTGCAACATATTCACATTGATTTAGGCATCGCAGGATCATTCACATCATCAGATTCCAGCCTCTGCCGTCCAATAGAACTAATACCCCAAAAGTTTCACACTACCTTTATAATATTTAAAAAAATAACTTAAAGTAACACAATCGAAACACACACCTTCTCTATGAGGTCTATGCAGGCCTGTAAGTCCAAACCAAAGTCTATGAAGGTCCACTCGATACCCTCGGCCTTATACTCCTCCTGCTCCAGGATGAACATGTGGTGGTTGAAATACTGCTGCAGTTTCTCGTTGGTGAAGTTGATGCACAGCTGCTCGAAGTTATTGAACTGCAGTAAGACACAAACAAACAAACCAACGCTGGGTGTAGATTGGAGAACAGTGACAGAGCACTGGATGTGTGGAAGTTACTCGTTGGTAGTTCTATTTTATGAAATGTTTATTTAAGCAATTTGGGTTACATTTTCATTAACCCTTCTGTAGATATACAGGCCGAATTCGGCCTGCCGGCCTTGAGTTTAACATCTGTGGTGTAGAGCATCCTATTAGATTTACGAAAGTACCCAAGGTAGCCCAGCCCACAAACCATTGCATACTCTATGGGACCAGAGGAGTCGCACCCTCATGGTCACTACAGAGAATGCGGCTTTAAGTTGCTGCACACCAATTCAAAGAAATGTAATCTTGAACATATTGGCGTACCATAAGAACGACCATGAACTTTAAATGATCTACAATAAATTCAGAAATGAAGATTCATCCCCGTCCATCTCGTGTACATAGGCCCGGACGTGTTTAGCATAGCTTAGCACGAACACATGAATCTCTGCCCCTTCCTCCCCTTTACCTCAAAGACCTCAAAGCCGGCGATGTCGAGGACTCCGATGAAGTACTGACGAGGTAGCGCAGTGTACAAGGACGAGTTGATGCGGCTCACCAGCCACTTGAACATGCGGTCGTAGGTGGCTTTGGCCAGAGCGGCCACACCGGAGGTCACCTGCAGATCCACAACAAGGCATCATATAGAAGATACGATGTTTTCAATTGATTGATTGATTGATCGGTGGGTACCTGCTCTACGGTCTGTCCCTTGACGATGAACTCGTGTCCCACTTTGACGCGGGGGTTCAGAAGACCCTTGAGCAGGTCGGCGGAGCTGATGCCCATCAGATAGGCTGCTTTGTCAACACCTCAGCACACAAAACGCACATCTCAACTCCTCTGCCATTAATACCCATTAATACATGGCTAAAGGTATGTCCCACTATTTTAATACGACAAGGAGGCAAAGAACCGCCTGACCTCTGGGATTAAGTACAGTAAAAAGTACAATATGTACCCTTGAGAGGTACAGTAATAAGTACCTCTTAGCTCTCAGAGAGGTACACTTCAGCTTACTGGTCTCAATTTCTTTTTGACCTTTGCGACTATATTTCTGATAATTTTATCTGCTTTTCATCTAATTATTTAGGTCTTATTTCAGCTGTTTTCAACGCTTATGGCTATCGACTGTCATTGTTACGCTTTGGTCCAACACAACAAGCTCTACAAACACATCCAAGAAGCTTTGTATACATTCATCTAAGACACAACATGATCAGTGTTTTCGTGGTTAAACGGGCTGCAGCTCCGCCCCCTTACTCTCCGTCCCGTCGGCCTCCGCCTGCTCCTCCCTCGGCCTCTTCTTGAACCTCATGTTTCCAAAGTGCATGATGGCCCCAACGATCTTGTAGCAACCGTACTTCTCCTCCAGTGTGAAGCCCAGCGTGTCCATAGCGTGCTACACACACACACACACATACACACACTCTGATGTTATTGTGTACATGTCAGCAGTGTGTGTGTGTGTGTGTGTGGAAGTGACCTTGCTTACATCGGTGAGCCTTAGCTCCTCTGCATCGTCCATGCCTTCCACTGTGGTCACTCCCTGGGAGCAGAAGTGGTAGTCGTACGGGTTGGTGGTCAGCAGCAACATGTCTGCAGGAAAGGGAGCTTTTATCCATATCATCATAAGTACCAGCAGTTTATCACTCACATGGAGATGAATACATGTTTTTGTGTTTGTTGTGAAATGTTATGTTTGGATGGCATTGTCACATTGATTTTGTGCTGATTGCATACAAGTCCAGAACAGATCTTATTGTGGGTGTGGCTACCTTGCAGCTCTGGCTTGTGATTGGACAGAATCTGATAATAGATGTGGTAGCTTCTCTCTGCCGGCTGCTGGAACACCACTCTTGACTTTTCCAGAAGATCTGATTAAATTCACCAACATTAATTTTGTTATTATCACAACACATAGATGAACACATCTGTTGATTTAACTGTGAAAGAAAACATCTCACAGATGTGGATGTCAGCGGACGCCAGCCGTCCTGATGTCCCAAAATGAATCCTGATGAACTTTCCCTGAGACACACAAACACAGAGGAACTCTCTTTGAAACTTGACCCATCTTCAGCTCGCCATGGTCATAGTTATTCATTTATTAAACTCACAAAGCGTGATGAGTTGTCGTTGCGGACAGTTTTGGCGTTGCCGAACGCCTCCATGGCTGGATTGGCTTCAATGATCTGGTCCTCTAAGGAACCCTGAACACACATGGAGAATAGAGTACTCAGGCTCTAAGAAATAGACTTCGCCATCGAGACGCCTCTCAGTAAACAGGAAGTGACCTCATCCGGACTGAGGAGGACGTAGAGACGCCATGAACGTCTCTGGTAAAGACCTGTCAATCAGTGTGTAGCCCTACCCTAAAGCATCCCCTGCTTTATGGTCTGTTTGACTCTAAATGGACCATCATTCACTAAATGAACATCATGCTGTTTTGAACGAGACTTGAAACTAGAGACTAATGTTTACAATGTTTACTGAGGGAATAAATCAAGACAGAAGTAGAGTCATTTTCGTCTATGGGAGGAGTCGCCTCTTGCTGGTCAGTAGAGAGAATGCAGCTCATGACACTTTGACTGCACTTTAAAGAAGAAGAGATTCTCAGCTGTTGTTATTAATCTAGCGCAACATGATGCTAATGAAGATATCATTTTCATAAGACTCACTCCTTTGTTCACATTTTCTCCCTGAGCAGCGACGATGGCGAAGTACTGAATCACCCTCTTGGTGTTGACAGTTTTCCCAGCGCCCGACTCCCCGCTGAGAAGATGACAAGTTAGAGTAGGAAACACGTGCTCACTCACGTCATGAATGAAATAACAGGACTTTGATGAACACATAATTACATGGTTTAGAAGTTGTAATTCATTAATTTTGAACATTCTTAGATCCATTTTTGTTTTTACACGATGTTTGTTGTTAGAAATAAAACATTGTCAAAACAGCCGATTTTCTGACTCACGTGATTAACATCGACTGGTTTTCCCGATCTGTGGAGAAAAATGAATCCATGTGTAACCACTTTCACATATGTGACAGTTTACTAGAAACATACTAAAAGTACACCCACAGTGTGCAGAAATACATTGCATGATTTTTTTCTTATTTATTAGCATTAAAAAAAATCTATGTATTCTTTTCTGGAAATGTATTCACCGATAAAAAGAATATATAAAACTCAATCAATGAAGTTTGTTGGAAACCAAACTGTATTTGTAGTTTCAGTTAAAAGTTTTTTTTGTTTTTTGACCACAGGAAGTTACATTTTTCCAATAAAACCGAACATACCGACTCCCAAAAATCAAATGAATAAAAAAACAGATTGACGTTATGAGGATGAACTGTGACTTAAGCCGCAGCTAAAGAAACACTGACGGCACAGAGCCGATGCTAGCTGACTTCTAGCACAGCTAGCGCTAGCTGCCACAGCTGGCGCCTGAGGTAGGAGGTCAAAGGTCTCACTCTGCAGCAGGTCGAGGTAGGCGTTGTTGGCCACGGCGTAGATGTGGGGCGGGGCCTCCAGACGTCGACGCCCCTTGTAGGCGGTAACCACCTGGTTGGAGTAGACCGGCAGCAATTTGTACGGGTTGACGGCTACGCAGAACAAACCAGAGTAGGTCTGACAAAAAAAAAAAGAAAAGTTAAGCTATTTATTAAATCTTTTAATCTTTTAATTGCACTTGCTCTTGTTCTTCTGAGTTTGTTTCCTTATGTTCGAAATTCACTTATTGTAAGTCGCTTAGGACAAAAGTATCAGCTAAATGACATGTAATGTCATTTTCTTAATGTAACGTCATATATATATATATATATGTGTTGTATTTGTTTGCGTTTTTTGATGCTTTTTCAGTTTAATTTACTTCATTTCTGTTTTATCTGGGTGTATTAGTAGCAGTTATGTGTAAACTGAAAAAAACAAAAGCGAGCAGACACTGACGTAGACCATCCACATGCTGTATCTCCTCCGCAGGTTGAAGAGGACCGAGGCTTCGTTCAGGTGTGTCAGCATGGAGATGTCTTCAATCATATCGAACTTTGAAGGGTTCAACGGTTGGAGCTCATTCTCTTTGACCACCAGGAACTGAATCGGATACGCAGAACGAGGTCAAGGAGGAAGAGTTGGGGGATAAAGATTTTGAGCATCAGAAGAACATTCTTAAGTAAGACCGACTGACCCGTCCGTCCTTTGTCTCCACCGTGGTCTTGTCTCCGTTCAGCTCTTTGACCTCCACCTCGATGTACGCCTCCACGTCATCGGGCATCCAGACCCTCTTGGTTCCTGTGAGGAGAAACAGTTCTTAGTTTTAAGGTGTAGATATACTTACGAGTATACGCTACCTTGTTGGTACGTTGGATATCTTACCATCATACGCCTGGGCTACTGCAGCCAGCTGCTCCAAGTTGGTGAGACGAAGGAAGCGAGCAGCTTCTCCAAACTCCGCCAGGTCCAGAAACCGAGACATCTGAACACCAGAACCTTCATTAGTAAGAGAGACAACTCATGCAGAAACCTCCACAGTTCATCAGAGGTCATTAAACATGGATCCAACATGTTCTAGTTCTCTTCTTCTAGTCATCAAGATTCTGCTTTCAAAGAGGCTCAGAACTTTTAGATCACAGAGAAAATCAAAAGGTACAGAGAGAGAGAAACTGCTTAATGTTCGGAGGGTTCTAAGGGCTTTAAAGGTTGTAAAGGTTCTGAGAGCTCAGAGGGATCTCTGGGTTCTGAGGGACTTCAACACCCGATGGTACCTTTAAACAACCTCAGAGAATCAAAACAGATTTTAGCCTCGACTTGAAAACTCGAAAGGTGAGTATTTATGGACCCAAACCACTCGGTGGTCCAGGTCCATCATGTTTTTTGTGTTGTTTATCTGTCTCTTGATGATACCTCACTTACTGTTTTTGGTCTAAATGGTTCTAAAATCACAAATCTAGTTCCAAATGTGATTAATTGCAGTTGGAATGGCATCAAACTAACTGGAGGGAATACAGACTTTGTTGGGGACTATTTCCATTGGCGGATGAATGCACACTTTGAGTCAGTCAGAATAAACAGTTTTAATGGAGCTCTCATCAGGGGGGTATTGCACGAAACCTGAATGAGAGATTAAGTCAGGATATTCAGGTTATCCTGGAGGAATTTAGCTTGGACTTGGTTGCACGAAAGAAGGTTGAATTTAACCCGGCCAAGTAAACATGGTGATTTATTCTTTGCACCTAGCCTGCTCAAGACCAGGCTAAGATTAATCCTGCAGTCTCATGTGTTAAATCAGCTGATCTGATCCCCAACAAACGTGTTTAACAGTTACTGCAGGTGGATCAGATTCAGTAGCTGTCCCACCCTGAATCCCTTCTATCACCGGCCTTCCTTGTTTTAAAGCAAAGGGCCAATTCCTCAGGGTGAAGCCTGCATGGTGCTGGTACCCCCCAGTGCCAGACAAATGAGCCTTTTATAACTACTAAATCAGTTTAGATGAAATATGTGAGCAGCATCTTCTTAGTAATTTCTACACCATTTGCAAATGGTTACGGCACTTACCAGCCTGCAAAATACGCTGGGCCACTGCTACACTACAGTTAGCAGGGCTTATCACGCCGTCGCTGTAACTTTTTACATGGGCTTCTGTGAGGACAGCGGTGTACCATCATGCACCAGGGTGAGTTATAACAATGACAAACCCTGGTTCACAGCGGAACTCACAAAACTTTGTCTGCAGAAGGATCAGGCATTTAGGAGTGGGGACAAAGACTTGTACACAGAGTCAAAATACAGGTTTAGCAAGGCGGTGAGAGAAGCTAAACGACTGTACTCTGAGAGACTCCAACGTCAGTTCTCAGCTAATGACTCAGCTTCAGTTTGGATAGGCTTTAAACACCTCACAAACTACAAGCTGAAAACCCCCCATTCCATGAATGACCTCCGCCTGGCAGACGAACTGAATGAGTTCTACTGCAGCTTTGAAAGACAATGTCCTGACTCTCATCCCCCATTGTGCTGACCAGCTGTCTCCTGTGTTCACCGCCATCTTCAACACCTCCTTGGTGCCATGCCACGTTCCAGCCTGCTTCAAGGCCTCCCTGTTCCCAAGAAGCCCAGGATCACTGGACTGAATGACTACAGACCCGTCGCCCGGACCTCTGTAATCATGAAGTCCTTTGAACGGCTAGTCCTGTCCCACCTAAAGTCCCTCACTGACCCCCTTCTGGACCCCCTGCAGTTCGCCTACAGAGCCAACAGGTCTGTAGACGATGCTGTCAACATGGCCCTCCACTTCATCCTGCATCTGGACTCCCCAGGAACCTACGCCAGGATCCTGATTGTGGACTTCAGCTCTGCCTTCAACCCCATCATCCCGTCTCTGCTGCAAGACAAACTCTCTCAGCTGCACATGCCCGACTCCACCTGCAAGTGGATCACTGACTTCCTGTCCGACAGGAAGCAGCACTGGGGAAACACCTCTGCCTCTCGGTCCATCAGCACCGGTTCCCCCCAAGGCTGCGTTCTTTTCCCTCTGCTCATCTCCCTGGACACCAACAGCTGCACCTCCAGTCACCAGTCCGTCAAGCTCCTGAAGTTTGTGGATGACACCACCGTCATTGGACTGATCTCTGGTGGGGATGAGTCCGCCTACAGGTGGGAGTCTGACCACCTGGTGACGTGGTGCAAACTATTTGCGCCCCTTCCATCTGGCAGGAGGCGGAGGTCCATCAGGACTAAGACCCCCCACCACACTAGCAGTTTCTTCCCAAATTCCATGTATGTCTGACATATTATGACAATAAACGATTCCGGATTCCTAAAAATGATTTTATTAGTGCTGTCAAGCGGTTAAAATATTTAATCACGATTAATCACATTTACGTCAGAGTTAACTCAAACCTGTCACAAATTTTTATGAGTCTTAAACTCCAGTAAGTTTCCAGAGGAACACTGGTCACTTTTAAGGCAAAGTAGGCTAAATAATAATACAGATACAGCAATAAAACCAACACATAAAACAATCATATTAAAAGCAATTAAAAGAGTGTACAACTTTCCTAGTAGGAGATATTTTTTAATCCTTCCGCATTCAGTTGGTCCGCGATTGTCTGTCAGGCTTTTTCTCTGTTTAACTACAGCTGCCGTATTTCCTTTTTTGCATATTATATGCTTCTCCTCCTCATATATTTGATCAATTGCTGCTCAGCAGGTGAGAAATAGGCTGCGTGTGGCGTCTTCTCCATTTCTGCATCAGTAAATCTGCGATAAGAAAGTCGTGGACGTGCACTGATCCCAGCTATATGCACCTGAATCGACTTAGCTCCTCCTTCTCATCCCGACTCGGCAAAAGTGCAGCTGATTAAGATAACACTAAGTCAAGCTGCACTTTTTCACTCATCCTGGATTTCTTTATTCTACTTTTGTGCAACACGCCCCAGGACTCTTAGAAGTAGAAACATCTGCTGCTGGTTTCTTTCAACATCAACAGCATTCTGTCAGCAACCCTGATCGAACTGTTGAGTCACCAAATCGGCATGGCGACCATCCTCGCGGTATGTTCCGCCCCCCGATTGCTCGGAATTCCAGGCCGAGCATGCAGCTGCCACGTCGGCTCAAGAGGACCTGCTCACTAAAGCTCTGGTCTTCTCTGGTCCGTCACACCCAGAAAGAACCAAAGCTCTAAATCCATCCCACCCCAAAACAACAACAAGCAGGACAGAAGTTCTAAAACGATCCTCTGGTTCTTGGATAGACTCACTTCCTGTCAGCTGGCGGACCGAACGAGATTCAAAGTACAACCGTTTATGTTCAGAAGGTGAAGAAACAATGACAAGGGTTCTCACAATGTTCGTTTCATGACCAACTTTGGAAAAGAAGAAAAATTATTTAATCTGACTTCTATCAGTTTAAGTGTCTGTAATGAGTCTGATTTCCAAACTTTCCAAAACAACCTCTCAATTCATGATCAATGTTCAGCTTGGATCTGTGAACTTTTCCCTTTTGTAATAGGGGAAGTAAATCTACATTTCCCCATGAGCCCCACATGTAAAACCACTGCGACCCACTAGAGGGTTGCACCCCACAGTTTGAGAAACTGCCGTGGCGACAGACGAGAACAGTCACTACCCAAGTTATTCTCTGATTAAGTTTACCTCATTACTTTTATTAAATGACACTCATACCTGGTCCATTTTTAATGTTATCAACAAACAAAAAGCACTGAAGTGAACAGCCAGAGCCCCCCCCCCAGAGGGAACCATGAGTCAACGCAGACTCATCTTTGTCACATTGTCCAGTGTCAGAACTTTATTTCGAAAATGAAATTTGGAGGTAGAAACGTAGAAAAGGTGAGTTTTGACTTTTGTAGCATATTGTGAGGGTTTTGAGGTCGTATTGTTTGTTGTTGCCAGTAGAAGCTTGGACATTACAGGCTAACAGAAGTTTGATTATAAACAACATCAACGCTCATTTGAATCATTCAGATCAGCGGTTGTTGACAATATCAAGACGTTGAATGACACAAATGCTTCCCGATGGTGTCCAAGTTAAGGAGAAGACACATGTACGAGAACCTGATCTGTTGTCTTTCATAATACGATAAGTAAGAAGACTTGTTCAATCATAATGTCAGAAAGTTACACATATTGTTCCTGAGGTGGGAAAAGAATAAATGATGATAATCAGAACTTAAACAAATTTTTAGACGTCAGTGGTTCATTTTCACGCCGTGTCATTTACAATTAAAGCAATGAACAAAAATTCTGAACTCGGTAAAACATGGTCTAAACATTCAGGGAACCAGCATCTTCACCATGGTAACGACCGCTGAGGCTCATGGGTAGTGTAGTCCTGCTGCCTACTCACCTCTGAAGCTCTGTCTTTTTTCTGTCCTGGGTCGAGTCTCGCTGGACGATCACATTGAGTCGGCCGCCGGGCGCCACCGGGTTTTATAACCTCACTGGGAAGAGTCACCTGACCCGCCAGCCGGTGTGTGATTGGTCCAGCCGGTCCAATAGGCCGGACATAAAAGGGCCTGCTGGGGTCGGCATGGAATACGCTCCTCACCGTCTGTCTATCTGAGGACTATCTATGGATACTGAGTGTCTTCAACCGCCTTTTGTCTCTGTCCTCATCCGTCTGTCCTCATCCATCTTTGTAATTTCTGTCCTCAACTGATCATTGTCGCTCTGTCCTCATCTGTCTGTCCTCATCCATCTTTGTAATATCTGTCCTCAACTGTCTTTGTCCTCATCCGTGTCTCCTCATCGGCCAATAAATAATCAATCTTTGTCTTTCTGTCCTCATCAGTCTTTGTCTCTGATTGTCTAACTCTCTGGATAGAGCAGCACAGAGCGGCTGGTTTGCAGGTCGGGGTTACAGCGGCCTGGCAGAGGTGTGTTGGATAGCAGGCGCTAAAGCCCTTACCCATAAGGCTTTAGGGCTTTAGTGCCTAAGGGTTAAGCCCGCTGTGTGGACTCCTCAGCTCTTTGAAGAAGACTCTCTCTTGCTGTTGTCTGATTGGCTGATAGCTCACACTTGTTTTGGTCCTGGATTCCAGGCGTACGCTAAGCGAGCAGTGCGACGCTCCGATGGCCTAAAGGATAAGAAACGTTCAGAAAGAATCCCAGATACGAGCCGGTTGTAACAGAGAACAATAGACCCTCGTCCTAAACATAGGCTTGGTCTTAATCTCCCATCATCCCCTCTGCCTCCCTGGGATCCCTCATCCAGTGACAGATAGGATGAGGATGACATCACACACACTCCAAACCTGCCGATGGAAAACACGTCTCATGCATCACGTGACAAATGTTTCCTCAGAAAAAAAGACAAAACAAAACCTTAAATTGTGATATTTCATCAGAAGCCTTTTATGTGTCATTAAAAATCTGTCCACAAATAAACCACAAATGAACAGTCTAATTGAACCAGATTCTGTTAAAAACAAAGTTCTGAACACACACAATAATAATAATAATAAATAGTAACCAACTGACGTGGAATCCACACATAATCACACTTTGACCTTCTGTCACATTGACTTAAAGTCTTCTATGAATATCATCCATCCACCGACTCCCCCCCGTATGAAGGATGAGCGGCTTTGAAGATGGATGGATGAAAATCACATTATACTAAAATGTGCCCTTCGGCTTCTTTTGTAGTAAAAACGTGTTTAACCCATAACAATAGAGTGGGAACATAAGGACTACCAGGAAGGAACGTTCAAGTCAGCTTTTATTTATATTAAATCATATTTGATGTTTTATTTATATGGACGTTGCATCGTTCAATGCGCGAAGGATTCCTGGGAGATGAAGGTGTGATTTTTGTGTTTGTCGTATAATCTAAACTGTTTAAACGTGATTAGTCTTCAGATCAAAGCTTCCGTTATTAATAATATTTATACACAACATGACACATCTGAAGAAAGGTCACATGACCTTTTTATTAATAGAAGCTGTAATAACATCTCTCGCAGACTCACACACGTCAACTCGTTAATGCCTCCTCCTGCATGTGTGTCTGAATAAAAGTGTCATCCAAACACATCAGACGTCCTTATTTGGTATCTTATTGTGAAGCTGAGGAGCAGCTGCTGCATTCCATCGAGGCGCCACAACACACGCACGGTCTGGGCGTGTGGCTGAAGGAGAAGGCGGAGGAGAGAGCAGCTGGGGTGGATGTGTTCTCCGGTGTGGTCCAGGTCTCAGTGAGAGGGAGGAAGCCAAGCGACTGCTGGATAGTGAAGCCGGAGATGAAGTCTGCCTTGCGAGTAGCTGACTGGCAGGTTCAGAGGCCACCTGTGGCGAGGTGCTGGACATGTGTGGAGCGGGTGGGGTCGGTAAGAGACGAGAGGTTACGATAGAGAGCAGATCTGCGAGTAGAGATTCAAGGTCGATTGCTCTCAGCCAAAACTCCTCAAAATGCAAAACAACGATCACTTGACGGGCTAATCGGTAAAAATTCACCATGTGCTGTTTTGACAAACTGAGAGTTTTAATGATTCAAGTCTGCTCTGCTTCAGAGAGAAAGCCAAACAGAGTTGGATCAAGTCAAACCGAGCAACGATAGGAGGAGACACTAGCAGTCAGATTAATCTAATACAGCAAGAACTGTCACTAAAAACGGCAAAAACTAGCAATCAAGTTAAAAACAGTAAAATCAACAACAAATTTAGCAGACTCGCTTGGTTTAAAGAAAAGATACTTATTCTGATTTCAGGTTGCATGGATGTCTGAAGGCCCCGTACTCGAGATCAGTGTTTCAGTAAAGAGTAACGCGTTAGTGCGTCCAAACCAGTAATCAGATTAAAGGTACTCGTCAAAGTCACTGTGCGTTACTATTTTGTCATTAATAGTAAAATATATATTTGATTTCTTGCATCTGTGGGAGTGAAGCCAAATAGATGCAACAATAAAGTCCCGTTTTCAGCATGAGGGTGACGTCACGTGTCCATACACAGACCGACCACGCAGACTCTCAAACAGGAGAGAGAGAGATGCGCATGTTCGAGTTGGAAATGTCAAGGTTTGTTGTACACTGTGTGCTGGTGGCGACAAAGTGCCACAAAGCCATTGTTTCCCTACCGTTAGAACAGCGGGGCGCGTGTGCCCTCACAAACCAGCAGACACACACACACCCCCCATCCCCCTCGACTAGATAAAGTGTTATAACCAGTTGTCATTTTTATGTTGAGGCGGGTAGAATGCAGCTGCTGAATGTAAATAATAAAGTAACTTGGGTCCAATCCAACTTTGTTACTTTAAAAATCAAGTAATCTGTAAAGTATGTAAGTTGTCAGTAGTCAGTAATCTGATTACTTTTTAGTGACTGTGGCAACACTGGTTGGGATATACTGTTAGATAGTAGAATCACACGTTTATATTTCAGTTGTTTTAATGTTTACAAACAGTCCTTCACCTTTTATTAGCATGAACGTTAATGAAAGACACACAAGGATCATTTATCATACAGATATATTTGTCTTATATTGGGGGAGGGGAGACCTTTTTATAAAATGTCTTCTTGAACACTGCGACACACAAAGATTAAGATTAAACCCAACATCTAGATGATGATCTATTGATTTATCCACAGAGACATTAAAACACACCTTGCTGAGCTCTTTCAGACATCCATCTGTAACACCACAAGTCCCAGAGAGCTGTGGACCCCCCAGAGTCCAGACCAGCTCAGATACCCCTCACCTGCTCCACCTGCACCTACACCCACATGAACCTACATCAGCTGTGTGACATCCTGTACAGAGTTCAGTCTGTACAGGATGTCACACTGGTGAGCAGAGAGGAAGGTTCTCCACCAGGAGGAGTCTCTCCCTCCTGCAGAAAACACAGAGACACTGAGGAACCAGAAAGGGACAAGAACCCAAACCCAAACCCAAACCCAAACCCAGGATAAAGAGGTTCAGTGAATGTGGTGCTGAAGGTGTGGAGGTGGATCAGTGTGTCAGAGGAGACTCTGAAGAAGGACAGAGAGCCAGCAGGACAGTCCACATACACTGCTACTCTACCAGAGGAGGAGGAGGAGGAGGAGGAGGTAATTTGTGTCTCTGTCTTATCGTGAAGGACAGAGTAATCTTTATCAGAGCATCTCAGACTCCAGGACTGATCATTCCATCCAAACTCACAGACTGTACTGTCTCCTTTCCTCCTGATTCCTCTGTAACTTACGGATACTTCAACTTCTCCACTCCACTCAACCTCCCAGTAACAGCGACCAGTCAGACCAGTTCTACACAGCAGCTGACGATAAGAGTCAAATCTGTCTGGATGATCAGGATATGACTGACCCTCCCACACATGTGTCACCTTCCTGTTGTTGTCAGACAGTGTGAGTCTTCTGTTTACTGTGTTTGTGTCGATTGTGAGTTCACAGGAATCTGATGAGAGAGCAAGACACAATACAGCTGCAGTTATTAATCATGTGTTCATCTAGTGACACTTTGATGATGACATCACAGAGGTGAATGAGTGACGTCAGTGTGAAGATGGTTGAATCTTCATGATTCAAACTCAAAGCACACTTACACTTCCTCAGACCTGGTCTCAACCATCGGGCTCCAGCAGGCTCCACCCTGAAAGGAGGAGGGGGGTCAGAGGAGCATGGAGACAAGAACCAGGAGTATGCAGATATTGTTTTTAGTACCATGTGACTAATGGACCACTTAGTTCAGGTTGTGTTACTTATCGTATTGTTTTGTTATGCATGTAGGAGCGGTAAATAAATTACTGCGCCGAAATACGGTTGAAAAGTAGTTTTCCTTTCTGCGCTCCAGCACACCAACACACCTGGTTGTACTCCGGTGACGTGTAAATATAGTGAATGCCCCCTAACATCATCATCATTGCTTAATCGCCATCACAATCATGTTAACATGACAAACAGCATTTCATTATGATCAACATTGATATTATACAAAGGTGGTAGCATGATTATAATTTACTCACTTGGATGTGATAGATCAAAACACAGATCAGTGTAATGGCTTCAACAATATGCACACACACTTCATACTAGTTCTACCCTCTGATTCAAGTGTCTCTCTGCTGACATTCATCTTTAAGGATCTGCAGATATACGTATAACTATCTGAAACCAGCACAGAGCGTACAGTTACAGTAACCAGTTAAAATAAAAGACATGATGCAATTACGTTGCAATCCTCCAAAATAATGTTAAGTGTATGGTTATTGTTCCCAGTAGACCACTGACTGGTCGATACTTGCAATGATTTGAGATCTGACAGTAACTCCTTAGACACCGTTGTCACAACCACAAACCCTTTGATGGAGGTCGGGGCGGGGGGGTGTTGGAGGTACAAAGGGTCAGTCTGTGTCTGTGACACTGCTGTTCACTTTCCGTCTCCTAGCAACAGTTTACACTGTTCTTCACTAAGCGTCTGTGGCCGACTGTCACCTGCAGTATCAGTCCGCTCATCCAGGGAAATGGCTCTCAGTGCAAAGCAACGATAACCAGGTGAAGCTGAAATCTTTAAAACAAATGGATTCTTTGACTTTTTGTCTTTTCTCTCCTACCTGAGAGTTTCCAGTCTCCAGTGCGGATCCTGCAGTCCAGCAGACAGCAGCTTCACTCCTGAATCTCCTGCACGATTGTAGCTCAGGTCCAGCTCTCTCAGATGGAAAGGGTTGGAGCTTAAAGCTGAGGCCAGAGAAGAACAGCCTTCCTCTGTGATCCAACAGCCTGACAGCCTGCAAACACACATGTCACATGATCTGAGGGAGCTGTGCAGGCTGGAAGGTCGCTGCAGGACTTAGATATTGTCGGCTGAGGGGTCAAATTGACATTGTTACTGACTGGTGTCCAGTCACAACCAGTGTTGCCACAGTTACTTTGAAAAATTAATCCGACTACTGATTACTTCTATTAAAAAGTAACATCTGTGAAGTTACTAAGTTAGATTACAAGTTACATTCAGCAGCAGCTGAGAACACCTGCCGCCTCAACATAAAAATGACAACTGGTTATGCCAACACTCACTTTATCTAATCGAGCAGATGGTCCTGCTGACCTGGGGCAGCATGACGGTCCAGTCACGTGTACATACACGCAGCGACACAAACAGGAGAGAGAGCGAGATGCGCATTTTCAAGTTGGTATTTCCAACTTGAAAATGCGCATCTCGCTCTCACTATGTGTGCGCATGCGCACACACGTAACAACGGACATACATCCGCCCCGCCGCCGTAATGCGTCCGGCCCGCCAGATGGCAACAAGTCAACGACCGTGCCTTCACTCTCAGAGATGCAAGAAATCAAATATATATTTGACTATCAATGAAAAAATAGTAACGCACAGTGACTTGGAAAAGTAATCTTAATCTGATTACTGGTTTGGACACACTGAGTTAGATTACTCAGTACTGAAAAAGGTGGTCAGATTAGAGTAATCTTCCTGGCATCACTGGTCACAACCAAACACTACATGTACATCCATAATCTGATAACATTAGTGATAACTATGATTAGTCTCCCATATTTCTATGTGTACCATTATATTGAAAATAACCTCTACAATAAGTCTATGGAAATATTTGGAAAATACATAATTGATCCAAATCATGAAAGAAGAAAGAATCTTTTTCCGGTCAGAAATGTGTGTTGATGTAAATAATGGACAGTAATTGAAAACTGACATGAGATTCTCCAGTCCACAGTGTGGACTCTTCAGTCCACTAGACAGCAGCTTCACTCCGGAATCCTGCAGGTCGTTGTTACTAAGATCCAGCTCTTTAAGAAAAGAGGACTGGGAGCTGAGTACTGAGGACAGAGCTTCACAGCTTCTCTCCGAGAGGTTACAGCCACTCAGCCTGAAGAGACAACAATCAACAAGATGAAAAATAACAGTCAAAATGAAATCTTTTTTGATGATGAGTAAGGATAAAAATACAATCAGTAATAGCAAAGAGATGTTCAGTGGAGGGGTTTACAATCACTTGTTCTATTTTAAACAAGAGCAAAAAATCAGCTCATCATACTCCACGGTTTACAGGAAGTACTGTAGTGCCAATATTAGGATTAGGCAGATATATTGAATGCTGTTTTTAGAGCTAAATACAGTGAGGCTTCTAGGGGTGGGCAGTATGGGCAAAGATTCATATCACAGTATGATGGGATCACAATATTTTTCTTTTGAGTGAACACATTCATGTATTGACCGCAAAAACAACGCCGGCCACCTGAACAGCTGCTCTTGCTCGTAGCTAGCCAGGGAGTTAACTTTTTAGTGTGTTAGCTGTTGTGGCTGCTAGTGTTGCCACCTGAGGCCATACCAGCGACTTGACCAACTTTGCAATAAAGTTTTCTTACTGAACTTATTTTAAACCTTCCAAACAGACACGGCTCCTCTCTTGGGCATAGGTTGTGTAAATCTCTGGTCCCTCCTGCATCGCACTTTTCCGTGTTTTTATGTTAGTGACGAAGTTTCTTCTTGTTGTGATTGCGGGCGAGCTATCTCATCCGCTTATCCAGGGTCGGGTCGCGGGGGCAACAGCTCCAGCAGGGGACCCCAAACTTCCGTTTCTCGGGCCACATCTACCGGCTTTGACTGGGGGATCCCAAGGCGTTCGGAGGCCAGTGCAGAGATATAATCTCTCCACCTAGTCCTCGGTCTTCCCCCGGGGTCTCTTCAATTGGGGTAATGACACATTCCCTACCTGGAGCAATCAATCCATCGGTTTCCTGCTGAGAACCATGGCCTCAGATTTGGAGGTGCTAATTCTCATCCCAACCGCTTCACACTCTGCTGCGAACCGCTCCAGTGAGAGTTGGAGGCCGCAGATGAAGGATGCAATCAGGACCTGCAAAAAGCAGCGATGAAATCCGCAGCAGTGTAGACACTCCTCCCCCCGACCACGCCATGGAAAACCACAAACAAGATTGGTGATAGGGCGCAGCCCTGGCGAAGGCCAACCGCCACCGGAAACGACTCTGACTTACTGCCGAGCACCTGAACACAGTTCGCGCTTTGGGCGTACAGGGATTGGATGGCCTTAGGTAAGGACCCCCTCACTCCGTACTCCCGCAGCACCTCCCACATTTTCTCTCGGGGGACCCGGTCATACGCCTTCTCCAAATCCACAAAACACATGTAGACTGGATGAGCATACTCCCAGGCCCCCTCCAAGATTCGTAAAAGAGTAAAGAGCTGGTCCGTCGTTCCACGACCAGGACGAAAACCGCATTGTTCCTCTTCAATCCTTGGTTCGACTATCGGGTGAACCCTCCTTTCCAGCACCTTGGAGTAGACTTTACCAGAGAGCCTGAGTAGTGTGATCCCCTGTAATTGGCACACACTCTCTGGTCCCCCTTTTTGAAGAGAGGTACCATCACGCCGGTCTGCCACTCTTTTAGCACTGTCCCAGACCCAACACCCATTGCGTTTAGCATCTCTGGACGAATCTCATCAATCCCCGGGGCTTTGCCACTGCAGAGTTGTTTGACTACCACAGTGACCTCCACCAGGCAAATTGACAAAAATCCCTCCTCCGCCTCTAACAAAGAGGGCGTAGTAGTTGGATTCAGGAGTTCCTCAAAGTGTTCCTTCCACCGCCCGATAACCTCCTCAGTCGCGGCCAACAGGGTCCGATCCTTCTCTCTACACAGCTTGAATGGTTGCCCGTTTCCCCCTTCTAAAGGTGCCGGATGGTCTTCCAGAAGCACTTTTGTGCCGACCAAAAGTCTTTCTCCATAGTTATTCCTCCCACACTCGCTGCTTTGCCTCAATCACGGCAGAGGCTGCTACCCTTCAAGCCTGTCGGTTCACTGCAGCTGCCTCCAGAGACCCACCGGATATCATAACCCAGAAGGCCTTCTTCATCAGTCGGACAGCTTCCCTTACCACCGGTGTCCACCACGGGGTTCAAGGGTTAGAGCCCCTTGATACACCTAAGACCTTGAGGCCACAACTCACTGCCGCAGCTTCAGCAATGGCAGTTTTGAATATGGGTTTGAATCCCAGGCAAAATGTAATGCATGGGTTATAATGCAATGTAAGACGCTTTGGATGTGAAAGAACCGTGTCAAACACTTTTTTATAAGCTACTGTGTAATGAATAGGTATTTTCTATGGAGTTGTCTGTGGAAACAGACCTAGATTCACAAAAGAGGCTTTTATTCTGTAGTTGTGTGTAAGATTAGTTCCTCTGGTTCCATAGTACTGGTTCATTTCCAGGTGAAAAGAAAATCTGAAAGTTTAGAGACATGTAAATCATTGAAGACAAACTTCATCTGACCTGAGAGTTTCCAGTTTGCAGTGAGGAGTTTCCAGTCCAGCAGACAGCAGCTTCACTCCTGAGTCTCCTGGATGATTGTAGCTCAGGTCCAGCTCTCTCAGATGGAAGGGGTTGGAGCTCAGAGCTAAGGCCAGAGAAGCACAGCCGTCCTCTGTGATCTGACAGCCTGACAGCCTGCGAATATACACAACAACACACATGTCACATGATCTGAGGGAGCTGTGAGGGTGGGAAGGTCACTGCATTACTGAGATACGGTTGGCTACTGAGGGGTCACATTAACATGAATACTGACAGGTTTCCAGTAACAACCAAACACACACTAATGTACAGAAGGAGATGGAAGAGAAATGTTGTGAAGCAATGAAACTTCTTAACATGAGTCCTTTGGGAAATACCCAGATTCTGCTTCACAAATCATCCTTAAGATCTGTTTATCTCAGGAACACCACATATCAGTTCAAGAGCCACAGACCTTCTGTCCACTAACAAAGAACATTGATTTTAATTTTCTCAACAGTAGTGTAAATGAAAAATGAAACGACAATGAAAAAAATATGAACAAAAAGTATAAAAGATGGCAGCATGTTTAAGTCATAATGTATGAATCTAATGGTCTCTGTACTTACAGAACTTTGTTGGAGGCTTTGACCACTGGCAGCAGCATCAAAAGAGCCTCCTCTGAAGCAGAGTATTTCTTCAGGTCAAACACCTCCAGATCTTCTTCTGATGACAGTAAGATGAAGACCAGAGCTGACCAGTGAGCAGGAGACAGTTCCTCTGTGGAGAGACGTCCTGATCCAAGGAACTCTTGGATCTCCTCCACTAGAGAGCCATCATTCAGTTCATTCAGACAGTGGAACAGATTGATGCTTTTCTCTGGAGACACCTTCTTACTTATCTTATCCTTGATGTACTTGACTGTCTCCTCATTGGTCTCTGAGCTACTTCCTGTCTGTGTCAGCAGACCTCGTAGGAGAGTCTGATTGGTCTCCAGGGAAAGACCCAGGAGGAAGCGGAGGAGCAAGTCCAGGTGTCCATTAGGACTCTGTAAGGCCCTGACCACAGCTTTCTGGTAGAGACGCTTTGGTTCAGGAGTGTCTTTAAAGCGTTTGGACTCCAAGGAGGTTGTTTGTTCTTTTGACAGCGGATTGACACCAGTGCTGAAGAAGGTCAGATGGACATAAAGAGCAGCCAGAAACTCTTGAACACTCAGATGGACGAAGCAGAACACCTTGGCCTGGTACAGTCCTCTCTCCTCTCTAAAGATCTCAGTGAACACTCCTGAGTACATTGAGGCTGCTCTGATATCGATGCCACACTCTGTCAGGTCGGATTCATAGAAGATCAGGTTGCATTTCTGCAGATGATCAAAGGCCAGTTTTCCCAGAGACTCAATCATCTTCTTGCTCTCTGGACTCCAGTGTGCATCCGTCTCAGCTCCTCCATCGTACTTGACCTTCTTCACTTTGGCCTGAACCACCAGGAAGTGGATGTACATCTCAGTCAGAGTCTTGGGCAGCTCTCCTCCCTCTCTGGTCTTCAACTCCTCCTCCAGAACTCCAGCAGTGATCCAGCAGAAGACTGGGATGTGGCACATGATGTGGAGGCTTCGTGAGGTCTTGATGTGAGAGATGATCCTGCTGGCCTGCTCCTCATCTCTGAACCTCTTCCTGAAGTACTCCTCCTTCTGGGGGTCAGCGAACCCTCTGACCTCTGTCACCATGCCAACACACTCAGGAGGGATCTGATTGGCTGCTGCAGGTCGTGTGGTTATCCAGATGCGAGCAGAGGGAAGCAGCTTCCCCCTGATGAGGTTTGTGAGGAGCACATCCACTGAGGCCAACTCTGTGACATCAGTCAGGATTTCATTGTTGAGGAAGTTCAGAGGAAGTCGACACTCATCCAGACCGTCAAAGATGAACACAACATGGAACTTCTCAAACCTGCAGATTCCTGCTTCTCTGGTTTCACTGAAGAAATTATGAACAAGTCCCACCAAGCTGTACTTCTTCTTCAGCACATTCAGCTCTCTGAAGGTGAATGGAAATGTGAACTGTATGTCCTGGTGGTTTTTGTCTTCAGCCCAGTCCAGACTGACCTTCTGTGTTAAGACTGTTTTCCCAATGCCAGCCACTCCCTTAGTCATCACTGTTCTGATTGGTTCCTCTCCTCCAGATGAGGCTTTAAAGAGGTCTTCTGGTCTGATGGTTGTTTCTGGTCTGGCTGCTCTCCTGGATGCTGTTTCAATCTGTCTGACCTCATGTTCTTTATTGACCTCTGCAGTCCCTCCCTCTGTGATGTAGAGCTCTGTGTAGATCTCATTCAGAAGGGTTGGGTCTCCTGCTTTAGCGATGCCCTCAAACACACACTGGAACTTCTTCTTCAGGTTGGATTTGAGTTCACGCTGACAAACTGGAGCAAGAAGTCCTGAATGAAGACAATAAAGGAGATCAATGGGTCAAAGAATAGATTTCAATATGTCCTTTCCTCAGAGAATGACTCCATGAATATATTCTGTCCATCTCTTGAGATATTTGTAAAGGTGTCATTTATCAACATGGCAAATCTTTCGAGAAACACTCTTACGCTGAGCCAGCTCCTCCTGCTTCATTCTCCTCAGGAAGTGCACTGAAATCTTCATAAATGCCTCTCTGCTGCTCCTCTGATCTTCATCAAGCACCTCCTCATTCTCCTTTTCTAAGCATTCTGGGTAATCTGAACTCACAACCTTCTGGATCTTCTTCAGCTCGTTCTTCACAAAAGTGAGGATGTTCTCCTCCAGCAGCTAGAACAGAACAGTCTATGAAAGAACAATCCACTGGTCTACAAAGTGCGGCATGGAGATGATGAGGAACTAAGAGATGTTAAAGTAGCTGTTCATGTACACACCATGAAGATGGAGTCCAGGTGTGTTTGATGCTGCTGGGCAGATTGACCTGTGGGAACCTCTGAGCTCTCCTGGTCCTCTCTGTGGAGGAACATGAACCATCAGTTCACATGGTGTTTGGACCATCAACACCAACATAACATTAGATGAAGATATTGGCTTCTGTCATGATTGATCACCACGGAAACCAGATGCTGAAGACGGTCGATGATGACGGACAGTTTATTATTGAATGACAGTTAGCCATCAGTTTAATTCTGTTTTTAGTTCTTACTGTGGGTCATAAAAACAACCTCTCCAGGCCTCTGCAACTGATACAAGTCTGAAACTACTCTAAACCTCTTTAGTCCGTCCCTTGACCTCTAGAAGTCTCCTTGGATCTTCTGAAACTAGTCTTTGCACCTTTCCACAGTCTACACGACATTATTTTGTCCAAACCTCTGCATGGAGTCCAGAGACTACATCAGCTGGTCCACAGAGCACTGAGTTTATTCTAATCACATGTTCAGTCCCAGTCATCTGGCTGCAGAAACCTGCAGCTGTCTCCAGATGTGACTTCTCCTGATCCTGATGTGGAGGAACTAGCTCACATTGTATTTACATCTGAGAATGTTTACAGTTAATGATTCACACTTAAACACACAAAGACCAGTTAGAGCAGTGGCCCCACTTTGGAGGAAGAAAAATGTTCGGGCCCCACCACCCAAACAAAAATGTACCAAATTGGTCCATGCTTAATCCGTGTCTCAGTGTCCTTGAGCAAAACACTAAAACCCCAGTGTTCACAGAAGCACACTGCTCCTTAATGACTAAGGATGAATGCAGAGAATAATTCCCCATGAGGGATTAATAAAAGGATAATAAATAAAATTGTTATTATTTAATCATAATTTATTTAATGATAGATTAATTTATTTTTTCATAATAATATTATTATCATTTATTTATTTAAAAAAAAAATCCCCCAGCGCCCTACCTGTAGTACCCTAAAGACTGATCATCTTTGAAGTGTAGAGGAGGACCCATAGACTGATCATCTTTGAAGTGTAGAGGAGGACCCATAGACTGATCATCTTTGAAGTGTAGAGGAGGACCCATAGACTGATCATCTTTGAAGTGTAGAGGCGAACCCATAGACTGATCATCTTTGAAGTGTAGAGGCGAACCCATAGACTGATCATCTTTGAAGTGTAGAGGCGAACCCATAGACTGATCATCTTTGAAGTGTGGAGGAGAACCCATAGACTGATCATCTTTGAAGTGTAGAGGAGAACCCATAGACTGATGACTCTTCATGGACACACAGCTTGGTCCAGGTCCAGCTCCAGGAACAGGTCCTAGTTTCTGATGGGTCCTGGTCACACATGTAGAACCAGAGTCAGTGAGCCAAAGACATTGGGACATGGAGAAGAGTGGAGGACAGTTGGTGATGGTCCTCTCACCTCTGAGCTTTGGTCTGTCTGTCATGTTCCCCACACAGAGGGGCCTCAGAGGGAGGGACTCCGTCCTCTGGGTCCTCCGCCTGATTCATAGCAGAGTCCACACCTTCACAACAACCTGCTGGGAGATCTCACACATTATTATCTTCATCAGGACAAACACACAGAGCTTGAGGAACGCTAATGGGACACTTGTTTGTCATCGTCTTCTATCTGAATGAAGCTGAAAGACTGAAGTAGACTGTGTGTGTGTGTGTGTGTGTGAGGTTAATAATGTGAAATTCAATCATTGACATCAATAGAAGTATTACTTAGTGGTGGCCTGCCTTTGCACTTCCTGGTTTCTGTGCCCGGACTTTGCTTCTTGACTCGCACGTTGTCGCTCCATTGGAAGAACCCTCAATCCTTGTGTTCTCATTTATGTCCGTTATGTTTTACATTTGGTTGTTTAATTTGAACATGATTATGATAGTGGACAACGTAAGGTCAAAATGTGCCGTTCCATACAAAAGCCAGCCTTGTGATTGGGTCCCACCCCCTCCTCTTATTGCACTGATCATTGTCAGGTGCATCTAATAAACTGTAAGAAAAGTTAGTTAAAATTTCAATCTCAAGCAAATAAACAAATAAAATAATTTGTATTTAAACAGAAAATATACACCAACACTCCAGCCCCTAATTGATTATTTATAATAAATAAAATGATTATTAAAATTAATTTATAATAATATTATAATTTATTCCAAAAAAAATAACTCCGGGCCCCACCAGAGGGTCACGCCCCACGGTGTGAGAATCACCGAGTTGGTGGACGATATTGAGTTTTGTCATATATATACAGTATATATGACGTGTGTATGTAGACACACACACACACGCACACAGTTTTAACGCGGAAATGACCGTCATCCCGAACAACGACAGAGGATAATCAACACAACTTAATGTCGAAGTTTATAGATACTACTATATTTAAGTAACATAATGTAGTTGTATGACTGAAGTTAGTTGTTAAAGCAACTTTTGTTGTTAAAGCAAATGTTTGTCAACATTCAGCCTTTGTAACAATCTGCTCTGTGGATGGAGATGTGAGGTGTAGTTAACGGACCGTCAGACCCTCCAGCACCGGGCGGTCCGTTCATCTCAGCCTGCACAGAGCAGCCTGTTTTCGGCGAGTCTTCTGTGAAATGCTCCGTAGCGGTTATACATGAGATTTAACTACTATAACGAGTCTTCATAAGTTTTAATGTAGTGTCAGAGACTGATGTTGTTCACCGGTTACGTCTGTTTGAGGACAGAGTTTAGATTCATAACTTCATGTTTAAACTTTAACGTATTGTCTGTATCCGCAGAGTGCAGCTTGTTTATTGTCCATCATTGTGCATTAAAACTAACGATGTTTTAATTAAAGGAAATGAGGAGACCGTCATCGAGACTCTAATTCGGCAGCAGAACTTCAGCTTCAAAGAAACTATGAAGCTCTGAATTATAATAACAATGAATAAAAAAATTCCACATATGAATTATTGTATAGTTATCTGTAAGATCTTTGATGTGTGGTCAGCAGCTTGCTGTACGAGGACCACTACACTGATTATCAGCCTCTTGATGTTTGAGTAACAAGACAAACGGTAGGTGTGTGTGCATTCAAATATTTTAGTATAATAGTTTATTTTTTGTTACTGTATCCAACCTCCTCCTCCTAAAATGATAAAGCTAATTATTTTATGACTGATTATATATATATATGTGGTGCTCAATATTATATATACCATTTCTAATTGTAAATGAAAATGAGACAAAAGCTTGTTAATAGTAAAATATTTAAGTAAAAAACTAAATTAAAACGTATTGGCAAGACCAGCTGAGGTGGTGACGTCATCAAGTCAGCTGCTGTTCCAATTGCGGAAATGACCGTTCTCCGTTCTCGCGTTCCCGCGAGTTCTCAATATGCGTTCTTGTGTGGACTTTTGTTCACAGAAGGAAACGACAGAGGGAAATAAACGCAACTTTATGTCGAAGTTTATACATTTTTATAAATAGTATTTATAAACTTCGACATAAAGTTGTGTTTATTTCCCTCTATCTTCGTTGCCTGTTGCTGAGGTGAAATGCATTCTGGGATATTTGGCTCTCACAAGAACAGACGAGCCTGCTCCGGCAAAATGGGCGGGGCGAGTCACATCCGGGTATTATGACCGTTCTCGGCCAGATGCGGACTTTAGAATTGGAACAGTACTCGGGCTGCGATTGATGACGTTCCACGAGTCCACGAGAACAAAAGTCCACACAAGAACGCATATTGAGAAAGGGCCCGTCTCCCGAGTCCGTTCTCGCCGTCTCAGGTATTGCGAAAGGGCCGAGAACATCTACATGAGTCAGGTATTGAGAAAGAGCCTCAAACATCTGGACCGATACTCGCGCCACCGACGCAAACTATTTCCGTGTTTGTTCAACTTTGGGAAGGTTCACCGCCCGTAAACACACACACGCACTCCGTGTATCACGGGACATACTCACAGGTCTATGAACACTTTGAGATGTTCAAATGAAGCTCTGGTGACTTTCTACCGATTCGCTCACTCCTTCATCTTCCTTCTCCTCCTACTCCTCCTCCTCTTCCTCCTTTTCTTATTGACGGTGCATAATCAATAATCGCCGCATTAGCGCCACCATCTTGTACGGAGTGTGGATCACGAGGTTTAGTTATCGCTTTGATACCAAATTCAAGTAAGAAAACAGGAAAACAAACAAAAACACAAACTAATATGAATGAATGCGAGATGGTGAAAGAATGTTAATTTTCGTCAACCATGTCAAACCATCCCCTCGTCATCAGAGGTCGTCATCAGCGTCCCTCTTTCTCACTGCAGAATTGTTCTTGTATTATGTTACATGTTCTATTGTTTGGCTGTAATTATTCATGATCCCACTGGTTCCCCCCCACACACAATGGTTTGATTTATTTATAGATAACTGCAGGAAATACTACAAAACATGTATATTTGTTTGTTGTTTTTCAACCTGAAATGTCATTTCTTTGTCTTTTTCTGACGTAATATTAATACGATTTCTACATTTTATTAAGTATCTGCCAAGGAAAACACAAAACCCTGTCTGTACTGACAGTGCAGTAGAAAGTACATCTATAAAGTACTTATATAAAGTACATATGAAACGTACATTAGTGTAAAGCATAGTTCTGGTGGTATTTAATGTATATTTAAGAACAAGTTCACTTCAACAAAACCACACAGTAGAGTAAATGCACTTTAATCCTCAGTAAATATTTCATTGTTATGAAGATGCATGGTCTCCACCCCCCCCCCCCCCCCCCCCAGCTCAGTGTGTACCTGTCTGTGAAGAGATACAGTAAAGATTATTTTAGTATAATCCAGTGTCTGTACTGAGCTAGCTACAGTGTTAAAAGAAAAAATATTTTTTGTCCACTTATTTTTATTTTGAATACAGTGTTGCATTTTTCAATGTTCAACAACAAAACCTGAACTTTCAGATTCACATTTTTTTTTCGAATTAACAAAACTTTTGACCTGGATTTGGCTCCAATGGATCCTTCCTTTTTTCTCTAAATTTCAAAAACATTCTACTGCTTTGTTGTGTTGTTCATTTTAACAATGAACCGTCCACTGAAGCTAAAATAACCTCATTACATGGACGATGTCGCAGCGTGAGGTGTTGTTGCCTCTTGTGGCCCAAACTAGAATCACAACAACATCTTCCTAAAGTCTCACAATGACCCAGAAACAGAGACTGAAGGAGGATGAACCAAACCAGTTCTTTCTTTTACACATCCGGAGCTAAAGCTAAAGCTAACTGGAAATCTGTGTTTTTATGGCTCAAGTTAACCCTCTACCGATATTTTCTGCATTGGGTTTATGATTTGTACATCTGGTGGTTCCCCCCCGCGGCGCTCGGTGGCAGCGCGGCGCCGGCTCCTGATTGGTGGTCAGCGAATCCCATCCTCTGCCTCCTCTTCCTCTGCTCGGTCATCTGCAGGAACACAGGAAGTACAGAGAGAGCGCTTATATACACAGATGTATAAATATATATTGGCTTCATACATAAACAAATATGTACACAATGCTCGTTATTATATGTCTTGTTTTTAAAGTTTATGTTGAAAAGAATTAGAAAAATAAAAGCATCAAAGAAGTACATGTGTCAATGGCGATTCTGGGGGGGTGGCTGATTTAGGGTCAGTTTTACATTTTTAACCAACACAGTAATGGTCATACTGAGGCTGTGAGAGCTGATTTCTGTTCAGCGGACGTTTGGCCATGCAGGTCAGGTGGCTGGTCCGTGAAACAGGAGGACGGTCAGTTTACAACAGCGACGATACAACGATAAAAACGCCGGAATCTGTCGATTGAGAGGTATGGTAATTTAATGTTTAGTTATATCGTTGTTCCCTCTGAATGTGTAGGAAAACTTTATCTAGCACTAAGTAGCAGCTAAAAGTCGAACTACACTGCACTAGCTGGCTAGCTTAGCAGCCTGCAAACCAAGTTAAGGTTGAACATTAGCATTTTATTTTTTTTAATTATTAGGATACCACCATGAAATGCTGTTTTCTGGACTGAAGACTGAGGGTGTTTGTTTGCAGATGTGTGTTCAATAGAGCTAACAGTGTCTGAAATATAGTGTGACAGTCTAGATTTAAGTAGCTATAACACAAGAACAAGCTGTAACTTATTTATTTGCTCTGTGATTTAAGGGCTGTTTAAAGACTTTTTGCTCTTGGAGATAAAGGACTTTTTGTCTGTATCAATTAGCTCATCTTCACAGTTCACATATTATTGCTATAGAAAATAGTGGGGAAAGATCTGTAGATGCTCGAGGTTTGCTGACTCAGCTAGACCTAAGCGTTGTCAGTCTTCTTGCAACCTTTCGAAGGCTCCTTGGGGATGCAAAGGTGCTGTCTGACACCCTCCAATCTCCTTCACTTGACCTTGCCATGGCAGTGGATTTAGTAAGTGCAAAGACTCATTTCAGGAGTACAGAAGTGAAACATTTGTTGACAATCTGTGGAAAAGTATTTTAGACACTGCCACAAAGTGCAATATAGCCCTTGAAAATGCAGAGAAAAAGAGGTCTCAAAACGTTAAATCCAGACTTGGTGGGTCTGTCATAACCTCTACATTGGGTCAGCGCAAACGTAACGATGGTGACAAGGATTCCTTTAGGAGGACAATCTTCTACCCCATTGTGGACACCATACTTGGAGACTTAGACAGGCGCTTCTCCAAAGACAATTGTGAAATAATGAGAGGAATACAAGCTTTGGACCCCAAAAGCAGATGTTTCCTTCAAGAGGAAGCAGTCTTTCGCCTGGGAGAAATTTATGAAAGTGACTCTGAAGATCTCAGTCATGAACTCCGCCAGACAAGGAGGCTTTTGCAAAGGAAACAGCAAAGTGGAATGCCAAACTTGTCCGGTATTGTTGAACTTACAGTGTTCCTTGAACCTCATAAGGATGTTTTTCACGAGCTTTTTCGTCTGTGCAAGATAGCCATAGCCCCCCGGTAAGCAGTAGCGCATGTGAGCGCAACTTCTCAGCTCTTAAACTCATCAAGACCCATTTGCGCACAACAATGACAGATGACAGACTGACAGACTTGGACTTTAAGTCTTGTCTTGTGGTCTTGGCTCTATGTGAAAGCATTTTGTAGCAGCAGAAAGAGCAAAAGCAAGAACTAGCTACCTCTATTGCACTGTTACTATTATTAGAATCCTCTATTGTTCATGAGAGTTTAAAGGTTCACATAACATTACTTCGTAGTATATACTTTGTTTGGAGTTAAGATTTGTTTGGTTTTTGTTACAATTGTTTATGTATATGTAACGGGATGTATATAGGTTCTGTTAAATTGCTGCTTAGATGGGGACAGCGCCGTCTACCATGGCCACCCCACACTAGCTTTGTGTCCCATCTTGGCCACCCCAGTAAAAATGTTCTGGATACGCCACTGACAAGTGTGTACTGTGTGTGTGTGTGTACCTGCTCCTTCAGCTCCGTCAGCTGGGTGGTCAGCGTGATCACCACCTTCATCGTCGACGCCAGCTTGTCCTGCAGCATCCTCATCTCGTTCTGCTCCCCGTCGCCGTCGGTTACCACCAGAGACATCGCCTGCATCCGTGGGAACCAGTCCAGGTTGTTGTTCTTTGACAGAAGGAGAAGAAGGAGGAAATGAAGGAGAAGAAGAAGAAGAAGCTTCTGCAGCGTTCCTATTGGACGGCGGTTGCTTTACTTTGATCATGTGGGCCACGTAGCTCTCGGGTCCAGTGTAGTCCGTCTTGTTCTTCTCACGCACCAAGACAATGAAGTACAGGTAGTTCCAGATATTGTGCTCCAGCTTGATGTGCTCCTCGAAGGACACCGTTTTGTTGTCAAACTTGTCTCTCTCCAGACCTGAGGGACAAAGAAGCCACAGCGTCAACTTTCTGGCCGCCAGATGTTAACAACCAGAACATCACTGAACATTAGGGTTGGGTATCGTTTGAATTTGAGCGATTCCGATTCCGATTTCGATTCCTGGTTTCGATTCCGGTTCCCAGCGATTCTCGATTCCGATTCTTTTAAGAGACAGGGTCAAAAAAGTTTAAGTTTAAGATATTTTAAATGAGCTAGCTAACCAAGGGTCTTTCTGAAGGAAATAGTCTGACCTTCTCCAATGTTAATTCTATGAACTTTTTATTAACTTTACTATGAATTTCTAACAGGGCTGTTTTCAACTACAATATAAATATCAAACTATGAACTTGAATATTGTATAAACATTATAAATTATGAATATATTTTAACAGGGGTACACTTTCCTCCAGAGAGCTTTATTTTTGAAACCTCACAAAAACACATTTACACGTGAGTGTGTGATACTGCAGGTACTTAAACGTTACCTTGCTCCCACTGATGGACGAACCCTTGGAATCAGAGGAAGAGGCAGCGCGTCAAACACGGGGCACACGGAGGGGGGGGGGGGGGGGCGCGCGCAACTCTCCCAACCCCAAATCAGGGACACTTTCGCTGACGGGGGGCTGCTGGCGGTCGACGCGGGGAGGGCTAGTTCAATCTTTTTTTTTTTTTGCAGCACCAGCCTCACTGGTCATTTTAACAGAGGACCGCTCCGCTCACGCCACCCGGCACCCGCGCGCGCACTGGTCCGATGCGTCACAAATTCACAACAACCGGGAGTTTTTTGCCGAGTTTTCGGTTTGTTTCGAGAAGTGTAACCACACTTTGAAACGCCGACGCACGCTATACATGTTCGATCGCGCTGTTACGCCAACACGCCGGTGGACGCTTCTTCGTTGGTGTTCAGCGGTTTCTATTTCCGGTCGGCGCCGGCGGACTGAGAATCGAAACTAGGAATCGAATTTTAAACTTTTGAACGATACCGGGTAAATCGCAAAGCTAGTTCCGATTCCAATCGATTCTCGATTCTCGATACCCAACCCTACTGAACATCCAGATGTTAACAACCAGAACACCACTGAACATCCAGATGTTAACAACCAGAACACCACTGAACATCCAGATGTTAACAACCAGAACACCACTGGGCCTAAAGATGTTAACAACCAAAACATTACTTAACATCCAGATGTTAACAACCAAAAAATTACTGAACATCCAGATGTTAACAACCAGAACATCACTGGACATCCAGATGTTAACAACCCACCGCAGATGAAGCACGTGGTCTTCAGCACCTCCTCCTTCTTCTGCTTCTCGCTCCTCAAGTCTGCAAATGTGTCGATGATTACGCCGAAGATCAGGTTGAGGACGATGATGATGACGATGAAGTAGAAGAGCAGGTCGTAAACGACACGCGCCGCAAACAACGGCTCCTGCGCACACACACACACACACGTTTATTTAAAAATAGTAGACTTTTAGGACCATCTGCTCATGATGATAAAAGGGAAATAGGTGTTCTGTTTCCTACTTTGGATTTAATCCAAAAAAACAGTGATCCTGTTTTTGTTTTTTTGGAGGGGGGTTATAAGGAGACGTCCACCTCAGTCCATCGGGGTTCTGGCTCCACTGACTTTGTGACCGTTTGTGTGCATGCGTGCGTGTGTGTGCGTGTTTGTTTGTGTCCTTACGTTCTTGGAGGGTTTACGCAGCACGTCCCCAACCCCCCCTCCGTTCCTCAGCCCGTGGTTCAGCACGGTGACGATGCACATCAGCAGGGTGTCGCATGCTCGCTCTGCGTCCGGCTCTGCTGGAAGACACAAGACAACGCACACGTGGTCGTTGTCATGATGATCACATTGCCGCAGCGATGACGTGGTGGTTACCAGTGTTGTGCCTGAACGCGTTCATTGAACGATAGTTCATGAACTCGTTCATATTCTGGGTGAACGTGAACTGAACGTACTGTATTAATGCCCGATGAACGTCACTGTGAACTCGTTCATTCTGGTGTCTATGAACGGCGCGTTCTTTCAGGTTAACGTTTTTCAAATAGGATTCCAGATTTCTATAGAAAACACACCGTAAACGCGCCTTAATAAGTAGCGGAAAAAACACCCAATCTGGCAACACCAGCCACCAGTGTCGCATCGCGCATGCGTCATCAAAAAAAAAAAAAAATGCATGGAGGCGACAGCAGCATGTAGCAAAGAGGCGGCGTATAATAATTTAAAAGAGTTTTATGAAGTTACTGACAAGGTCGGTGAGAATGGGAGGAATCTGACCTTTCTTTGTAAACATTTGCACCTTAATGATAACTTTCCTGTTTATATTCTTTATTTAAAATTGACCATTAAAGCAGCATGTGTTTGAGAATGTACTGTAGGGGTGAACGCTGCAGCTGCTGCTAGTGTGGAGTGAATAGACAGCAACATTAAAGCAACAAAGGGGAAACGCTGTCCCCTCAATGCTAATGTGAACCCTGGTTGGATAAGGATTCAAAATTGGATATGAAGATTAAATCTGATGCATAGCTTCAGTGTTAAAACTGATAAAATAATTGCTGTCTGTGGTTCTATATGGGCTGTGGCAATAATTTTGAAAAAATAATAGCTTGAACTTAGTTCAAAAATTTTGAAGTTTAAACTATGAACTGAACTAGTTCATTTTATAATTTGTGAACTAAACTTTGAACTAGTTCATGTAGAAAGTGAACTTTCCCAACACTGGTGGTTACGCCTGGTTACTAAAGAGACTCTCACCTTCGTCCTCGGCAACGGCCTCCGAGGAGCAGCTGACTCCGTCAGTAGAACACGACTTGAGGAAGTCCTGAGAGGCCTCATTCTGCTGAGGAGCTGGAGAAAAACACAGAGACACAGAGAGACACACCAGACGATGAGATGTTAAAGAACAATAAATAGGGAGCTTTGCTACAGGGACATACTATTTAAGTAGAAAGTTATTTGACATTCACTGAATAAAACAATAAAATCACTTTATTCGTCCTTATTTTGACGACTTGTTTATGTCCCAATGACAATAAAGACCGAACTATGGTCCTATGAACATCAATATTTATATTTTTTAGGGGTCAAAGGTAAACAAACCCATCCACACCATCACATTTTCTATTTATGTTGTTTGTAATGTAATGCTGCTATTAAATAAATCATATCCTATTAAATATATGGTTTTACTCTATAACACTGTTGTAATATTCCTGGGCTCAGAGGGCCGTGATCTGTCCCAGGAGCAGAGGTAAGGGGTGAAAGTTCAACTACCTGCAGCCAGCTGGAGCAGCGGGTCCACCTCCATGATGAAGTCGTCCTTCAGGCACAGGAAGCCCACGATGGAGAACAGGTAGACCAAGATAAGCGCCAGCAGAGCCGTCAGCAGGATGGAGCGCCCGTTACGGGTCACGCTCTTTATCACGTTGAACAGGGTCTCCTCCCGGTAGATCAGGTCAAACAGCTGGGGGGACAGGTGAAACAGAGACGGGGGAAGGGTAGGTGAGGGGCAGGTGAGATGGGTGAGTACAGTTGAGTTGAGGACAGGTGGGGGACAAATGAGAGACGGACAGGCGAGACTCTTACCAGGATGCTGTAGAAGAGCTCGTGGACAAACAGTCCCAGGGTGGAGGTGAGGACGTAGGCCAGGTGGTAGATGAACTCCACGTCCATCACCATGGCTTTGTATCCCATAATAAACGTCCCGTTGTTTCCCACAAAGCTCACCACAAACACCACCTTGTTGATCAGCTGGGGGGGACAGGAGGAGAAGACAGGGGTGATGAGGAGAATTCTTTAGTGATATTTGATAAATATTTCACAGCATTAGTGGAATGTTACCAAGTACATTTAGTCAAGAAAAAAAAATAGTTTAATTATTTAAAATCTACACAAGTATTTCCATGTTTGCGCTACTTCCTAATTATCAACTACATGTAGTACGTTCTACTGCTCTACATCTCAGAGGTACATGTAGTACGTTCTACTGCTCTACATCTCAGAGGTACACGTAGTACGTTCTACTGCTCTACATCTCAGAGGTACCCGTAGTACGTTCTACTGCTCTACATCTCAGAGGTACATGTAGTATGTTCTAGTGCTCTACATCTCAGAGGTACATGTAGTACGTTCTAGTGCTCTACATCTCAGAGGTACATGTAGTACGTTCTAGTGCTCTACATCTCAGAGGTACATGTAGTACGTTCTAGTGCTCTACATCTCAGAGGTACATGTAGTACGTTCTAGTGCTCTACATCTCAGAGGTACATGTAGTACGTTCTAGTGCTCTACATCTCAGAGGTACATGTAGTACGTTCTAGTGCTCTACATCTCAGAGGTACATGTAGTACGTTCTAGTGCTCTACATCTCAGAGGTACATGTAATACGTTCTACATCTTAGAGGTACATGTAGTACGTTCTACTGCTCTACATCTTAGAGGTACATGTAGTACGTTCTACTCTTCTACATCTCAGAGGTACATGTAATACGTTCTACATCTTAGAGGTACATGTAGTACGTTCTACTGCTCTACATCTTAGAGGTACATGTAGTACGTTCTACTGCTCTACATCTTAGAGGTACATGTAGTACGTTCTACCCTTCTACATCTAAGAGGTACATGTAGTACGTTCTACATCTTAGAGGTACATGTAGTACGTTCTACTGCTCTACATCTTAGAGGTACATGTAGTACGTTCTACTCTTCTACATCTCAGAGGTACATGTAATACGTTCTACATCTTAGAGGTACATGTAGTACGTTCTACTGCTCTACATCTTAGAGGTACATGTAGTACGTTCTACTGCTCTACATCTTAGAGGTACATGTAGTACGTTCTACCCTTCTACATCTTAGAGGTACATGTAGTACGTTCTACCCTTCTACATCTTAGAGGTACATGTAGTACGTTCTACTCTTCTACATCTCAGAGGTACATGTAATACGTTCTACATCTTAGAGGTACATGTAGTACGTTCTACTGCTCTACATCTTAGAGGTACATGTAGTACGTTCTACTGCTCTACATCTTAGAGGTACATGTAGTACGTTCTACCCTTCTACATCTAAGAGGTACATGTAGTACGTTCTACCCCTCTACATCTAAGAGGTACATGTAGTACGTTCTACTGCATTGCAGAAGCTGCCCAGGTGGCTGATGGGTAATGGAGTCTTGCTCACGTTGAGGGAGCCCAGCAGGATGAGTGTGTTGCCGATGCCGAGGTGGTAGATGGAGCGGAGGATCAGAGCGATGGTGAGAGGCTGCAGGCCGTACCGCTGAGAGAACAGACCCAGAACCGAGAGGCCCGCCAGGATCCAGAACAGCATCAGCAGCAGGGAGTCATCGATGGCCCCCGCTGAGGAGGGGGGATTATGAGTCATTGATGGGCGCAAGTCACCTGATCAGGGGACCGAGGTGGTTTCAGAGAAGTGATGCTGCACATCAAAAGAAGTGGGGCCACAATAACCTGTTGGCCACATTTTAATGCTCCAAAACAATCCAAATAACAACTCAATGAATGACCAACTAATAATCCAGGAGACACGAAAGAGCAAACCCTTTGAAGCATTTCACCGCCTCGAGCAAAACGCACAAAGGACATCACTAGAGAAAGCACACAGCGCGCCGCTTCCAGAGACATTCAACCATCACTAAAAGCAAAAAAACAACGCGGTAAAACATGTGACTTCATGTGTTAGTCAAATCAGTCTGGGTGCTTCAGCACTCTGCTGATCCTGGTTGGCTAACAGTGCTGTCAATCTCACTTTCAGCACTACAAACCAACCAAAAAACTAAATTCCACAGATCTCGCCTGAAATGTCTGTACTGAAATAATCTCTAGATCAACCTTTGCACAGAGAATGTTGACATATTGTGCTGTGATGGTGTAGAGAATTAGATCTATAACAGCACCCCTCCACAGGAGAAACCTCCCCAAAGAGATTTTTATTTCAGGCAAACCTGGAACCTTTACATTTGAGATTTATTTACTCTCAGCCTGCAACATACTGAAATGAACGTAGATTATTCACATAGACCTTATGCTTGCACATTATATTATGGTACGCAACATAAAGCAGGGGCCGAAAATATGGCTGAGGGTCCTGAGGTATCCTTTGTGACTCAATGTTTGTGACTCAATGTTTTCTGTGTCACGGGAGGGTGCGGGTCGAAGGCAGGCAGAGAGGACTCAAAAGCAGAGTTACCAAAAAACAAAGTGTTCTTTAATAATACCAAACATAACCGACATCCACCAACCTGACCAGGTAACAGGAAACAATGACGCGACATGAGACAAGAGACTGACAGGGCTTAAATACACAAGGGAGGTGCAGATGATTGAACACAGGTGGAAACGATCATTGACACAGCAGACAATCACAGGGGAAGACAGGACAAGCCAGGAAGTGAAGTTACCCAGGAACACAAGAGACATGAAACTACAAAATAAAACAGGAAGCAGACCCAAACCGTGACATTCTGTGTACCAGCAGTACTTTCAGTACCAGTAGTACACGCAGTATCAGCGGTACCTTGTCCTGAAGCGTAGGGGTAGAAGAAGGCGATGATGAGGTTGATGAAGACGGCGAGGTTGAAGGAGATGGTTCCCCACAGCGACATCCTCCCGGAGAACCAGTACAACACCGGCATACCTGCACCACACACATACGCATGCGAACAAACACACACACATACACACACATGAACAAACACACACACACACATACACAAAAAAACACACACATTTAAGTTGACACATGAGTTGTGTTTACTGGTCTTCAGCTGATCGTGTAAAAAGAATACACCCTTTGTGTGTGCATGTGCTTACTCCTCAGCTTCTTCTGCCACTCCATCTCCCCGTGCAGGAAGGAGGTTTGCTCGAAGAAGTGCGTGACCTTTGACCCCTGCTCGTCTTGCTCTGTGGTGTTGAACACTCTGGTCTTTGACTCCTCGGTCAGAAACTCACAGATGGGATGAACCGGAAACACGATCTGCTCCATGCTGCGGTCGTCACGGACGATCTGGAGATGTGATCAGGTGTTACTTCATAAGGGCTGGAGCATATAGAGCCAGTCTTTGGCACTACCTGTTACTGGCTGTTACTGCCTATTACCACCTGTTACTACATATTTCCACCTTTTACTGCATATTTCCACCTGTTACTGCCTGTTACTGCCTACTACCACCTGTTACTGCATATTACCACCTTTTACTGCCTGTTACTGCTCATTACATTACATTACATTTAACTCATGCTTTTATCCAAAGCGACTTACATTGCATGTGTTACAATTTGCCAGGGGAGCAATTGGGGGTCAGGTGTCTTGCTCAGGGACACTTTGACATGGCACATGGAGCACCCGGGATTCGAACTTGCGGTTCCCAGCGCATATTACCACCAGTTACTACCTATTACTGCCTATTACTGCCTGTTACTGCTTATTACCACCTGTTACTGCCTATTAATGCCTGTTACTGCTTATTACCACCTGTTACTGCTTATTACTGCCGATTACCACCTATTACTGCAAAATACTGCCTGTTACTGCTTATTACCACCTTTTACTGTCTGTTCCTGCCTATTACCATCTGTTACTGCATATTGCCACCTGTTACCGCCTATTATTAGAATCAGAATAAGATCAGAATCAGAAGCCGTATATTGCCACGTATGTTACGCATGCAGCAATCTGTTCTAGTGATTGGTGCAGTTTGATGAGAAAAAGAATAAAAATAAAATAATAAAATACAATGAAATGGAATTAGAAACAAATATAGCTAGCTGTTACTGCCTATTTTTAAATATGCATTCCTTAAAGCCTGCATTGTAACAATGAAGTTGAAGTTAAGACGTAGTAGAATTAGTATTATTAGTGGTATTAGTGACAATTAGTACCAGTACCTCTATCTGTGAGGTGAGCAGGTCGTAGTACTCCAGAGGGTCCTGTTCCACCACAGCAGCTGGAGCTGAAGACTTCAACATCTGGGACAGAGGGCGGTTGTTCAGGTTGTTCAACTGAAGATAGAACAAAACACAAAGAAAATCAACGATAGATGGATGAACGGATGAATACGTGGGCGGATTGATGGATTTATTTCTGGATAAAAGGATGGAAAGGTGGATGATTGGAGGAATAAATGAATGGATGAATGGCTGGATGAATGGATGATTGGATGAATGAATGAATGATTGGATCAATGGATGAATATTAGGTAGGTGGCTGAAGGCTTTACCATAGAGGAGATTCCCTCCTCTCCCTCTTTACTGTTCTTCTGAGGTTTCAGGAGGTTCTGGAGGAGCTTGTTGTGTCTGGCCAGCTGTAAACAAACAAACAAACAAACGGGAGAAAAAAGTTATGGACAGAACCAGGAGGGGAGTGAGACCTCCAAGGCAGCCAATGAGGAGGCTGTGTTTAGTCACCTGCTGAGCCAGGATGTAGATGTTGTGTCCCACCTCGCGGGGAGAAACCTCCCCCCCCTCACACTCACTGTCCTGTTGGTAGGCCTTCTTTATCACCTCTACCTACGCACACACACAGACACACACACTTAATGTCTGAGCACACATCACTAACACACACTTGACCCCTAATCTGTTGAGAAGGGACCTGACCAGCTCTCGAGGTCGGAGGTTGAACAGGATCCTCTCTGCGTTCTCGCTGTCATGGCGACTCTCCATCAGAGCCAACAGCAGCTTGGAGGCGTTATCCTGGCAACCGGGAAGGAAACAGACAAACAACAGGCTCACAAGGATCAGACTATTACAAATTCACACAATCTGCCAATGACAACATCTGATTAACATTTTTATTGCTTTTTCTTTCCTATCGCTCACATCTTGCAAACACAATTGTTAAACAGTTCAGTTGGTGTGCGGGATCCTTGCGAGTGAAATGGTGTGTTAGACACCTGTCAATCAGCGGGTAGCAGCGTGGTCCGCTAAATTAACTTTATGCTGTATTGACTTCTATGGGACCAGAGGAGTCACCCCCTGGTGGACTGGTATGACCTCACTGATTCCCGGCACCGTGCCTGCAGGTGGAGCAACGCACCTTCAGCTGGAGCACCATCTCCATCCGATACCGACACAGAGGACTGATGTCATTCAGGATCAGCGCTGTGATGATGTCGATGCCGTTGGACTCGTGGGTCACGATGCAGGTCTACAACACACGCGCACACACACACGCACACACACACACACACACACACACACACGGACTGAGCTTGCATGTTCACGGTGGTTTGGTGACTCCCTGTGATGCACCGGTCCTCCGGTCTACCTGGTTCTCCTGGCACGGGCCCTGGCAGTACTCAGTGAGTGTCTCCAAGGTCTGAGTGATCAGGTGGACATTTGATTCGTTGATGTAGAGGCCCAGCAGGCCCAGGCCCCCGGTGGTGCTTCCACACATGATGTCCAGAAACTGAAGCGTCTCGCACACCAGGTTGTAGTTGGTTTTGTTGTTCTGACATCGCAGGAAGTTCTGGAAAAAGAGTGACTCTATTGTCTTACTGCAGATTTATGGATCAGAATCAATTGCAATCCCACTGAATTATGGGTAATTTACGTGTCGTTGGTCAATCGAAACTCGAAACATTTCCTTGTCTATGCTAAGCTAAGCTCCCCTTGTGTACTGACCTGCAGGTCGTGGTTGTGGTTCTCACAGAGCAGCTGCAGGAACCTCAGGATGGGTTTCATGATGGTCACGGCCGGCCCCATCTCCATCTCCACCTCCCTCTGCTCCACCGCCGGCGGGACGGGCAGGGCGGAGGCCGCCGGGGCGATGGACTGGGACAACAACGGGTGACTTCCTGTCCCAGGAAGCACCAGGGCCGCCGAGCCACCTGATCAGAGTGTGTACATCGTCACCTTCAGCTGACTCTAAGGTCTGTCCAGATCCAATCCATAAAATCACCTATCGAAAGGATGCTTTTATCCAGGTTTTCAAAATTAAATATTTCACAAAGCAAAATCAAAACTAATCAGAGGATTTTCAGACAGATGGAAACTAAAAAACAGCTGAAGCTGAGTTCAAATTACTTTGAAATGAAATGCTGATAAAGAAACTATAATACAATAAAAACAAAAAGTAAACACAGTCTTAACTGCACATATTTAACATAAAAGATATTGATAAAAGGATAAAAAAGGATTTGATAAAAGAATAAAAGCCAAAGTCGATGACAACAGGATACCTGGATAGGTACATCATATGACCCGTCTCACCAGTCTCCAGCTCCTTCTCACTGGCCTTGTGCGTCATCTCGCCCACGTTCACCGACACCGTGGCCTTGATGTCCGTCTGCGCCTCCTTCATCCGCTCGTGGAGAACTTTGAAGAACTTCTCCGACTTGTTGTCTCCCATCATCAGCTTGTAGAAGGAGTTCTGCGGGAGAGTGTCGAGGTTAGCGGGTTGAGGGCGGAGCTTCGGGTGGGAAGAAGGCGGAGACTCACCTGTATCTCTGTGTTCCCCCCCTCCAGCAAACAGATGGCCAGCTGGATGCTCTCCTGGAAGATCTTGTCATTCTTGGAGCTCATGACCAGGTCGGTGAAGAGCTTGGTTCCTCCTTCTCTGTCCAGGCGACACTGAACGGAGGCCACGGCCGCCCAGTCCCGCTCCTGCTCCCCGCCTGATCAATGACACAACGTCATGAAGGTATGGACACGTCTCAGCAGGGAAACATGAGGAGTATGGGGGAAGTCACCGGTCCTCATCCTCTACTCAATGTCCTGCATCTGTCTCTTTAAATCCAAAATTCTCCAAAAGTTACGGTTAGACTAAACCTCATTAGATTATTTAAACATCACAAGTATTATTCAAGTATTTTCTGTTTGAACTAAAAGAGAAGCATTAATATTATATTTTATCATTATTACATCACAATTCTTAATGAGTTATTTCATGTTACGATTAAACAACTATCAGCTATTGTTGATTGTTCTGCTATGAAATATGTTGCTAGTATTTATTTAGTTATAGGATGCTGTGTACGTGAGAACATTCTGATAATAACAGTCACTATTATTAGAGTGAAGAAAATATTTGCTGGAGCTCAAAGAAAGAGACAGATGAAGAAGAAAGTTGATGAAGGAGAAAAATAGTTATCACTTTTTAAAATCATCTTTAAATATGAATATTGATGATTATGGGGATGATAAAATAAATAGATCCAACTTTATTAAAGACTAAGATTTGTTTGTGGTCCATCTAGTCATGAAATGTTTATTAACATATTCTACAACAACATTTATTTAATGAAATATTGCTAATTTATTAGCGATAGTCAGGTGTTACGTCTTATCCCTTCCCCCTGAGCTCAGTTCCTCAGCAGAAGCAGCGTGAAATTCATCATGACTTAGTGATGGCAGCGAAGGGGGTCGTACCCGCGGCTCCCAGCTCGGCCAGCTCCGTCTTCAGGTGGTTCTTCTTGTTCGGGAACAAGTAGTTCTGCAGCAGCACCTTCCGCAGGGAGATTCCCTGGAACCACAGGACACATTTGAGTTCATGGAAACAGGAGATCATTGGAGGCTGAACAGGTTAAAAAACATTCTGTTTGTCAGAACATTTGGTCTCATTTGGTTGTTTACTTTGTGTCACGAAAACCCAAGATGACGGCTATGGAGGGGTTAGTTAAGTGCAAGTAACTTAGTAAGTCAGCTGACCTTCTCATCAAAGTCCAGAGTCCTGATCAGCATTTCCTGCAGAGTTCTCAGAACTTTGATGCACAACTTCTCCTCTGAACTCATCAGTGCTTTGGTGTGTTGGATCAGCCTGCAGAAACACACAAAGAGCACACCATCAGCCCTCTGCCCATGTGTGCCTCAGAAGACCTTGAGATGTTTGGACCAGGAGGACTTGAACCCACTTGGAGATGAAGCCCCCCGACTCGCAGCGCTGCCGGGCGTCAGTTCCCTCCAGGAAGAGAAGCTCCGGCTGGTGGAGGACGTCCACCAGCACCGATAGCTCAGCATTCACCAGAGGCTTCAGACGCTCCTCCAGGGTGTTAATTATGTCCTGAGGAACGCACACAGACAGACACACACACACACGCACAGACACACACACACACACGCACAGCCTGTAAATAATGGAACCCGATCCCTGGCAAACTTTTGATCTAATAGATAATTGTTCCACTTATAAAACAAAAAATAATAAAACAAAAAACGTACTCCTGTAAGTGATTGATGAGCTGTATCACTCTGAGTCGATGAGTTCTGTTCAATGCTAATAATAATAATAATAATACCGGCTTACCTGCAGCTTCTCAATGATGTTCTTGTAGTCCCAGGGGTTGCTGGGGGCGACGGGCCGGGAGGACCTCGAGGAGGACTTGTAGTTGGGGTTGGAGCGGGACAGAGAGTTGTGTGCGGAGCTAGACAACATGATGCTGATCTGAGCCTCCAGGTCCAGAGATAGAGAGATGGAGCGACTCTTAGCTGGAAGAGCACACATGACATACTGTGCTGTAAAAAATACTGGAATACTAAATACTGTAAGAGAGAAGGTAGATGAGCAATAATCACATCCACACTAAGAGAGAAGGTAGATGAGCAATAATCACATCCACACTAAGAGAGAAGGTAGAGGAGCAATAATCACATCCACACTAAGAGAGAAGGTAGAGGAGCAATAATCACATCCACACTAAGAGAGAAGGTAGAGGAGCAATAATCACATCCACACTAAGAGAGAAGGTAGATGAGCAATAATCACATCCACACTAAGAGAGAAGGTAGAGGAGCAATAATCACATCCACACTAAGAGAGAAGGTAGATGAGCAATAATCACATCCACACTAAGATAGAAGGTAGAGGAGCAATAATCACATCCACACTAAGAGAGAAGGTAGATGAGCAATAATCACATCCACACTAAGAGAGAAGGTAGAGGGGCAATAATCACATCCACACTAAGAGAGAAGGTAGAGGAGCAATAATCACATCCACACTAAGAGAGAAGGTAGATGAGCAATAATCACATCCACACTAAGAGAGAAGGTAGAGGAGCAATAATCACATCCACACAAAGAGAGAAGGTAGATGAGCAATAATCACATCCACACTAAGATAGAAGGTAGAGGAGCAATAATCACATCCACACTAAGAGAGAAGGTAGATGAGCAATAATCACATCCACACTAAGAGAGAAGGTAGAGGGGCAATAATCACATCCACACTAAGAGAGAAAGTAGAGGAGCAATAATCACATCCACACTAAGAGAGAAGGTAGAGGAGCAATAGTCACATCCACACTAAGAGAGAAGGTAGAGGAGCAATAATCACATCCATTCAGTCCGACCAGTTACCTGTCATAGCGAGGGTCTTGATGCAGGTCTCCACTTGTCCTCGATGCTGCTGCTGCAGCCAGGGACAGTCCAGCAGCCGGACAGAGGACTGGAGCAGGTGAGTCACAATGGTGTAGTGAGTCTGAGGGAGGTGAAGCAACCCCAAATTAAAAGGGATTTCAATAAATACATATAGTGTGTTCATATAAATAAGATGTTATTCTTCTGCATGAGGTAGATGTTCAAATTGAAGTGAAACCAGGTCTGTCCATCCATCACACAGTAAATGACGTTCAGCTGGAAGCAGTGCAATGTGACGGTGCTGTCTGATTAAGATGGTGGTGCCCCCACCTGCAGAGACGTGCTGTTCTCAGAGAAGGGGGAGCTGAAGAAGGCGTTGATGGTGTCGAACACCACGTTGATGATATATTTCTCCAGGATGGGATCAGACAAACGTTTCTCACGCTTTTTGCAAACCTGCCAAAAGAAACAAAAGGAATCCTTTTAACCCGTAGACCAACGGATGGGAGTAAGACAAGGACGCCCCCCCCGCAATGGAGACATGCCACACCCTGCTCAGCTGAGTGACCCTCCCCACTCTGTGGGCCAAACGCAGGACAGGTGAGGATCCTGCTAAACCCACAGAGTCCCTGTAGAGAACCTGTAAAGAAGGCACCGCAGAGATCAAGGAGATCATGTTGGGATAGTGTGAAAAAGACTCCTTTGCCGTCTTCAAGCATCGGGCAAAAGGAGGCCAAGTGAGCAAGGATGAGTCAGTTCAGGTCAGGTCGAGAGTTTCACGCCTCATCGGGGCCATCGCTGAGGAAAATCTCAGGGTCATCAGCAAAACTCCCAACCGGCCACGATCAAACAAATGTTATCATGCTCCAAACTTTAAAAACCTCATGCTCGCTCTGCAATATTAGAACCATACAAAACCAAAGCGCTCGGCTGCAGTGGAAGGAAGTGGTGATGAAGAAAATAATACAATGTTAGGGTGCGTCTGTCATCCTCAATCACAACATCTGCTGGAACGAGCACCCTCAACATCTGGGGGGAAACTAGACGGCTGGATGCAGACTAACCCCCCATGAAACATCAACGGGTCCTTTGAGGGGGGTCCTACGAGGGACTCTGCTGGTTTGCTAGCAAAAGATCTCCACAGTTATGTGCTGGGGCAGTGAGGAGTAAGTGTGTGGCTTTAAATAAATGTCCATGAACTGTGAGATTCACAGGGACGAGGTCAACTAGAGCAAAGTAAAATGTACCCGGGCCATGTCCACAGTGAAGTCCTCAAACAGCTTCCAGATGTGATTGGACGTGTAGATCTCCTTCATCTCCACCTCTGTGTCCACATAGCAGTGATTTACAAAGTTCACATAGGCCACCTTCACCTGGAGACCGAGGGACAGACAGGAAGAGAAAGAAAGACAGGCGGCTTCTAGTTTAATCAAAGCGGTTTATACTGTAACAGAAAATATCATTGCGTTAACCATTATTATGCAATAATACTTGTGTAATTGTATAATTTTGTGTTATTCTGCCTAATGAGTTCGTTTGGTTCCTTAAGTACATCGTCGTACCAATACTTTGTTTGGACAGATGGACTGAAGTACCTCGGTGATGCAGTCCTCGTGGGTCACCACTCGGACCACGTCCTCCAGAGGAAGCAGGGACGTACACTTGATCTCCGTGTAGACGTTCTTCCCCTCAGCGCAGGCTGCCAGGAGCTCCACCAGAGAGATGTGATACCTGCAGAGAGGATGGAGGAACATACTGTGTTTCCAGACACAGAAACAGGAACATGTGTACCTCCACACCTTCACCTCATCTCCTCTAACAGCATGTACATACTTGTACTTGCAGTGTGGTAGTACTTTGTGTACTTCTTACCTGAGCGGGCTGCTGTCTCCGACCCCCTCCCTGCTCTCCGCCATCAGCTCCAGCATCACGTTGAAGGAGGCCTTGTCGTTGTAGAAGACCACCACGTCCTCGCCGGCGTTGGTTAACTGGGGAGAGACGGTAGCGTGAGGAACCCCGGGAGAAACCCACCGGAGCATTCTGTCCCCCGTTCCCCATCCTCACCTCCGTCATGATCATGTCCTGACACTTCTTCACGTACTTGCCCTCGGCCTTGATGATGGTGTGGAGGAAGTTGAGGTACTGGACGTGGCGGCCGTGCGTGGCCAGGCAGTGGATGAAGTGCTGCAGGACGCTCTCAGAGATCTCGCTGCACAGCTGGTAGTTGTTGCAGAAGATGTGCTGCACCGTCTCCGCCTCCTGCAGCTGTGAGAGGAAGAACCATCACGTAGTTTCTTACTCAGTTTGGGAAATCTCAGCTCTGCTGTCATGGTGACGTACAACTTGAACTTCTCAACCAGCAGAGGACGGGAGTTTATTTGCACATTTTTCTTCATATTGTTTGTTCCTAAAATAGCTTTATCAATTGACTAGTTATTAACAGTGATGCTGATTCATTTTCAGTATTTGATTATAGACTAATGATTAGTTGATGTTGATGTTCCTCTTAATTAAAGACACTTGAAACCGGACTGATCTGATGAGATGAAGGGAAACAATAGCCAATGATTCTTCTGTGATGGATTGAATATAATAAAATAAATAAGAGTTTCATAAGCGGCGTACCCCGGGGTTCAGGAAGAGGCTCAGGTTCTTGTGCAGCAGAGTCTGGTTCTCCTGGTTCCCCGTGCAGAACTTCTGCAGGAACAGATGAGTGTACCTGATGATCTCCTGCATCTTCACGTCGTTCTGCAGACAGACAGAGAAGAGGGGGGGGGGGGGGGTTAATCTAAAACCAAAAATGTAACAAAAGCTAAACAATTATGGATTAAAGTAGAATATGTTGATGGACAAAAACTTTCTGTCAATTTTGGAATTGTTTTGACATTTCCGTTGACATTTGGACTTAATACACCATAAAATAATAATTAGAACAACAGAAAATCAGCAGCATTCTTCTAATGTTGATTCAAAATTCAAATTCCGAAAAGGATGAGCAGAGACCTCTTTCATGGCGAAAATAAGCTTTTATTGTGGCGGTCTCACCAGGTCGTAGGACACCTGCAGCAGGTCCAGCATCACTTTGTGGGCTCCCATGTTCTTCAGCAGCCTTTGCTGCTTCTTCCAGACTCCACTGCTGCACATCTTGTTCAGCCGCTCCAGGATCTACAGAGGAGGGCGGGGCCAGTTACAAGTGAACCAATTGTTAACCTTAACATGTTGGTCATAAAGCATGAAAGATCTTTAATTTCATATTCTTAACATTAATTGGTAAGGTCACTAGTTGCTTAGTAAAGTGCAATTTATTTCCATATGTCTGTTATAAGTCTGTAATCAAGAAATATAAGACAAACTATGCAATCAGAGCAGGTCCATCTCTTCTGCATGCGTTTAGAATGTAATAATGTACAGTAAAAAGACAAACCCAACATCACTGACACATGTCAATGACTTGAGATTTCCTTTGTGGGCTCAGCGTTAAGTCCCTATTGTTCTTTTCCTTTTTAAACATTCTGAAAACAATATTTTTCCAGTTTCTAAAATGTTTAGGTCTATTTGATACAGGTTTCTTTTGATAGGGTTAAATCCACAAATACAAAGGAAAAGGAACAGAAGATTTTTATAGAAGAAGATGACTTATATTCTTCATATTCATATCAAACTATCAAAAGTAAATTACCTTGAAGCTGGAAATCACATCTGAATTATTTGAATGCAACAACTTTCCAAAAACGTGCTTTTATTATATGCATTCTTAGCATTATTATCTTAGCATCTATTCTTATGGTTTACCAAAAAATATAAAATGTACAATCACAACTGGCATTAGAATTATATTATTATGGGAAATTAGTCACTTTTGAATGGGTTTTGTGGAAATTTGTTTCAAGCTCAAATCCCTCAAAGAAAACGAGAGGCAAACAATTGGCTGAGCTTTGGAATGTCTTGTGTGGATTTTGTGATGTCTCAAGGAAAGCACTTACTTTAATGTACAAACACAGGCTGAGACTGATTCAAGTTCATTGTTACATTTTCAACATATTCTTTTATTTTCATTTTCAATTGAGCCATTTCGCTTTAAATGTTTTTCAGACTTATAATTTGGTAGAAAGAAAAAACACAAAGATCACTGAAAGCCACCATTTCTGAAAAGACATCAACAACCAAAAAAGAGTGGGCCCGCCCCCATTGATTGATTGACAGGTGATCTGTTGGACCAGAGAAACACCACGATGCAAGAGGAGAGCCGAAGACAACCAGACCCAACCAAGAGAAAGCACCTGGAGGACGTCTCACCTCTTTGACCTTCTGGTAGTTCTCGTTGCCCTTCTCCTGCGTGTCCTTCTGTGGCGTCGCCTTCTCTGATGCCCCCTGCAGGACGCAGAGGGAAAGACAGTACATGCAGGTCTCTCTGGGTATGGCACTAAATTCCACACACTTGAGTAAAAGATGAACAGATGCTGGGTTTGACCCCCAAACACATGATTGTGGCTTTTGGGACTGTGGAGGACATGAAGTCACTGGAAGGACAAAGAGGGTGGACGCCAGTACACCTAGCTACCTGGGAAGTATCTGTGGAAAATGTTCCTGAGCCTGGATGAGATGTTGTGCAGGTTGTTGTCAGACGTCAGCTGATCGGATGATTCTCTTTGACAGGTTTAAGTAAATGATCAGACTATCGTATGCATTATGACACTGACGATAGAAAGGTGCTATTAAAGAAGCAGTCCTTCAAGATCTACAATGTTTTCTTTAGTGAACAACCACCTCAATCATATGTTCATAGGGGGGACGGTCGTCTCCACAGAGTCCACCATGTTTCTCCCCCTACATCCCTGCACACTGGACTAATTAGTAGTAGCATAGTAGCATAGCAGTATATTAGCAGGACAAATACAGTACAGACAGAGTTAAGGCGTGGCATGCAACAAAAAGCCCAAATCTGACCCCAGGAACGTAACCAAGCCCCACACCAACAACGAGTAGTCAGTGGAAGAAGCTAAATGTTTAGTGTCTTTTTAGTAGTAAATAGTTTGGTTTAATTCATTTTAGTATTTCATCCAGCATGGTTAATGTGCTTGTTTAAGTAGAGACTATGAGTTAGTTTGTGTAGAGTTCTACAGGAGTAGCTCTGTTCACTTCCTCCTCATCACTCTCGCCTCTTTCAACTCACACAGTGCCTGCGCATCATCTGTGTTCATATATATTAGGACACATAAGAGCTACAAATACATCAAAGTAGGGTTAATCCAATGATATATATATATATATATATATCATTGGATTTTTGTATTTTTGTATTTTTTTTCTATGAAAAAGAGGCTATTCAATAGTTTTGCAGCTCAGTCATTTGACACATTTTGTAAAATTCCCCTTCCTGGCAATTTTCCAACAATTTTCCATTTGATCTTTTTTCAATATCAATCTTTCCTACCTGTCCTTTGTCCTTCTTGTCCTTCTTCCCGTCTTCTCCACCTGAGCTCTTCTTCTCTACCCACAGCTCAGACTTCTCCACCAGCGTACGCAGACGATCCAGATCCGCTTTGATCAGCTTGTAGTTCTCTACGTCCTGAGCCGAGATCAGCAGCTGGACCTGCACAGGGTCCAAAAAACATAAAACCAACTTAACATACATAGTTCACAAGAGATATGGTCTATTATAAGGAACATATCTGCATCTGTTAATGCTTGCTATTCTCCTTTAGATCATCTCCTGCTCACTTTGATCTCAATGAGATTACACATGATGGAGCCTCTAAGAGCTCACTGATATTATCTATCTTTCAACTTCTTTCCTGTTTCACATTTTGTGAAGCACAGGAAACTTTCCCAACCTCAACACTGTGTGTGCGCTTTTAGTTCCGTACGTGTGTGTGTGTGTACCTGTTTGAAGGTGTGCAGCACTTCCTGTCTCTGGCTGAAGTGCCTGAAGAGCAGCTGCAGGGCTCCAGACACCAGGGGGGGGTAGTCGTGCATGGTGAGGTGGGTTAGCACTCGCAGGAACATACGGCCGCCTTCGTCGTCCACCTCCAGGATGCTGTTCCCCTTCCTGTGTGCACACAACCGATCTATACCCATACCTGTAATTTTTTCAATATATGTATATACTGTATATACATGATGAGCATCACATACCCGACTCCAAACATGGCCTCGGCCTGCTCGCCGATGTGCTGCAGGTTGATGGTGGCTGAGGAAGGAAGAATGAAAACAATCTGAACGTTTTTTGGTTGGTTTAATAATTTACACAAAGGAAATGGGTTAAATGTTGCCTCCCTGTTGCCCAGTACATCTGGGAGCGTTGTGAGAAGTAACAACACACATAAACTCTGGAGGGTGTGTGTTGGTGTAGCTCACACACACACATACGCAAACACAATTTTAAATGACTTGGAGAAAGGAATTCACAATTACATTTTTCTTTTTTGCAAAAAAGTAAATGTTTGTTGGAATTAAATGTATTTCTAGAGACTAAAGGATGAGAGCAAAGCTCTTTCAGCCGACGATAGAGTTACCACCACTTAGTACCTGCGTGCTCCATGTTGGTGGTGGCGTCGGCGTCGGCCATCGGATAAACGTCCACAAACTCCTTCTTGAACACCGACAGCAGAAAGGAGAGGCGGTAGTCCAGACGCACGTTGAGGATGAACTGACGAGGAGCAGATTAGAGGACGCTAATTAACCGTCATATATTTTCAAATGAAGAAATGAGAATGATTAACTTGAGAAAAGAAATCTTTTGAAGCCAATTATTGGCCGATCTTGAGAGGAGTAGTTAGCAACATGTGTTAGCTAGCGTTAGTTTAAGTACAAGCTAACGTTCACTTAAGTCCATCAGCAACACAACTTGAAAAGAACAAAGTAGATTTGATCTTAATTTATACATTTTGATGTGAAATTCAGTTTTAGTTTATAGTTTAAAATTACTGCTCTTTCATGTTTTCGTAGACAATTCACACGTTCATTTCAGTATTTGTTTTAGGTATCAGTCTCTGCCTTCAGATATTATACAAATAGTCAAATTAATTTGCAGTTTGTATTGTATTCAGCTGTGTTTATATTCAAGTTAATAGATCCCATACTATCTGCAGTATTTCTGTTTTATATAACTAATATACATATAGTGGCAAATACTGTGGACCTGTTGATCAATTGAGTTTATTTACTCATTTGACTTTTCTTTTTTTGGCCACTGTTCACTTCTCACACAGGTCAGCCTCACCTGAACCACACTCAACCACCTTTTCCCCCCATGGGCTATTTTTGGCCTCTGCTCCGAAACAGGCAAAAAGTTGAATAACTCTGGAACTACTTTGTCTATTTGGACAATTTAATTGTGAGGAGGCCCTGTGAGTGAATGATGAGTAAAAATAAGTTTATATGTTCTGGTGAAGAAATATCCAGGCTTCAATATTGCATGCAAAAAAAGTTAGAGAATATCACAGCCATATACTGTAAATATCAGGCTAAAACCACATCTACATGAAGCCAAAATTAGTTGAGCATAAAATAACGCTCAAGAGTGACAGTGGCTGTAAAAATTTACCCCGGAACTCCACTGACGCCATCCCACAGCAGCGAGGTGCGTTGTGAGACATGCAAGATGGCAGCTGGCCGTATTGCAAAAACAAAGGAACCATTTCATAATTCTTTTGAAAAACCCCAAAGTTAGGATATCTTTATGATTAATTTGCTTCGATGGCTTATTGTTTTCTCAATTCAGCATAGTTTGTCTGAGAGAAATGGTGAAGATATCACTGGATTTAGTGGATCTCCTCGTGCTGTTTGCTGGATTGTTTTCTGTGATAGCATTTACCTTCCAAGGATTGTTCAGATTTTTATCTGGCCGAGGTTAATGCAACAAAATTCTTTTAATAGAGTTCACGGATGTTTGTTTACTTCCGGTTTACTTCATTAAAACGACTTGTAACAACCATGTAACGGCGTCCCTTCGTGGGCTCTTACAAACAACATTCATTAACTGCCATTAACCGAGATGAATGAATTTCAAAACATGCGATTAATTAGTTAAGTGTTTTAAATCTATTGACAGCCCTAAATATTATATTATATTTTAAAGTAACCACATACATATGCTTATATATGTATGTATATATATATATATATATATATATATATATATATATATATATATTATATATATTATATATATTTTTAAAACCTGTAGTATCTCCAGTATCTTCAGCTTCGTATCCATCACCGTCAGGTCCATCTTGTCGATGCTATCTTTGCTGCCTCTCTGTCCATCAATCGCAAGTCCCGCCCCTACTCCTGCCCCTCTGGCTCCGGCACCTCCAAATAAGGACTGCTTCCTGCTAAGGACCATGGTGGACATCATCTGACCCATCCCATGGATAGAGCGTTTTACGTTCTTCCCTTCAGACATGGAAGAAAAGCCCAGATATTAGATTCGCTAAGTTGTTAACTGAGAAAATTATATGATGTTTTGCCCTAAATATTTTTACAAAGAGGACAGTTTTGTTTAGGTCAACATTAACCAAAGCAGTGAGTACCTGATCCATCATCATGTAATAAAAGCCCATTGTACCCAGGATGGGGTCTACAGTCGATGATGCCTAGCAGGGTTCTGGTGAGTCGGAGCAGCTCGAAGAAACTGTAGAAACCAAAGTAGATCAAATGTCTGGCCAAGCTCACCACCTGGAGAAAAAAGAAATAGATATGAATAGAAGGACATAGCAGAACAAAAGGAAAAAGGAAATTGTAAAACGAGACGGGCTGTGAAAGAGCGACGACTGACCTCATACGTGAGTTTGTTTTTCTCCTCGTCGTGGAAAGGAAGCTCGTCGTTCAGGACGTTGTTGAGATATTCCTCCATGAACACCATTGTATTAGAGAACCGGTTTTTCTTGTTGTCCCTGCTGTCGTCCATGTTGGAGTCATAACTTAAGAGGACAAACATTAAAAGATAGCGGTCAAAATATTGAAAGGAAACACGTCAACTGTGTTTTCAAATAAAATATCTAAAAACGAGGAAAACTTATAATTACACCTCAAGGCTGAACAGGGACTTAAACCCTCAACCTAGAGTCTGATAATCCACCAACTGAGCTATCCAGACTTCACAGTCAAAGTTCCACTAAACTTAAAGCCTGAACAGGGACTTGAACCCTGGACGCTCAGATTAAAAGTCTGATGTTCTACCGACTGAGCTATCCAGGCTTCGAAAACTGAATGGATTGTTGCAGAGGTGATTCTGGCAGAGGAAGCCTCCTCAGAGGAAGAAGCATAACAGCTTTTTGAAGCTTGGTTTGGAACTGGCTCAAGAGTCAGAAACTAGACAGGAAGGTCGCAGTTCCGCTAAACTTCTAGCCTGAACAGGGACTTGAACCCTGGACCCTCAGATTAAAAGTCTGATGCTCTACCGACTGAGCTATCCAGGCTTCGAAAACTGAATGGATTGTTGCAGACGTGATTCTGGCAGAGGAACCCTGCTCAGAGGAAGAAGCATAACAGCTTTCGGAAGGGTAAAGTTTGGTTTGGAACTGGCTCAAGAGTCAGCAACTTTACGGGAAGGTCACAGTTGTGCTAAACTTTAAAGTTCCGCTAAACTTAAAGCCTGAACAGGGACTTGAACCCTGGACCCTCAGATTAAAAGTCTGATGCTCTACCGACTGAGCTATCCAGGTTTCGAAAACTGAATGGATTGTTGCCGAGGTGATTCTGGCAGAGGAAGCCTCCTCAGAGGAAGAAGCATAACAGCTTTTTGAAGCTTGGTTTGGAACTGGCTCAAGAGTCAGGAACTAGACAGGAAGGTCGCAGTTCCGCTAAACTTCTAGCCTGAACAGGGACTTGAACCCTGGACCCTCAGATTAAAAGTCTGATGGTCTAGCAACTGAGCTATCCAGTCTTCAAAAACTGAATGGATTATTGCAAACGTGATTCTCGCAGAAGAACAAGTCAAATTTGTTCGTCAACAAAATATTCAGGGTTTAAGGTTTGACCGTGATTAGAAGGTAATGTTGGAAAACGGTACTTGTTAAAGGAACATCTGAGAGGACTGATGAGAAAAGCAATTGTAACCCTGCTCAGAGGAAGATGCAAAACAGCTTTGGGAAGGGAAAAGCTTGGTTTGGAACTGATTCAGGACAAACAATAGTTGAAACTTGACAGGAAGGTCAGAGTTCCACTAAACTTCAAGCCTGAACAGGGACTTGAACCCTGGACCCTCAGATTAAAAGTCTGATGCTCTACCGACTGAGCTATCCAGGCTTCGAAAACTGAATGGATTATTGCAAACGTGATTCTCGCAGAGGAACAAGTCAAATTTGTTCGTCAACAAAATATTCAGGGTTTAAGGTTTGACCGTGATTAGAAGGTAATGTTGGAAAACGGTACTTGTTAAAGGAACATCTGAGAGGACTGATGAGAAAAGCAATTGTAACCCTGCTCAGAGGAAGATGCAAAACAGCTTTGGGAAGGGAAAAGCTTGGTTTGGAACTGATTCAGGACAAACAATAGTTGAAACTTGACAGGAAGGTCAGAGTTCCACTAAACTTCAAGCCTGAACAGGGACTTGAACCCTGGACCCTCAGATTAAAAGTCTGATGCTCTACCGACTGAGCTATCCAGGCTTCGAAAACTGAATGGATTGTTGCAGACGTGATTCTGGCAGAGGAACCCTGCTCAGAAGAAGAAGCATAACAGCTTTCGGAAGGGTAAAGCTTGGTTTGGAAGTGATTCAGGACAAACAATAGTTGAAACTTGACAGGAAGGTCACAGTTCCACTAAACTTCAAGCCTGAATAGGGACTTAAACCCTGGACCCTCAGATTAAAAGTCTGATGGTCTAGCAACTGAGCTATCCAGTCTTCAAAAACTGAATGGATTATTGCAAACGTGATTCTCGCAGAAGAACAAGTCAAATTTGTTCGTCAACAAAATATTCAGGGTTTAAGGTTTGACCGTGATTAGAAGGTAATGTTGGAAAACGGTACTTGTTAAAGGAACATCTGAGAGGACTGATGAGAAAAGCAATTGTAACCCTGCTCAGAGGAAGATGCAAAACAGCTTTGGGAAGGGAAAAGCTTGGTTTGGAACTGATTCAGGACAAACAATAGTTGAAACTTGACAGGAAGGTCAGAGTTCCACTAAACTTCAAGCCTGAACAGGGACTTGAACCCTGGACCCTCAGATTAAAAGTCTGATGCTCTACCGACTGAGCTATCCAGGATTCGAAAACTGAATGGATTGTTGCAGACGTGATTCTGGCAGAGGAACCCTGCTCAGAAGAAGAAGCATAACAGCTTTCGGAAGGGTAAAGCTTGGTTTGGAAGTTATTCAGGACAAACAATAGTTGAAACTTGACAGGAAGGTCACAGTTCCACTAAACTTCTAGCCTGAACAGGGACTTGAACCCTGGACCCTCAGATTAAAAGTCTGATGGTCTAGCAACTGAGCTATCCAGTCTTCAAAAACTGAATGGATTATTGCAAACGTGATTCTCGCAGAGGAACAAGTCAAATTTGTTCGTCAACAAAATATTCAGGGTTTAAGGTTTGACCGTGATTAGAAGGTAATGTTGGAAAACGGTACTTGTTAAAGGAACACCTGAGAGGACTGATGAGAAAAGCAATTGTAACCCTGCTCAGAGAAAGATGCAAATTAGCTTTGGGAAGGGAAAAGCTTGGTTTGGAACTGATTCAGGACAAACAATAGTTGAAACTTGACAGGAAGGTCACAGTTCCACTAAACTTCTAGCCTGAACAGGGACTTGAACCCTGGACCCTCAGATTAAAAGTCTGATGCTCTACCGACTGAGCTATCCAGGCTTCGAAAACTGAATGGATTGTTGCAGACGTGATTCTGGCGGAGGAACCCTGCTCAGAGGAAGAAGCATAACAGCTTTCGGAAGGGTAAAGCTCTGTTTGGAACTGGCTCAAGAGTCAGGAACTTTACGGCAAGGTCACAGTTGTGCTAAACTTCACATTTCCGCTAAACTTCAAGCCTGAACAGGGACTTGAACCCTGGACCCTCAGATTAAAAGTCTGATGCTCTACCGACTGAGCTATCCAGGCTTCGAAAACTGAATGGATTGTTGCAAACGTGATTCTGGCAGAGGAACCCTGCTCAGAAGAAGAAGCATAACAGCTTTCGGAAGGGTAAAGCTTGGTTTGGAACTGATTCAGGACAAACAATAGTTAAAACTTGACAGGAAGGTCAGAGTTCCACTAAACTTCAAGCCTGAACAGGGACTTGAACCCTGGACCCTCAGATTAAAAGTCTGATGCTCTACCGACTGAGCTATCCAGGCTTCGAAAACTGAATGGATTGTTGCAAACGTGATTCTGGCAGAGGAACCCTGCTCAGAGGAAGAAGCATAAAAGCTTTGGGAAGGGTAAAGCTTGGTTTGGAACTGGCTCAAGAGTCAGGAACTTTACGGGAAGGTCACAGTTGTGCTAAACTTCACAGTTCCGCTAAACTTCAAGCCTGAACAGGGACTTGAACCCTGGACCCTCAGATTAAAAGTCTGATGCTCTACCGACTGAGCTATCCAGGCTTCGAAAACTGAATGGATTGTTGCAAACGTGATTCTGGCAGAGGAACCCTGCTCAGAAGAAGAAGCATAACAGCTTTCGGAAGGGTAAAGCTTGGTTTGGAACTGGCTCAAGAGTCAGGAACTTTACGGGAAGGTCACAGTTGTGCTAAACTTCACAGTTCCGCTAAACTTCAAGCCTGAACAGGGACTTGAACCCTGGACCCTCAGATTAAAAGTCTGATGCTCTACCGACTGAGCTATCCAGGCTTCGAAAACTGAATGGATTGTTGCAAACGTGATTCTGGCAGAGGAACCCTGCTCAGAGGAAGAAGCATAAAAGCTTTGGGAAGGGTAAAGCTTGGTTTGGAACTGGCTCAAGAGTCAGGAACTTTACGGGAAGGTCACAGTTGTGCTAAACTTCACAGTTCCGCTAAACTTCAAGCCTGAACAGGGACTTGAACCCTGGACCCTCAGATTAAAAGTCTGATGCTCTACCGACTGAGCTATCCAGGCTTCGAAAACTGAATGGATTGTTGCAAACGTGATTCTGGCAGAGGAACCCTGCTCAGAAGAAGAAGCATAACAGCTTTCGGAAGGGTAAAGCTTGGTTTGGAACTGGCTCAAGAGTCATGAACTTTACGGGAAGGTCACAGTTGTGCTAAACTTCACAGTTCCGCTAAACTTCAAGCCTGAACAGGGACTTGAACCCTGGACCCTCAGATTAAAAGTCTGATGGTCTAGCAACTGAGCTATCCAGTCTTCAAAAACTGAATGGATTATTGCAAACGTGATTCTCGCAGAGGAACAAGTCAAATTTGTTCGTCAACAAAATATTCAGGTTTTAAGGTTTGACCGTGATTAGAAGGTAATGTTGGAAAACGGTACTTGTTAAAGGAACACCTGAGAGGACTGATGAGAAAAGCAATTGTAACCCTGCTCAGAGAAAGATGCAAAACAGCTTTGGGAAGGGAAAAGCTTGGTTTGGAACTGATTCAGGACAAACAATAGTTGAAACTTGACAGGAAGGTCACAGTTCCACTAAACTTCTAGCCTGAACAGGGACTTGAACCCTGGACCCTCAGATTAAAAGTCTGATGCTCTACCGACTGAGCTATCCAGGCTTCGAAAACTGAATGGATTATTGCAAACGTGATTCTCGCAGAGGAACAAGTCAAATTTGTTTGTCAACAAAATATTCAGGGTTTAAGGTTTGACCGTGATTAGAAGGTAATGTTGGAAAACGGTACTGGTTAAAGGAACATCTGAGAGGACTGAAGAGAAAAGCATTTGTAACCCTGCTCAGAGGAAGAAGCAAAACAGCTTTGGGAAGGGTAAAGCTTGGTTTGGAACTTATTCAGGACAAACAATAGTTGAAACTTGACAGGAAGGTCAGAGTTCCACTAAACTTCAAGCCTGAACAGGGACTTGAACCCTGGACCCTCAGATTAAAAGTCTGATGCTCTACCGACTGAGCTATCCAGGCTTCGAAAACTGAATGGATTGTTGCAAACGTGATTCTGGCAGAGGAACCCTGCTCAGAAGAAGAAGCATAACAGCTTTCGGAAGGGTAAAGCTTGGTTTGGAACTGATTCAGGACAAACAATAGTTAAAACTTGACAGGAAGGTCAGAGTTCCACTAAACTTCAAGCCTGAACAGGGACTTGAACCCTGGACCCTCAGATTAAAAGTCTGATGCTCTACCGACTGAGCTATCCAGGCTTCGAAAACTGAATGGATTGTTGCAAACGTGATTCTGGCAGAGGAACCCTGCTCAGAGGAAGAAGCATAAAAGCTTTGGGAAGGGTAAAGCTTGGTTTGGAACTGGCTCAAGAGTCAGGAACTTTACGGGAAGGTCACAGTTGTGCTAAACTTCACAGTTCCGCTAAACTTCAAGCCTGAACAGGGACTTGAACCCTGGACCCTCAGATTAAAAGTCTGATGCTCTACCGACTGAGCTATCCAGGCTTCGAAAACTGAATGGATTGTTGCAAACGTGATTCTGGCAGAGGAACCCTGCTCAGAAGAAGAAGCATAACAGCTTTCGGAAGGGTAAAGCTTGGTTTGGAACTGGCTCAAGAGTCATGAACTTTACGGGAAGGTCACAGTTGTGCTAAACTTCACAGTTCCGCTAAACTTCAAGCCTGAACAGGGACTTGAACCCTGGACCCTCAGATTAAAAGTCTGATGCTCTACCGACTGAGCTATCCAGGCTTCGAAAACTGAATGGATTGTTGCAAACGTGATTCTGGCAGAGGAACCCTGCTCAGAAGAAGAAGCATAACAGCTTTCGGAAGGGTAAAGCTTGGTTTGGAACTGGCTCAAGAGTCATGAACTTTACGGGAAGGTCACAGTTGTGCTAAACTTCACAGTTCCGCTAAACTTCAAGCCTGAACAGGGACTTGAACCCTGGACCCTCAGATTAAAAGTCTGATGCTCTACCGACTGAGCTATCCAGGCTTCGAAAACTGAATGGATTGTTGCAAACGTGATTCTGGCAGAGGAACCCTGCTCAGAAGAAGAAGCATAACAGCTTTCGGAAGGGTAAAGCTTGGTTTGGAACTGGCTCAAGAGTCAGGAACTTTACGGGAAGGTCACAGTTGTGCTCAACTTCACAGTTCCGCTAAACTTCAAGCCTGAACAGGGACTTGAACCCTGGACCCTCAGATTAAAAGTCTGATGCTCTACCGACTGAGCTATCCAGGCTTCGAAAACTGAATGGATTGTTGCAAACGTGATTCTGGCAGAGGAACCCTGCTCAGAGGAAGAAGCATAAAAGCTTTGGGAAGGGTAAAGCTTGGTTTGGAACTGGCTCAAGAGTCAGGAACTTTACGGGAAGGTCACAGTTGTGCTAAACTTCACAGTTCCGCTAAACTTCAAGCCTGAACAGGGACGTGAACCCTGGACCCTCAGATTAAAAGTCTGATGCTCTACCGACTGAGCTATCCAGGCTTCGAAAACTGAATGGATTGTTGCAGACGTGATTCTGGCAGAGGAACCCTGCTCAGAAGAAGAAGCATAACAGCTTTGGGAAGGGAAAAGCTTGGTTTGGAACTGATTCAGGACAAACAATAGTTGAAACTTGACAGGAAGGTCACAGTTCCACTAAACTTCTAGCCTGAACAGGGACTTGAACCCTGGACCCTCAGATTAAAAGTCTGATGCTCTACCGACTGAGCTATCCAGGCTTCGAAAACTGAATGGATTATTGCAAACGTGATTCTCGCAGAAGAACAAGTCAAATATGTTCGTCAACAAAATATTCAGGGTTTAAGGTTTGACCGTGATTAGAAGGTAATGTTGGAAAACGGTACTTGTTAAAGGAACATCTGAGAGGACTGATGAGAAAAGCAATTGTAACCCTGCTCAGAGGAAGATGCAAAACAGCTTTGGGAAGGGAAAAGCTTGGTTTGGAACTGACTCAAGAGTCAGGAACTTTACGGGAAGGTCACAGTTGTGCTCAACTTCACAGTTCCGCTAAACTTCAAGCCTGAACAGGGACTTGAACCCTGGACCCTCAGATTAAAAGTCTGATGCTCTACCGACTGAGCTATCCAGGCTTCGAAAACTGAATGGATTGTTGCAAACGTGATTCTGGCAGAGGAACCCTGCTCAGAGGAAGAAGCATAAAAGCTTTGGGAAGGGTAAAGCTTGGTTTGGAACTGGCTCAAGAGTCAGGAACTTTACGGGAAGGTCACAGTTGTGCTAAACTTCACAGTTCCGCTAAACTTCAAGCCTGAACAGGGACTTGAACCCTGGACCCTCAGATTAAAAGTCTAATGCTCTACCGACTGAGCTATCCAGGCTTCGAAAACTGAATGGATTGTTGCAAACGTGATTCTGGCAGAGGAACCCTGCTCAGAAGAAGAAGCATAACAGCTTTCGGAAGGGTAAAGCTTGGTTTGGAACTGGCTCAAGAGTCAGGAACTTTACGGGAAGGTCACAGTTGTGCTCAACTTCACAGTTCCGCTAAACTTCAAGCCTGAACAGGGACTTGAACCCTGGACCCTCAGATTAAAAGTCTGATGCTCTACCGACTGAGCTATCCAGGCTTCGAAAACTGAATGGATTGTTGCAAACGTGATTCTGGCAGAGGAACCCTGCTCAGAGGAAGAAGCATAAAAGCTTTGGGAAGGGTAAAGCTTGGTTTGGAACTGGCTCAAGAGTCAGGAACTTTACGGGAAGGTCACAGTTGTGCTAAACTTCACAGTTCCGCTAAACTTCAAGCCTGAACAGGGACTTGAACCCTGGACCCTCAGATTAAAAGTCTGATGCTCTACCGACTGAGCTATCCAGGCTTCGAAAACTGAATGGATTGTTGCAAACGTGATTCTGGCAGAGGAACCCTGCTCAGAAGAAGAAGCATAACAGCTTTCGGAAGGGTAAAGCTTGGTTTGGAAGTGATTCAGGACAAACAATAGTTGAAACTTGACAGGAAGGTCACAGTTCCACTAAACTTCAAGCCTGAATAGGGACTTAAACCCTGGACCCTCAGATTAAAAGTCTGATGGTCTAGCAACTGAGCTATCCAGTCTTCAAAAACTGAATGGATTATTGCAAACGTGATTCTCGCAGAGGAACAAGTCAAATTTGTTCGTCAACAAAATATTCAGGGTTTAAGGTTTGACCGTGATTAGAAGGTAATGTTGGAAAACGGTACTTGTTAAAGGAACATCTGAGAGGACTGAAGAGAAAAGCATTTGTAACCCTGCTCAGAGGAAGAAGCAAAACAGCTTTGGGAAGGGTAAAGCTTGGTTTGGAACTTATTCAGGACAAACAATAGTTGAAACTTGACAGGAAGGTCAGAGTTCCACTAAACTTCAAGCCTGAACAGGGACTTGAACCCTGGACCCTCAGATTAAAAGTCTGATGCTCTACCGACTGAGCTATCCAGGCTTCGAAAACTGAATGGATTGTTGCAGACGTGATTCTGGCGGAGGAACCCTGCTCAGAGGAAGAAGCATAACAGCTTTCGGAAGGGTAAAGCTTGGTTTGGAACTGGCTCAAGAGTCAGGAACTTTACGGCAAGGTCACAGTTGTGCTAAACTTCACAGTTCCGCTAAACTTCAAGCCTGAACAGGGACTTGAACCCTGGACCCTCAGATTAAAAGTCTGATGCTCTACCGACTGAGCTATCCAGGCTTCGAAAACTGAATGGATTGTTGCAAACGTGATTCTGGCAGAGGAACCCTGCTCAGAAGAAGAAGCATAACAGCTTTCGGAAGGGTAAAGCTTGGTTTGGAACTGGCTCAAGAGTCAGGAACTTTACGGGAAGGTCACAGTTGTGCTCAACTTCACAGTTCCGCTAAACTTCAAGCCTGAACAGGGACTTGAACCCTGGACCCTCAGATTAAAAGTCTGATGCTCTACCGACTGAGCTATCCAGGCTTCGAAAACTGAATGGATTGTTGCAAACGTGATTCTGGCAGAGGAACCCTGCTCAGAGGAAGAAGCATAAAAGCTTTGGGAAGGGTAAAGCTTGGTTTGGAACTGGCTCAAGAGTCAGGAACTTTACGGGAAGGTCACAGTTGTGCTAAACTTCACAGTTCCGCTAAACTTCAAGCCTGAACAGGGACTTGAACCCTGGACCCTCAGATTAAAAGTCTGATGCTCTACCGACTGAGCTATCCAGGCTTCGAAAACTGAATGGATTGTTGCAAACGTGATTCTGGCAGAGGAACCCTGCTCAGAAGAAGAAGCATAACAGCTTTCGGAAGGGTAAAGCTTGGTTTGGAACTGGCTCAAGAGTCAGGAACTTTACGGGAAGGTCACAGTTGTGCTAAACTTCACAGTTCCGCTAAACTTCAAGCCTGAACAGGGACTTGAACCCTGGACCCTCAGATTAAAAGTCTGATGCTCTACCGACTGAGCTATCCAGGCTTCGAAAACTGAATGGATTGTTGCAAACGTGATTCTGGCAGAGGAACCCTGCTCAGAGGAAGAAGCATAAAAGCTTTGGGAAGGGTAAAGCTTGGTTTGGAACTGGCTCAAGAGTCAGGAACTTTACGGGAAGGTCACAGTTGTGCTAAACTTCACAGTTCCGCTTAACTTCTAGCCTGAACAGGGACTTGAACCCTGGACCCTCAGATTAAAAGTCTGATGCTCTACCGACTGAGCTATCCAGGCTTCGAAAACTGAATGGATTGTTGCAAACGTGATTCTGGCAGAGGAACCCTGCTCAGAAGAAGAATCATAACAGCTTTCGGAAGGGTAAAGCTTGGTTTGGAACTGGCTCAAGAGTCAGGAACTTTACGGGAAGGTCACAGTTGTGCTAAACTTCACAGTTCCGCTAAACTTCAAGCCTGAACAGGGACTTGAACCCTGGACCCTCAGATTAAAAGTCTGATGCTCTACCAACTGAGCTATCCAGGCTTTGAAAACTGAATGGATTGTTGCAAACGTGATTCTGGCAGAGGAACCCTGCTCAGAAGAAGAAGCATAACAGCTTTCGGAAGGGTAAAGCTTGGTTTGGAACTGATTCAGGACAAACAATAGTTAAAACTTGACAGGAAGGTCAGAGTTCCACTAAACTTCAAGCCTGAACAGGGACTTGAACCCTGGACCCTCAGATTAAAAGTCTGATGCTCTACCGACTGAGCTATCCAGGCTTCGAAAACTGAATGGATTGTTGCAAACGTGATTCTGGCAGAGGAACCCTGCTCAGAAGAAGAAGCATAACAGCTTTCGGAAGGGTAAAGCTTGGTTTGGAACCGATTCAGGACAAACAATAGTTAAAACTTGACAGGAAGGTCAGAGTTCCACTAAACTTCAAGCCTGAACAGGGACTTGAACCCTGGACCCTCAGATTAAAAGTCTGATGCTCTACCGACTGAGCTATCCAGGCTTCGAAAACTGAATGGATTGTTGCAGACGTGATTCTGGCAGAGGAACCCTGCTCAGAAGAAGAAGCATAACAGCTTTCGGAAGGGTAAAGCTTGGTTTGGAAGTGATTCAGGACAAACAATAGTTGAAACTTGACAGGAAGGTCACAGTTCCACTAAACTTCAAGCCTGAATAGGGACTTGAACCCTGGACCCTCAGATTAAAAGTCTGATGGTCTAGCAACTGAGCTATCCAGTCTTCAAAATCTGAATGGATTATTGCAAACGTGATTCTCGCAGAGGAACAAGTCAAATTTGTTCGTCAACAAAATATTCAGGGTTTAAGGTTTGACCGTGATTAGAAGGTAATGTTGGAAAACGATACTTGTTAAAGGAACACCTGAGAGGACTGATGAGAAAAGCAATTGTAACCCTGCTCAGAGAAAGATGCAAAACAGCTTTGGGAAGGGAAAAGCTTGGTTTGGAACTGATTCAGGACAAACAATAGTTGAAACTTGACAGGAAGGTCACAGTTCCACTAAACTTCTAGCCTGAACAGGGACTTGAACCCTGGACCCTCAGATTAAAAGTCTGATGCTCTACCGACTGAGCTATCCAGGCTTCGAAAACTGAATGGATTGTTGCAAACGTGATTCTGGCAGAGGAACCCTGCTCAGAGGAAGAAGCATAAAAGCTTTGGGAAGGGTAAAGCTTGGTTTGGAACTGGCTCAAGAGTCAGGAACTTTACGGGAAGGTCACAGTTGTGCTAAACTTCACAGTTCCGCTAAACTTCAAGCCTGAACAGGGACTTGAACCCTGGACCCTCAGATTAAAAGTCTGATGCTCTACCGACTGAGCTATCCAGGCTTCGAAAACTGAATGGATTGTTGCAAACGTGATTCTGGCAGAGGAACCCTGCTCAGAAGAAGAAGCATAACAGCTTTCGGAAGGGTAAAGCTTGGTTTGGAACTGGCTCAAGAGTCATGAACTTTACGGGAAGGTCACAGTTGTGCTAAACTTCACAGTTCCGCTAAACTTCAAGCCTGAACAGGGACTTGAACCCTGGACCCTCAGATTAAAAGTCTGATGCTCTACCGACTGAGCTATCCAGGCTTCGAAAACTGAATGGATTGTTGCAAACGTGATTCTGGCAGAGGAACCCTGCTCAGAAGAAGAAGCATAACAGCTTTCGGAAGGGTAAAGCTTGGTTTGGAACTGGCTCAAGAGTCATGAACTTTACGGGAAGGTCACAGTTGTGCTAAACTTCACAGTTCCGCTAAACTTCAAGCCTGAACAGGGACTTGAACCCTGGACCCTCAGATTAAAAGTCTGATGCTCTACCGACTGAGCTATCCAGGCTTCGAAAACTGAATGGATTGTTGCAAACGTGATTCTGGCAGAGGAACCCTGCTCAGAAGAAGAAGCATAACAGCTTTCGGAAGGGTAAAGCTTGGTTTGGAACTGGCTCAAGAGTCAGGAACTTTACGGGAAGGTCACAGTTGTGCTCAACTTCACAGTTCCGCTAAACTTCAAGCCTGAACAGGGACTTGAACCCTGGACCCTCAGATTAAAAGTCTGATGCTCTACCGACTGAGCTATCCAGGCTTCGAAAACTGAATGGATTGTTGCAAACGTGATTCTGGCAGAGGAACCCTGCTCAGAGGAAGAAGCATAAAAGCTTTGGGAAGGGTAAAGCTTGGTTTGGAACTGGCTCAAGAGTCAGGAACTTTACGGGAAGGTCACAGTTGTGCTAAACTTCACAGTTCCGCTAAACTTCAAGCCTGAACAGGGACTTGAACCCTGGACCCTCAGATTAAAAGTCTGATGCTCTACCGACTGAGCTATCCAGGCTTCGAAAACTGAATGGATTGTTGCAAACGTGATTCTGGCAGAGGAACCCTGCTCAGAAGAAGAAGCATAACAGCTTTCGGAAGGGTAAAGCTTGGTTTGGAACTGGCTCAAGAGTCATGAACTTTACGGGAAGGTCACAGTTGTGCTAAACTTCACAGTTCCGCTAAACTTCAAGCCTGAACAGGGACTTGAACCCTGGACCCTCAGATTAAAAGTCTGATGCTCTACCGACTGAGCTATCCAGGCTTCGAAAACTGAATGGATTGTTGCAAACGTGATTCTGGCAGAGGAACCCTGCTCAGAAGAAGAAGCATAACAGCTTTCGGAAGGGTAAAGCTTGGTTTGGAACTGGCTCAAGAGTCATGAACTTTACGGGAAGGTCACAGTTGTGCTAAACTTCACAGTTCCGCTAAACTTCAAGCCTGAACAGGGACTTGAACCCTGGACCCTCAGATTAAAAGTCTGATGGTCTAGCAACTGAGCTATCCAGTCTTCAAAAACTGAATGGATTATTGCAAACGTGATTCTCGCAGAGGAACAAGTCAAATTTGTTCGTCAACAAAATATTCAGGTTTTAAGGTTTGACCGTGATTAGAAGGTAATGTTGGAAAACGGTACTTGTTAAAGGAACACCTGAGAGGACTGATGAGAAAAGCAATTGTAACCCTGCTCAGAGAAAGATGCAAAACAGCTTTGGGAAGGGAAAAGCTTGGTTTGGAACTGATTCAGGACAAACAATAGTTGAAACTTGACAGGAAGGTCACAGTTCCACTAAACTTCTAGCCTGAACAGGGACTTGAACCCTGGACCCTCAGATTAAAAGTCTGATGCTCTACCGACTGAGCTATCCAGGCTTCGAAAACTGAATGGATTATTGCAAACGTGATTCTCGCAGAGGAACAAGTCAAATTTGTTTGTCAACAAAATATTCAGGGTTTAAGGTTTGACCGTGATTAGAAGGTAATGTTGGAAAACGGTACTGGTTAAAGGAACATCTGAGAGGACTGAAGAGAAAAGCATTTGTAACCCTGCTCAGAGGAAGAAGCAAAACAGCTTTGGGAAGGGTAAAGCTTGGTTTGGAACTTATTCAGGACAAACAATAGTTGAAACTTGACAGGAAGGTCAGAGTTCCACTAAACTTCAAGCCTGAACAGGGACTTGAACCCTGGACCCTCAGATTAAAAGTCTGATGCTCTACCGACTGAGCTATCCAGGCTTCGAAAACTGAATGGATTGTTGCAAACGTGATTCTGGCAGAGGAACCCTGCTCAGAAGAAGAAGCATAACAGCTTTCGGAAGGGTAAAGCTTGGTTTGGAACTGGCTCAAGAGTCAGGAACTTTACGGGAAGGTCACAGTTGTGCTAAACTTCACAGTTCCGCTAAACTTCAAGCCTGAACAGGGACTTGAACCCTGGACCCTCAGATTAAAAGTCTGATGCTCTACCGACTGAGCTATCCAGGCTTCGAAAACTGAATGGATTGTTGCAAACGTGATTCTGGCAGAGGAACCCTGCTCAGAGGAAGAAGCATAAAAGCTTTGGGAAGGGTAAAGCTTGGTTTGGAACTGGCTCAAGAGTCAGGAACTTTACGGGAAGGTCACAGTTGTGCTAAACTTCACAGTTCCGCTAAACTTCTAGCCTGAACAGGGACTTGAACCCTGGACCCTCAGATTAAAAGTCTGATGCTCTACCGACTGAGCTATCCAGGCTTCGAAAACTGAATGGATTGTTGCAAACGTGATTCTGGCAGAGGAACCCTGCTCAGAAGAAGAATCATAACAGCTTTCGGAAGGGTAAAGCTTGGTTTGGAACTGGCTCAAGAGTCAGGAACTTTACGGGAAGGTCACAGTTGTGCTAAACTTCACAGTTCCGCTAAACTTCAAGCCTGAACAGGGACTTGAACCCTGGACCCTCAGATTAAAAGTCTGATGCTCTACCAACTGAGCTATCCAGGCTTTGAAAACTGAATGGATTGTTGCAAACGTGATTCTGGCAGAGGAACCCTGCTCAGAAGAAGAAGCATAACAGCTTTCGGAAGGGTAAAGCTTGGTTTGGAACTGATTCAGGACAAACAATAGTTAAAACTTGACAGGAAGGTCAGAGTTCCACTAAACTTCAAGCCTGAACAGGGACTTGAACCCTGGACCCTCAGATTAAAAGTCTGATGCTCTACCGACTGAGCTATCCAGGCTTCGAAAACTGAATGGATTGTTGCAAACGTGATTCTGGCAGAGGAACCCTGCTCAGAAGAAGAAGCATAACAGCTTTCGGAAGGGTAAAGCTTGGTTTGGAACCGATTCAGGACAAACAATAGTTGAAACTTGACAGGAAGGTCACAGTTCCACTAAACTTCTAGCCTGAACAGGGACTTGAACCCTGGACCCTCAGATTAAAAGTCTGATGCTCTACCGACTGAGCTATCCAGGCTTCGAAAACTGAATGGATTGTTGCAAACGTGATTCTGGCAGAGGAACCCTGCTCAGAGGAAGAAGCATAAAAGCTTTGGGAAGGGTAAAGCTTGGTTTGGAACTGGCTCAAGAGTCAGGAACTTTACGGGAAGGTCACAGTTGTGCTAAACTTCACAGTTCCGCTAAACTTCAAGCCTGAACAGGGACTTGAACCCTGGACCCTCAGATTAAAAGTCTGATGCTCTACCGACTGAGCTATCCAGGCTTCGAAAACTGAATGGATTGTTGCAAACGTGATTCTGGCAGAGGAACCCTGCTCAGAAGAAGAAGCATAACAGCTTTCGGAAGGGTAAAGCTTGGTTTGGAACTGGCTCAAGAGTCATGAACTTTACGGGAAGGTCACAGTTGTGCTAAACTTCACAGTTCCGCTAAACTTCAAGCCTGAACAGGGACTTGAACCCTGGACCCTCAGATTAAAAGTCTGATGCTCTACCGACTGAGCTATCCAGGCTTCGAAAACTGAATGGATTGTTGCAAACGTGATTCTGGCAGAGGAACCCTGCTCAGAAGAAGAAGCATAACAGCTTTCGGAAGGGTAAAGCTTGGTTTGGAACTGGCTCAAGAGTCATGAACTTTACGGGAAGGTCACAGTTGTGCTAAACTTCACAGTTCCGCTAAACTTCAAGCCTGAACAGGGACTTGAACCCTGGACCCTCAGATTAAAAGTCTGATGCTCTACCGACTGAGCTATCCAGGCTTCGAAAACTGAATGGATTGTTGCAAACGTGATTCTGGCAGAGGAACCCTGCTCAGAAGAAGAAGCATAACAGCTTTCGGAAGGGTAAAGCTTGGTTTGGAACTGGCTCAAGAGTCAGGAACTTTACGGGAAGGTCACAGTTGTGCTCAACTTCACAGTTCCGCTAAACTTCAAGCCTGAACAGGGACTTGAACCCTGGACCCTCAGATTAAAAGTCTGATGCTCTACCGACTGAGCTATCCAGGCTTCGAAAACTGAATGGATTGTTGCAAACGTGATTCTGGCAGAGGAACCCTGCTCAGAGGAAGAAGCATAAAAGCTTTGGGAAGGGTAAAGCTTGGTTTGGAACTGGCTCAAGAGTCAGGAACTTTCCGGGAAGGTCACAGTTGTGCTAAACTTCACAGTTCCGCTAAACTTCAAGCCTGAACAGGGACTTGAACCCTGGACCCTCAGATTAAAAGTCTGATGCTCTACCGACTGAGCTATCCAGGCTTCGAAAACTGAATGGATTGTTGCAAACGTGATTCTGGCAGAGGAACCCTGCTCAGAAGAAGAAGCATAACAGCTTTCGGAAGGGTAAAGCTTGGTTTGGAACTGGCTCAAGAGTCAGGAACTTTACGGGAAGGTCACAGTTGTGCTAAACTTCACAGTTCCGCTAAACTTCAAGCCTGAACAGGGACTTGAACCCTGGACCCTCAGATTAAAAGTCTGATGCTCTACCGACTGAGCTATCCAGGCTTCGAAAACTGAATGGATTGTTGCAAACGTGATTCTGGCAGAGGAACCCTGCTCAGAGGAAGAAGCATAAAAGCTTTGGGAAGGGTAAAGCTTGGTTTGGAACTGGCTCAAGAGTCAGGAACTTTACGGGAAGGTCACAGTTGTGCTAAACTTCACAGTTCCGCTAAACTTCAAGCCTGAACAGGGACTTGAACCCTGGACCCTCAGATTAAAAGTCTGATGCTCTACCGACTGAGCTATCCAGGCTTCGAAAACTGAATGGATTGTTGCAAACGTGATTCTGGCAGAGGAACCCTGCTCAGAAGAAGAAGCATAACAGCTTTCGGAAGGGTAAAGCTTGGTTTGGAACTGGCTCAAGAGTCATGAACTTTACGGGAAGGTCACAGTTGTGCTAAACTTCACAGTTCCGCTAAACTTCAAGCCTGAACAGGGACTTGAACCCTGGACCCTCAGATTAAAAGTCTGATGGTCTAGCAACTGAGCTATCCAGTCTTCAAAAACTGAATGGATTATTGCAAACGTGATTCTCGCAGAGGAACAAGTCAAATTTGTTCGTCAACAAAATATTCAGGTTTTAAGGTTTGACCGTGATTAGAAGGTAATGTTGGAAAACGGTACTTGTTAAAGGAACACCTGAGAGGACTGATGAGAAAAGCAATTGTAACCCTGCTCAGAGAAAGATGCAAAACAGCTTTGGGAAGGGAAAAGCTTGGTTTGGAACTGATTCAGGACAAACAATAGTTGAAACTTGACAGGAAGGTCACAGTTCCACTAAACTTCTAGCCTGAACAGGGACTTGAACCCTGGACCCTCAGATTAAAAGTCTGATGCTCTACCGACTGAGCTATCCAGGCTTCGAAAACTGAATGGATTATTGCAAACGTGATTCTCGCAGAGGAACAAGTCAAATTTGTTTGTCAACAAAATATTCAGGGTTTAAGGTTTGACCGTGATTAGAAGGTAATGTTGGAAAACGGTACTGGTTAAAGGAACATCTGAGAGGACTGAAGAGAAAAGCATTTGTAACCCTGCTCAGAGGAAGAAGCAAAACAGCTTTGGGAAGGGTAAAGCTTGGTTTGGAACTTATTCAGGACAAACAATAGTTGAAACTTGACAGGAAGGTCAGAGTTCCACTAAACTTCAAGCCTGAACAGGGACTTGAACCCTGGACCCTCAGATTAAAAGTCTGATGCTCTACCGACTGAGCTATCCAGGCTTCGAAAACTGAATGGATTGTTGCAAACGTGATTCTGGCAGAGGAACCCTGCTCAGAAGAAGAAGCATAACAGCTTTCGGAAGGGTAAAGCTTGGTTTGGAACTGGCTCAAGAGTCAGGAACTTTACGGGAAGGTCACAGTTGTGCTCAACTTCACAGTTCCGCTAAACTTCAAGCCTGAACAGGGACTTGAACCCTGGACCCTCAGATTAAAAGTCTGATGCTCTACCGACTGAGCTATCCAGGCTTCGAAAACTGAATGGATTGTTGCAAACGTGATTCTGGCAGAGGAACCCTGCTCAGAGGAAGAAGCATAAAAGCTTTGGGAAGGGTAAAGCTTGGTTTGGAACTGGCTCAAGAGTCAGGAACTTTACGGGAAGGTCACAGTTGTGCTAAACTTCACAGTTCCGCTAAACTTCAAGCCTGAACAGGGACTTGAACCCTGGACCCTCAGATTAAAAGTCTGATGCTCTACCGACTGAGCTATCCAGGCTTCGAAAACTGAATGGATTGTTGCAAACGTGATTCTGGCAGAGGAACCCTGCTCAGAAGAAGAAGCATAACAGCTTTCGGAAGGGTAAAGCTTGGTTTGGAACTGGCTCAAGAGTCATGAACTTTACGGGAAGGTCACAGTTGTGCTAAACTTCACAGTTCCGCTAAACTTCAAGCCTGAACAGGGACTTGAACCCTGGACCCTCAGATTAAAAGTCTGATGCTCTACCGACTGAGCTATCCAGGCTTCGAAAACTGAATGGATTGTTGCAAACGTGATTCTGGCAGAGGAACCCTGCTCAGAAGAAGAAGCATAACAGCTTTCGGAAGGGTAAAGCTTGGTTTGGAACTGGCTCAAGAGTCATGAACTTTACGGGAAGGTCACAGTTGTGCTAAACTTCACAGTTCCGCTAAACTTCAAGCCTGAACAGGGACTTGAACCCTGGACCCTCAGATTAAAAGTCTGATGGTCTAGCAACTGAGCTATCCAGTCTTCAAAAACTGAATGGATTATTGCAAACGTGATTCTCGCAGAGGAACAAGTCAAATTTGTTCGTCAACAAAATATTCAGGTTTTAAGGTTTGACCGTGATTAGAAGGTAATGTTGGAAAACGGTACTTGTTAAAGGAACACCTGAGAGGACTGATGAGAAAAGCAATTGTAACCCTGCTCAGAGAAAGATGCAAAACAGCTTTGGGAAGGGAAAAGCTTGGTTTGGAACTGATTCAGGACAAACAATAGTTGAAACTTGACAGGAAGGTCACAGTTCCACTAAACTTCTAGCCTGAACAGGGACTTGAACCCTGGACCCTCAGATTAAAAGTCTGATGCTCTACCGACTGAGCTATCCAGGCTTCGAAAACTGAATGGATTATTGCAAACGTGATTCTCGCAGAGGAACAAGTCAAATTTGTTTGTCAACAAAATATTCAGGGTTTAAGGTTTGACCGTGATTAGAAGGTAATGTTGGAAAACGGTACTGGTTAAAGGAACATCTGAGAGGACTGAAGAGAAAAGCATTTGTAACCCTGCTCAGAGGAAGAAGCAAAACAGCTTTGGGAAGGGTAAAGCTTGGTTTGGAACTTATTCAGGACAAACAATAGTTGAAACTTGACAGGAAGGTCAGAGTTCCACTAAACTTCAAGCCTGAACAGGGACTTGAACCCTGGACCCTCAGATTAAAAGTCTGATGCTCTACCGACTGAGCTATCCAGGCTTCGAAAACTGAATGGATTGTTGCAAACGTGATTCTGGCAGAGGAACCCTGCTCAGAAGAAGAAGCATAACAGCTTTCGGAAGGGTAAAGCTTGGTTTGGAACTGGCTCAAGAGTCAGGAACTTTACGGGAAGGTCACAGTTGTGCTAAACTTCACAGTTCCGCTAAACTTCAAGCCTGAACAGGGACTTGAACCCTGGACCCTCAGATTAAAAGTCTGATGCTCTACCGACTGAGCTATCCAGGCTTCGAAAACTGAATGGATTGTTGCAAACGTGATTCTGGCAGAGGAACCCTGCTCAGAGGAAGAAGCATAAAAGCTTTGGGAAGGGTAAAGCTTGGTTTGGAACTGGCTCAAGAGTCAGGAACTTTACGGGAAGGTCACAGTTGTGCTAAACTTCACAGTTCCGCTAAACTTCTAGCCTGAACAGGGACTTGAACCCTGGACCCTCAGATTAAAAGTCTGATGCTCTACCGACTGAGCTATCCAGGCTTCGAAAACTGAATGGATTGTTGCAAACGTGATTCTGGCAGAGGAACCCTGCTCAGAAGAAGAATCATAACAGCTTTCGGAAGGGTAAAGCTTGGTTTGGAACTGGCTCAAGAGTCAGGAACTTTACGGGAAGGTCACAGTTGTGCTAAACTTCACAGTTCCGCTAAACTTCAAGCCTGAACAGGGACTTGAACCCTGGACCCTCAGATTAAAAGTCTGATGCTCTACCAACTGAGCTATCCAGGCTTTGAAAACTGAATGGATTGTTGCAAACGTGATTCTGGCAGAGGAACCCTGCTCAGAAGAAGAAGCATAACAGCTTTCGGAAGGGTAAAGCTTGGTTTGGAACTGATTCAGGACAAACAATAGTTAAAACTTGACAGGAAGGTCAGAGTTCCACTAAACTTCAAGCCTGAACAGGGACTTGAACCCTGGACCCTCAGATTAAAAGTCTGATGCTCTACCGACTGAGCTATCCAGGCTTCGAAAACTGAATGGATTGTTGCAAACGTGATTCTGGCAGAGGAACCCTGCTCAGAAGAAGAAGCATAACAGCTTTCGGAAGGGTAAAGCTTGGTTTGGAACCGATTCAGGACAAACAATAGTTGAAACTTGACAGGAAGGTCACAGTTCCACTAAACTTCTAGCCTGAACAGGGACTTGAACCCTGGACCCTCAGATTAAAAGTCTGATGCTCTACCGACTGAGCTATCCAGGCTTCGAAAACTGAATGGATTGTTGCAAACGTGATTCTGGCAGAGGAACCCTGCTCAGAGGAAGAAGCATAAAAGCTTTGGGAAGGGTAAAGCTTGGTTTGGAACTGGCTCAAGAGTCATGAACTTTACGGGAAGGTCACAGTTGTGCTAAACTTCACAGTTCCGCTAAACTTCAAGCCTGAACAGGGACTTGAACCCTGGACCCTCAGATTAAAAGTCTGATGGTCTAGCAACTGAGCTATCCAGTCTTCAAAAACTGAATGGATTATTGCAAACGTGATTCTCGCAGAGGAACAAGTCAAATTTGTTCGTCAACAAAATATTCAGGTTTTAAGGTTTGACCGTGATTAGAAGGTAATGTTGGAAAACGGTACTTGTTAAAGGAACACCTGAGAGGACTGATGAGAAAAGCAATTGTAACCCTGCTCAGAGAAAGATGCAAAACAGCTTTGGGAAGGGAAAAGCTTGGTTTGGAACTGATTCAGGACAAACAATAGTTGAAACTTGACAGGAAGGTCACAGTTCCACTAAACTTCTAGCCTGAACAGGGACTTGAACCCTGGACCCTCAGATTAAAAGTCTGATGCTCTACCGACTGAGCTATCCAGGCTTCGAAAACTGAATGGATTATTGCAAACGTGATTCTCGCAGAGGAACAAGTCAAATTTGTTTGTCAACAAAATATTCAGGGTTTAAGGTTTGACCGTGATTAGAAGGTAATGTTGGAAAACGGTACTGGTTAAAGGAACATCTGAGAGGACTGAAGAGAAAAGCATTTGTAACCCTGCTCAGAGGAAGAAGCAAAACAGCTTTGGGAAGGGTAAAGCTTGGTTTGGAACTTATTCAGGACAAACAATAGTTGAAACTTGACAGGAAGGTCAGAGTTCCACTAAACTTCAAGCCTGAACAGGGACTTGAACCCTGGACCCTCAGATTAAAAGTCTGATGCTCTACCGACTGAGCTATCCAGGCTTCGAAAACTGAATGGATTGTTGCAAACGTGATTCTGGCAGAGGAACCCTGCTCAGAAGAAGAAGCATAACAGCTTTCGGAAGGGTAAAGCTTGGTTTGGAACTGGCTCAAGAGTCAGGAACTTTACGGGAAGGTCACAGTTGTGCTAAACTTCACAGTTCCGCTAAACTTCAAGCCTGAACAGGGACTTGAACCCTGGACCCTCAGATTAAAAGTCTGATGCTCTACCGACTGAGCTATCCAGGCTTCGAAAACTGAATGGATTGTTGCAAACGTGATTCTGGCAGAGGAACCCTGCTCAGAGGAAGAAGCATAAAAGCTTTGGGAAGGGTAAAGCTTGGTTTGGAACTGGCTCAAGAGTCAGGAACTTTACGGGAAGGTCACAGTTGTGCTAAACTTCACAGTTCCGCTAAACTTCTAGCCTGAACAGGGACTTGAACCCTGGACCCTCAGATTAAAAGTCTGATGCTCTACCGACTGAGCTATCCAGGCTTCGAAAACTGAATGGATTGTTGCAAACGTGATTCTGGCAGAGGAACCCTGCTCAGAAGAAGAATCATAACAGCTTTCGGAAGGGTAAAGCTTGGTTTGGAACTGGCTCAAGAGTCAGGAACTTTACGGGAAGGTCACAGTTGTGCTAAACTTCACAGTTCCGCTAAACTTCAAGCCTGAACAGGGACTTGAACCCTGGACCCTCAGATTAAAAGTCTGATGCTCTACCAACTGAGCTATCCAGGCTTTGAAAACTGAATGGATTGTTGCAAACGTGATTCTGGCAGAGGAACCCTGCTCAGAAGAAGAAGCATAACAGCTTTCGGAAGGGTAAAGCTTGGTTTGGAACTGATTCAGGACAAACAATAGTTAAAACTTGACAGGAAGGTCAGAGTTCCACTAAACTTCAAGCCTGAACAGGGACTTGAACCCTGGACCCTCAGATTAAAAGTCTGATGCTCTACCGACTGAGCTATCCAGGCTTCGAAAACTGAATGGATTGTTGCAAACGTGATTCTGGCAGAGGAACCCTGCTCAGAAGAAGAAGCATAACAGCTTTCGGAAGGGTAAAGCTTGGTTTGGAACCGATTCAGGACAAACAATAGTTGAAACTTGACAGGAAGGTCACAGTTCCACTAAACTTCTAGCCTGAACAGGGACTTGAACCCTGGACCCTCAGATTAAAAGTCTGATGCTCTACCGACTGAGCTATCCAGGCTTCGAAAACTGAATGGATTGTTGCAAACGTGATTCTGGCAGAGGAACCCTGCTCAGAGGAAGAAGCATAAAAGCTTTGGGAAGGGTAAAGCTTGGTTTGGAACTGGCTCAAGAGTCAGGAACTTTACGGGAAGGTCACAGTTGTGCTAAACTTCACAGTTCCGCTAAACTTCAAGCCTGAACAGGGACTTGAACCCTGGACCCTCAGATTAAAAGTCTGATGCTCTACCGACTGAGCTATCCAGGCTTCGAAAACTGAATGGATTGTTGCAAACGTGATTCTGGCAGAGGAACCCTGCTCAGAAGAAGAAGCATAACAGCTTTCGGAAGGGTAAAGCTTGGTTTGGAACTGGCTCAAGAGTCATGAACTTTACGGGAAGGTCACAGTTGTGCTAAACTTCACAGTTCCGCTAAACTTCAAGCCTGAACAGGGACTTGAACCCTGGACCCTCAGATTAAAAGTCTGATGCTCTACCGACTGAGCTATCCAGGCTTCGAAAACTGAATGGATTGTTGCAAACGTGATTCTGGCAGAGGAACCCTGCTCAGAAGAAGAAGCATAACAGCTTTCGGAAGGGTAAAGCTTGGTTTGGAACTGGCTCAAGAGTCATGAACTTTACGGGAAGGTCACAGTTGTGCTAAACTTCACAGTTCCGCTAAACTTCAAGCCTGAACAGGGACTTGAACCCTGGACCCTCAGATTAAAAGTCTGATGCTCTACCGACTGAGCTATCCAGGCTTCGAAAACTGAATGGATTGTTGCAAACGTGATTCTGGCAGAGGAACCCTGCTCAGAAGAAGAAGCATAACAGCTTTCGGAAGGGTAAAGCTTGGTTTGGAACTGGCTCAAGAGTCAGGAACTTTACGGGAAGGTCACAGTTGTGCTCAACTTCACAGTTCCGCTAAACTTCAAGCCTGAACAGGGACTTGAACCCTGGACCCTCAGATTAAAAGTCTGATGCTCTACCGACTGAGCTATCCAGGCTTCGAAAACTGAATGGATTGTTGCAAACGTGATTCTGGCAGAGGAACCCTGCTCAGAGGAAGAAGCATAAAAGCTTTGGGAAGGGTAAAGCTTGGTTTGGAACTGGCTCAAGAGTCAGGAACTTTCCGGGAAGGTCACAGTTGTGCTAAACTTCACAGTTCCGCTAAACTTCAAGCCTGAACAGGGACTTGAACCCTGGACCCTCAGATTAAAAGTCTGATGCTCTACCGACTGAGCTATCCAGGCTTCGAAAACTGAATGGATTGTTGCAAACGTGATTCTGGCAGAGGAACCCTGCTCAGAAGAAGAAGCATAACAGCTTTCGGAAGGGTAAAGCTTGGTTTGGAACTGGCTCAAGAGTCAGGAACTTTACGGGAAGGTCACAGTTGTGCTAAACTTCACAGTTCCGCTAAACTTCAAGCCTGAACAGGGACTTGAACCCTGGACCCTCAGATTAAAAGTCTGATGCTCTACCGACTGAGCTATCCAGGCTTCGAAAACTGAATGGATTGTTGCAAACGTGATTCTGGCAGAGGAACCCTGCTCAGAGGAAGAAGCATAAAAGCTTTGGGAAGGGTAAAGCTTGGTTTGGAACTGGCTCAAGAGTCAGGAACTTTACGGGAAGGTCACAGTTGTGCTAAACTTCACAGTTCCGCTAAACTTCAAGCCTGAACAGGGACTTGAACCCTGGACCCTCAGATTAAAAGTCTGATGCTCTACCGACTGAGCTATCCAGGCTTCGAAAACTGAATGGATTGTTGCAAACGTGATTCTGGCAGAGGAACCCTGCTCAGAAGAAGAAGCATAACAGCTTTCGGAAGGGTAAAGCTTGGTTTGGAACTGGCTCAAGAGTCATGAACTTTACGGGAAGGTCACAGTTGTGCTAAACTTCACAGTTCCGCTAAACTTCAAGCCTGAACAGGGACTTGAACCCTGGACCCTCAGATTAAAAGTCTGATGGTCTAGCAACTGAGCTATCCAGTCTTCAAAAACTGAATGGATTATTGCAAACGTGATTCTCGCAGAGGAACAAGTCAAATTTGTTCGTCAACAAAATATTCAGGTTTTAAGGTTTGACCGTGATTAGAAGGTAATGTTGGAAAACGGTACTTGTTAAAGGAACACCTGAGAGGACTGATGAGAAAAGCAATTGTAACCCTGCTCAGAGAAAGATGCAAAACAGCTTTGGGAAGGGAAAAGCTTGGTTTGGAACTGATTCAGGACAAACAATAGTTGAAACTTGACAGGAAGGTCACAGTTCCACTAAACTTCTAGCCTGAACAGGGACTTGAACCCTGGACCCTCAGATTAAAAGTCTGATGCTCTACCGACTGAGCTATCCAGGCTTCGAAAACTGAATGGATTATTGCAAACGTGATTCTCGCAGAGGAACAAGTCAAATTTGTTTGTCAACAAAATATTCAGGGTTTAAGGTTTGACCGTGATTAGAAGGTAATGTTGGAAAACGGTACTGGTTAAAGGAACATCTGAGAGGACTGAAGAGAAAAGCATTTGTAACCCTGCTCAGAGGAAGAAGCAAAACAGCTTTGGGAAGGGTAAAGCTTGGTTTGGAACTTATTCAGGACAAACAATAGTTGAAACTTGACAGGAAGGTCAGAGTTCCACTAAACTTCAAGCCTGAACAGGGACTTGAACCCTGGACCCTCAGATTAAAAGTCTGATGCTCTACCGACTGAGCTATCCAGGCTTCGAAAACTGAATGGATTGTTGCAAACGTGATTCTGGCAGAGGAACCCTGCTCAGAAGAAGAAGCATAACAGCTTTCGGAAGGGTAAAGCTTGGTTTGGAACTGGCTCAAGAGTCAGGAACTTTACGGGAAGGTCACAGTTGTGCTCAACTTCACAGTTCCGCTAAACTTCAAGCCTGAACAGGGACTTGAACCCTGGACCCTCAGATTAAAAGTCTGATGCTCTACCGACTGAGCTATCCAGGCTTCGAAAACTGAATGGATTGTTGCAAACGTGATTCTGGCAGAGGAACCCTGCTCAGAGGAAGAAGCATAAAAGCTTTGGGAAGGGTAAAGCTTGGTTTGGAACTGGCTCAAGAGTCAGGAACTTTACGGGAAGGTCACAGTTGTGCTAAACTTCACAGTTCCGCTAAACTTCAAGCCTGAACAGGGACTTGAACCCTGGACCCTCAGATTAAAAGTCTGATGCTCTACCGACTGAGCTATCCAGGCTTCGAAAACTGAATGGATTGTTGCAAACGTGATTCTGGCAGAGGAACCCTGCTCAGAAGAAGAAGCATAACAGCTTTCGGAAGGGTAAAGCTTGGTTTGGAACTGGCTCAAGAGTCATGAACTTTACGGGAAGGTCACAGTTGTGCTAAACTTCACAGTTCCGCTAAACTTCAAGCCTGAACAGGGACTTGAACCCTGGACCCTCAGATTAAAAGTCTGATGCTCTACCGACTGAGCTATCCAGGCTTCGAAAACTGAATGGATTGTTGCAAACGTGATTCTGGCAGAGGAACCCTGCTCAGAAGAAGAAGCATAACAGCTTTCGGAAGGGTAAAGCTTGGTTTGGAACTGGCTCAAGAGTCATGAACTTTACGGGAAGGTCACAGTTGTGCTAAACTTCACAGTTCCGCTAAACTTCAAGCCTGAACAGGGACTTGAACCCTGGACCCTCAGATTAAAAGTCTGATGGTCTAGCAACTGAGCTATCCAGTCTTCAAAAACTGAATGGATTATTGCAAACGTGATTCTCGCAGAGGAACAAGTCAAATTTGTTCGTCAACAAAATATTCAGGTTTTAAGGTTTGACCGTGATTAGAAGGTAATGTTGGAAAACGGTACTTGTTAAAGGAACACCTGAGAGGACTGATGAGAAAAGCAATTGTAACCCTGCTCAGAGAAAGATGCAAAACAGCTTTGGGAAGGGAAAAGCTTGGTTTGGAACTGATTCAGGACAAACAATAGTTGAAACTTGACAGGAAGGTCACAGTTCCACTAAACTTCTAGCCTGAACAGGGACTTGAACCCTGGACCCTCAGATTAAAAGTCTGATGCTCTACCGACTGAGCTATCCAGGCTTCGAAAACTGAATGGATTATTGCAAACGTGATTCTCGCAGAGGAACAAGTCAAATTTGTTTGTCAACAAAATATTCAGGGTTTAAGGTTTGACCGTGATTAGAAGGTAATGTTGGAAAACGGTACTGGTTAAAGGAACATCTGAGAGGACTGAAGAGAAAAGCATTTGTAACCCTGCTCAGAGGAAGAAGCAAAACAGCTTTGGGAAGGGTAAAGCTTGGTTTGGAACTTATTCAGGACAAACAATAGTTGAAACTTGACAGGAAGGTCAGAGTTCCACTAAACTTCAAGCCTGAACAGGGACTTGAACCCTGGACCCTCAGATTAAAAGTCTGATGCTCTACCGACTGAGCTATCCAGGCTTCGAAAACTGAATGGATTGTTGCAAACGTGATTCTGGCAGAGGAACCCTGCTCAGAAGAAGAAGCATAACAGCTTTCGGAAGGGTAAAGCTTGGTTTGGAACTGGCTCAAGAGTCAGGAACTTTACGGGAAGGTCACAGTTGTGCTAAACTTCACAGTTCCGCTAAACTTCAAGCCTGAACAGGGACTTGAACCCTGGACCCTCAGATTAAAAGTCTGATGCTCTACCGACTGAGCTATCCAGGCTTCGAAAACTGAATGGATTGTTGCAAACGTGATTCTGGCAGAGGAACCCTGCTCAGAGGAAGAAGCATAAAAGCTTTGGGAAGGGTAAAGCTTGGTTTGGAACTGGCTCAAGAGTCAGGAACTTTACGGGAAGGTCACAGTTGTGCTAAACTTCACAGTTCCGCTAAACTTCTAGCCTGAACAGGGACTTGAACCCTGGACCCTCAGATTAAAAGTCTGATGCTCTACCGACTGAGCTATCCAGGCTTCGAAAACTGAATGGATTGTTGCAAACGTGATTCTGGCAGAGGAACCCTGCTCAGAAGAAGAATCATAACAGCTTTCGGAAGGGTAAAGCTTGGTTTGGAACTGGCTCAAGAGTCAGGAACTTTACGGGAAGGTCACAGTTGTGCTAAACTTCACAGTTCCGCTAAACTTCAAGCCTGAACAGGGACTTGAACCCTGGACCCTCAGATTAAAAGTCTGATGCTCTACCAACTGAGCTATCCAGGCTTTGAAAACTGAATGGATTGTTGCAAACGTGATTCTGGCAGAGGAACCCTGCTCAGAAGAAGAAGCATAACAGCTTTCGGAAGGGTAAAGCTTGGTTTGGAACTGATTCAGGACAAACAATAGTTAAAACTTGACAGGAAGGTCAGAGTTCCACTAAACTTCAAGCCTGAACAGGGACTTGAACCCTGGACCCTCAGATTAAAAGTCTGATGCTCTACCGACTGAGCTATCCAGGCTTCGAAAACTGAATGGATTGTTGCAAACGTGATTCTGGCAGAGGAACCCTGCTCAGAAGAAGAAGCATAACAGCTTTCGGAAGGGTAAAGCTTGGTTTGGAACCGATTCAGGACAAACAATAGTTGAAACTTGACAGGAAGGTCACAGTTCCACTAAACTTCTAGCCTGAACAGGGACTTGAACCCTGGACCCTCAGATTAAAAGTCTGATGCTCTACCGACTGAGCTATCCAGGCTTCGAAAACTGAATGGATTGTTGCAAACGTGATTCTGGCAGAGGAACCCTGCTCAGAGGAAGAAGCATAAAAGCTTTGGGAAGGGTAAAGCTTGGTTTGGAACTGGCTCAAGAGTCAGGAACTTTACGGGAAGGTCACAGTTGTGCTAAACTTCACAGTTCCGCTAAACTTCAAGCCTGAACAGGGACTTGAACCCTGGACCCTCAGATTAAAAGTCTGATGCTCTACCGACTGAGCTATCCAGGCTTCGAAAACTGAATGGATTGTTGCAAACGTGATTCTGGCAGAGGAACCCTGCTCAGAAGAAGAAGCATAACAGCTTTCGGAAGGGTAAAGCTTGGTTTGGAACTGGCTCAAGAGTCAGGAACTTTACGGGAAGGTCACAGTTGTGCTCAACTTCACAGTTCCGCTAAACTTCAAGCCTGAACAGGGACTTGAACCCTGGACCCTCAGATTAAAAGTCTGATGCTCTACCGACTGAGCTATCCAGGCTTCGAAAACTGAATGGATTGTTGCAAACGTGATTCTGGCAGAGGAACCCTGCTCAGAGGAAGAAGCATAAAAGCTTTGGGAAGGGTAAAGCTTGGTTTGGAACTGGCTCAAGAGTCAGGAACTTTCCGGGAAGGTCACAGTTGTGCTAAACTTCACAGTTCCGCTAAACTTCAAGCCTGAACAGGGACTTGAACCCTGGACCCTCAGATTAAAAGTCTGATGCTCTACCGACTGAGCTATCCAGGCTTCGAAAACTGAATGGATTGTTGCAAACGTGATTCTGGCAGAGGAACCCTGCTCAGAAGAAGAAGCATAACAGCTTTCGGAAGGGTAAAGCTTGGTTTGGAACTGGCTCAAGAGTCAGGAACTTTACGGGAAGGTCACAGTTGTGCTAAACTTCACAGTTCCGCTAAACTTCAAGCCTGAACAGGGACTTGAACCCTGGACCCTCAGATTAAAAGTCTGATGCTCTACCGACTGAGCTATCCAGGCTTCGAAAACTGAATGGATTGTTGCAAACGTGATTCTGGCAGAGGAACCCTGCTCAGAGGAAGAAGCATAAAAGCTTTGGGAAGGGTAAAGCTTGGTTTGGAACTGGCTCAAGAGTCAGGAACTTTACGGGAAGGTCACAGTTGTGCTAAACTTCACAGTTCCGCTAAACTTCAAGCCTGAACAGGGACTTGAACCCTGGACCCTCAGATTAAAAGTCTGATGCTCTACCGACTGAGCTATCCAGGCTTCGAAAACTGAATGGATTGTTGCAAACGTGATTCTGGCAGAGGAACCCTGCTCAGAAGAAGAAGCATAACAGCTTTCGGAAGGGTAAAGCTTGGTTTGGAACTGGCTCAAGAGTCATGAACTTTACGGGAAGGTCACAGTTGTGCTAAACTTCACAGTTCCGCTAAACTTCAAGCCTGAACAGGGACTTGAACCCTGGACCCTCAGATTAAAAGTCTGATGGTCTAGCAACTGAGCTATCCAGTCTTCAAAAACTGAATGGATTATTGCAAACGTGATTCTCGCAGAGGAACAAGTCAAATTTGTTCGTCAACAAAATATTCAGGTTTTAAGGTTTGACCGTGATTAGAAGGTAATGTTGGAAAACGGTACTTGTTAAAGGAACACCTGAGAGGACTGATGAGAAAAGCAATTGTAACCCTGCTCAGAGAAAGATGCAAAACAGCTTTGGGAAGGGAAAAGCTTGGTTTGGAACTGATTCAGGACAAACAATAGTTGAAACTTGACAGGAAGGTCACAGTTCCACTAAACTTCTAGCCTGAACAGGGACTTGAACCCTGGACCCTCAGATTAAAAGTCTGATGCTCTACCGACTGAGCTATCCAGGCTTCGAAAACTGAATGGATTATTGCAAACGTGATTCTCGCAGAGGAACAAGTCAAATTTGTTTGTCAACAAAATATTCAGGGTTTAAGGTTTGACCGTGATTAGAAGGTAATGTTGGAAAACGGTACTGGTTAAAGGAACATCTGAGAGGACTGAAGAGAAAAGCATTTGTAACCCTGCTCAGAGGAAGAAGCAAAACAGCTTTGGGAAGGGTAAAGCTTGGTTTGGAACTTATTCAGGACAAACAATAGTTGAAACTTGACAGGAAGGTCAGAGTTCCACTAAACTTCAAGCCTGAACAGGGACTTGAACCCTGGACCCTCAGATTAAAAGTCTGATGCTCTACCGACTGAGCTATCCAGGCTTCGAAAACTGAATGGATTGTTGCAAACGTGATTCTGGCAGAGGAACCCTGCTCAGAAGAAGAAGCATAACAGCTTTCGGAAGGGTAAAGCTTGGTTTGGAACTGGCTCAAGAGTCAGGAACTTTACGGGAAGGTCACAGTTGTGCTCAACTTCACAGTTCCGCTAAACTTCAAGCCTGAACAGGGACTTGAACCCTGGACCCTCAGATTAAAAGTCTGATGCTCTACCGACTGAGCTATCCAGGCTTCGAAAACTGAATGGATTGTTGCAAACGTGATTCTGGCAGAGGAACCCTGCTCAGAGGAAGAAGCATAAAAGCTTTGGGAAGGGTAAAGCTTGGTTTGGAACTGGCTCAAGAGTCAGGAACTTTACGGGAAGGTCACAGTTGTGCTAAACTTCACAGTTCCGCTAAACTTCAAGCCTGAACAGGGACTTGAACCCTGGACCCTCAGATTAAAAGTCTGATGCTCTACCGACTGAGCTATCCAGGCTTCGAAAACTGAATGGATTGTTGCAAACGTGATTCTGGCAGAGGAACCCTGCTCAGAAGAAGAAGCATAACAGCTTTCGGAAGGGTAAAGCTTGGTTTGGAACTGGCTCAAGAGTCATGAACTTTACGGGAAGGTCACAGTTGTGCTAAACTTCACAGTTCCGCTAAACTTCAAGCCTGAACAGGGACTTGAACCCTGGACCCTCAGATTAAAAGTCTGATGCTCTACCGACTGAGCTATCCAGGCTTCGAAAACTGAATGGATTGTTGCAAACGTGATTCTGGCAGAGGAACCCTGCTCAGAAGAAGAAGCATAACAGCTTTCGGAAGGGTAAAGCTTGGTTTGGAACTGGCTCAAGAGTCATGAACTTTACGGGAAGGTCACAGTTGTGCTAAACTTCACAGTTCCGCTAAACTTCAAGCCTGAACAGGGACTTGAACCCTGGACCCTCAGATTAAAAGTCTGATGGTCTAGCAACTGAGCTATCCAGTCTTCAAAAACTGAATGGATTATTGCAAACGTGATTCTCGCAGAGGAACAAGTCAAATTTGTTCGTCAACAAAATATTCAGGTTTTAAGGTTTGACCGTGATTAGAAGGTAATGTTGGAAAACGGTACTTGTTAAAGGAACACCTGAGAGGACTGATGAGAAAAGCAATTGTAACCCTGCTCAGAGAAAGATGCAAAACAGCTTTGGGAAGGGAAAAGCTTGGTTTGGAACTGATTCAGGACAAACAATAGTTGAAACTTGACAGGAAGGTCACAGTTCCACTAAACTTCTAGCCTGAACAGGGACTTGAACCCTGGACCCTCAGATTAAAAGTCTGATGCTCTACCGACTGAGCTATCCAGGCTTCGAAAACTGAATGGATTATTGCAAACGTGATTCTCGCAGAGGAACAAGTCAAATTTGTTTGTCAACAAAATATTCAGGGTTTAAGGTTTGACCGTGATTAGAAGGTAATGTTGGAAAACGGTACTGGTTAAAGGAACATCTGAGAGGACTGAAGAGAAAAGCATTTGTAACCCTGCTCAGAGGAAGAAGCAAAACAGCTTTGGGAAGGGTAAAGCTTGGTTTGGAACTTATTCAGGACAAACAATAGTTGAAACTTGACAGGAAGGTCAGAGTTCCACTAAACTTCAAGCCTGAACAGGGACTTGAACCCTGGACCCTCAGATTAAAAGTCTGATGCTCTACCGACTGAGCTATCCAGGCTTCGAAAACTGAATGGATTGTTGCAAACGTGATTCTGGCAGAGGAACCCTGCTCAGAAGAAGAAGCATAACAGCTTTCGGAAGGGTAAAGCTTGGTTTGGAACTGGCTCAAGAGTCAGGAACTTTACGGGAAGGTCACAGTTGTGCTAAACTTCACAGTTCCGCTAAACTTCAAGCCTGAACAGGGACTTGAACCCTGGACCCTCAGATTAAAAGTCTGATGCTCTACCGACTGAGCTATCCAGGCTTCGAAAACTGAATGGATTGTTGCAAACGTGATTCTGGCAGAGGAACCCTGCTCAGAGGAAGAAGCATAAAAGCTTTGGGAAGGGTAAAGCTTGGTTTGGAACTGGCTCAAGAGTCAGGAACTTTACGGGAAGGTCACAGTTGTGCTAAACTTCACAGTTCCGCTAAACTTCTAGCCTGAACAGGGACTTGAACCCTGGACCCTCAGATTAAAAGTCTGATGCTCTACCGACTGAGCTATCCAGGCTTCGAAAACTGAATGGATTGTTGCAAACGTGATTCTGGCAGAGGAACCCTGCTCAGAAGAAGAATCATAACAGCTTTCGGAAGGGTAAAGCTTGGTTTGGAACTGGCTCAAGAGTCAGGAACTTTACGGGAAGGTCACAGTTGTGCTAAACTTCACAGTTCCGCTAAACTTCAAGCCTGAACAGGGACTTGAACCCTGGACCCTCAGATTAAAAGTCTGATGCTCTACCAACTGAGCTATCCAGGCTTTGAAAACTGAATGGATTGTTGCAAACGTGATTCTGGCAGAGGAACCCTGCTCAGAAGAAGAAGCATAACAGCTTTCGGAAGGGTAAAGCTTGGTTTGGAACTGATTCAGGACAAACAATAGTTAAAACTTGACAGGAAGGTCAGAGTTCCACTAAACTTCAAGCCTGAACAGGGACTTGAACCCTGGACCCTCAGATTAAAAGTCTGATGCTCTACCGACTGAGCTATCCAGGCTTCGAAAACTGAATGGATTGTTGCAAACGTGATTCTGGCAGAGGAACCCTGCTCAGAAGAAGAAGCATAACAGCTTTCGGAAGGGTAAAGCTTGGTTTGGAACCGATTCAGGACAAACAATAGTTGAAACTTGACAGGAAGGTCACAGTTCCACTAAACTTCTAGCCTGAACAGGGACTTGAACCCTGGACCCTCAGATTAAAAGTCTGATGCTCTACCGACTGAGCTATCCAGGCTTCGAAAACTGAATGGATTGTTGCAAACGTGATTCTGGCAGAGGAACCCTGCTCAGAGGAAGAAGCATAAAAGCTTTGGGAAGGGTAAAGCTTGGTTTGGAACTGGCTCAAGAGTCAGGAACTTTACGGGAAGGTCACAGTTGTGCTAAACTTCACAGTTCCGCTAAACTTCAAGCCTGAACAGGGACTTGAACCCTGGACCCTCAGATTAAAAGTCTGATGCTCTACCGACTGAGCTATCCAGGCTTCGAAAACTGAATGGATTGTTGCAAACGTGATTCTGGCAGAGGAACCCTGCTCAGAAGAAGAAGCATAACAGCTTTCGGAAGGGTAAAGCTTGGTTTGGAACTGGCTCAAGAGTCATGAACTTTACGGGAAGGTCACAGTTGTGCTAAACTTCACAGTTCCGCTAAACTTCAAGCCTGAACAGGGACTTGAACCCTGGACCCTCAGATTAAAAGTCTGATGCTCTACCGACTGAGCTATCCAGGCTTCGAAAACTGAATGGATTGTTGCAAACGTGATTCTGGCAGAGGAACCCTGCTCAGAAGAAGAAGCATAACAGCTTTCGGAAGGGTAAAGCTTGGTTTGGAACTGGCTCAAGAGTCATGAACTTTACGGGAAGGTCACAGTTGTGCTAAACTTCACAGTTCCGCTAAACTTCAAGCCTGAACAGGGACTTGAACCCTGGACCCTCAGATTAAAAGTCTGATGCTCTACCGACTGAGCTATCCAGGCTTCGAAAACTGAATGGATTGTTGCAAACGTGATTCTGGCAGAGGAACCCTGCTCAGAAGAAGAAGCATAACAGCTTTCGGAAGGGTAAAGCTTGGTTTGGAACTGGCTCAAGAGTCAGGAACTTTACGGGAAGGTCACAGTTGTGCTCAACTTCACAGTTCCGCTAAACTTCAAGCCTGAACAGGGACTTGAACCCTGGACCCTCAGATTAAAAGTCTGATGCTCTACCGACTGAGCTATCCAGGCTTCGAAAACTGAATGGATTGTTGCAAACGTGATTCTGGCAGAGGAACCCTGCTCAGAGGAAGAAGCATAAAAGCTTTGGGAAGGGTAAAGCTTGGTTTGGAACTGGCTCAAGAGTCAGGAACTTTCCGGGAAGGTCACAGTTGTGCTAAACTTCACAGTTCCGCTAAACTTCAAGCCTGAACAGGGACTTGAACCCTGGACCCTCAGATTAAAAGTCTGATGCTCTACCGACTGAGCTATCCAGGCTTCGAAAACTGAATGGATTGTTGCAAACGTGATTCTGGCAGAGGAACCCTGCTCAGAAGAAGAAGCATAACAGCTTTCGGAAGGGTAAAGCTTGGTTTGGAACTGGCTCAAGAGTCAGGAACTTTACGGGAAGGTCACAGTTGTGCTAAACTTCACAGTTCCGCTAAACTTCAAGCCTGAACAGGGACTTGAACCCTGGACCCTCAGATTAAAAGTCTGATGCTCTACCGACTGAGCTATCCAGGCTTCGAAAACTGAATGGATTGTTGCAAACGTGATTCTGGCAGAGGAACCCTGCTCAGAGGAAGAAGCATAAAAGCTTTGGGAAGGGTAAAGCTTGGTTTGGAACTGGCTCAAGAGTCAGGAACTTTACGGGAAGGTCACAGTTGTGCTAAACTTCACAGTTCCGCTAAACTTCAAGCCTGAACAGGGACTTGAACCCTGGACCCTCAGATTAAAAGTCTGATGCTCTACCGACTGAGCTATCCAGGCTTCGAAAACTGAATGGATTGTTGCAAACGTGATTCTGGCAGAGGAACCCTGCTCAGAAGAAGAAGCATAACAGCTTTCGGAAGGGTAAAGCTTGGTTTGGAACTGGCTCAAGAGTCATGAACTTTACGGGAAGGTCACAGTTGTGCTAAACTTCACAGTTCCGCTAAACTTCAAGCCTGAACAGGGACTTGAACCCTGGACCCTCAGATTAAAAGTCTGATGGTCTAGCAACTGAGCTATCCAGTCTTCAAAAACTGAATGGATTATTGCAAACGTGATTCTCGCAGAGGAACAAGTCAAATTTGTTCGTCAACAAAATATTCAGGTTTTAAGGTTTGACCGTGATTAGAAGGTAATGTTGGAAAACGGTACTTGTTAAAGGAACACCTGAGAGGACTGATGAGAAAAGCAATTGTAACCCTGCTCAGAGAAAGATGCAAAACAGCTTTGGGAAGGGAAAAGCTTGGTTTGGAACTGATTCAGGACAAACAATAGTTGAAACTTGACAGGAAGGTCACAGTTCCACTAAACTTCTAGCCTGAACAGGGACTTGAACCCTGGACCCTCAGATTAAAAGTCTGATGCTCTACCGACTGAGCTATCCAGGCTTCGAAAACTGAATGGATTATTGCAAACGTGATTCTCGCAGAGGAACAAGTCAAATTTGTTTGTCAACAAAATATTCAGGGTTTAAGGTTTGACCGTGATTAGAAGGTAATGTTGGAAAACGGTACTGGTTAAAGGAACATCTGAGAGGACTGAAGAGAAAAGCATTTGTAACCCTGCTCAGAGGAAGAAGCAAAACAGCTTTGGGAAGGGTAAAGCTTGGTTTGGAACTTATTCAGGACAAACAATAGTTGAAACTTGACAGGAAGGTCAGAGTTCCACTAAACTTCAAGCCTGAACAGGGACTTGAACCCTGGACCCTCAGATTAAAAGTCTGATGCTCTACCGACTGAGCTATCCAGGCTTCGAAAACTGAATGGATTGTTGCAAACGTGATTCTGGCAGAGGAACCCTGCTCAGAAGAAGAAGCATAACAGCTTTCGGAAGGGTAAAGCTTGGTTTGGAACTGGCTCAAGAGTCAGGAACTTTACGGGAAGGTCACAGTTGTGCTAAACTTCACAGTTCCGCTAAACTTCAAGCCTGAACAGGGACTTGAACCCTGGACCCTCAGATTAAAAGTCTGATGCTCTACCGACTGAGCTATCCAGGCTTCGAAAACTGAATGGATTGTTGCAAACGTGATTCTGGCAGAGGAACCCTGCTCAGAGGAAGAAGCATAAAAGCTTTGGGAAGGGTAAAGCTTGGTTTGGAACTGGCTCAAGAGTCAGGAACTTTACGGGAAGGTCACAGTTGTGCTAAACTTCACAGTTCCGCTAAACTTCAAGCCTGAACAGGGACTTGAACCCTGGACCCTCAGATTAAAAGTCTGATGCTCTACCGACTGAGCTATCCAGGCTTCGAAAACTGAATGGATTGTTGCAAACGTGATTCTGGCAGAGGAACCCTGCTCAGAAGAAGAAGCATAACAGCTTTCGGAAGGGTAAAGCTTGGTTTGGAACTGGCTCAAGAGTCATGAACTTTACGGGAAGGTCACAGTTGTGCTAAACTTCACAGTTCCGCTAAACTTCAAGCCTGAACAGGGACTTGAACCCTGGACCCTCAGATTAAAAGTCTGATGGTCTAGCAACTGAGCTATCCAGTCTTCAAAAACTGAATGGATTATTGCAAACGTGATTCTCGCAGAGGAACAAGTCAAATTTGTTCGTCAACAAAATATTCAGGTTTTAAGGTTTGACCGTGATTAGAAGGTAATGTTGGAAAACGGTACTTGTTAAAGGAACACCTGAGAGGACTGATGAGAAAAGCAATTGTAACCCTGCTCAGAGAAAGATGCAAAACAGCTTTGGGAAGGGAAAAGCTTGGTTTGGAACTGATTCAGGACAAACAATAGTTGAAACTTGACAGGAAGGTCACAGTTCCACTAAACTTCTAGCCTGAACAGGGACTTGAACCCTGGACCCTCAGATTAAAAGTCTGATGCTCTACCGACTGAGCTATCCAGGCTTCGAAAACTGAATGGATTGTTGCAAACGTGATTCTGGCAGAGGAACCCTGCTCAGAGGAAGAAGCATAAAAGCTTTGGGAAGGGTAAAGCTTGGTTTGGAACTGGCTCAAGAGTCAGGAACTTTACGGGAAGGTCACAGTTGTGCTAAACTTCACAGTTCCGCTAAACTTCAAGCCTGAACAGGGACTTGAACCCTGGACCCTCAGATTAAAAGTCTGATGCTCTACCGACTGAGCTATCCAGGCTTCGAAAACTGAATGGATTGTTGCAAACGTGATTCTGGCAGAGGAACCCTGCTCAGAAGAAGAAGCATAACAGCTTTCGGAAGGGTAAAGCTTGGTTTGGAACTGGCTCAAGAGTCATGAACTTTACGGGAAGGTCACAGTTGTGCTAAACTTCACAGTTCCGCTAAACTTCAAGCCTGAACAGGGACTTGAACCCTGGACCCTCAGATTAAAAGTCTGATGCTCTACCGACTGAGCTATCCAGGCTTCGAAAACTGAATGGATTGTTGCAAACGTGATTCTGGCAGAGGAACCCTGCTCAGAAGAAGAAGCATAACAGCTTTCGGAAGGGTAAAGCTTGGTTTGGAACTGGCTCAAGAGTCATGAACTTTACGGGAAGGTCACAGTTGTGCTAAACTTCACAGTTCCGCTAAACTTCAAGCCTGAACAGGGACTTGAACCCTGGACCCTCAGATTAAAAGTCTGATGCTCTACCGACTGAGCTATCCAGGCTTCGAAAACTGAATGGATTGTTGCAAACGTGATTCTGGCAGAGGAACCCTGCTCAGAAGAAGAAGCATAACAGCTTTCGGAAGGGTAAAGCTTGGTTTGGAACTGGCTCAAGAGTCAGGAACTTTACGGGAAGGTCACAGTTGTGCTCAACTTCACAGTTCCGCTAAACTTCAAGCCTGAACAGGGACTTGAACCCTGGACCCTCAGATTAAAAGTCTGATGCTCTACCGACTGAGCTATCCAGGCTTCGAAAACTGAATGGATTGTTGCAAACGTGATTCTGGCAGAGGAACCCTGCTCAGAGGAAGAAGCATAAAAGCTTTGGGAAGGGTAAAGCTTGGTTTGGAACTGGCTCAAGAGTCAGGAACTTTACGGGAAGGTCACAGTTGTGCTAAACTTCACAGTTCCGCTAAACTTCAAGCCTGAACAGGGACTTGAACCCTGGACCCTCAGATTAAAAGTCTGATGCTCTACCGACTGAGCTATCCAGGCTTCGAAAACTGAATGGATTGTTGCAAACGTGATTCTGGCAGAGGAACCCTGCTCAGAAGAAGAAGCATAACAGCTTTCGGAAGGGTAAAGCTTGGTTTGGAACTGGCTCAAGAGTCATGAACTTTACGGGAAGGTCACAGTTGTGCTAAACTTCACAGTTCCGCTAAACTTCAAGCCTGAACAGGGACTTGAACCCTGGACCCTCAGATTAAAAGTCTGATGCTCTACCGACTGAGCTATCCAGGCTTCGAAAACTGAATGGATTGTTGCAAACGTGATTCTGGCAGAGGAACCCTGCTCAGAAGAAGAAGCATAACAGCTTTCGGAAGGGTAAAGCTTGGTTTGGAACTGGCTCAAGAGTCATGAACTTTACGGGAAGGTCACAGTTGTGCTAAACTTCACAGTTCCGCTAAACTTCAAGCCTGAACAGGGACTTGAACCCTGGACCCTCAGATTAAAAGTCTGATGGTCTAGCAACTGAGCTATCCAGTCTTCAAAAACTGAATGGATTATTGCAAACGTGATTCTCGCAGAGGAACAAGTCAAATTTGTTCGTCAACAAAATATTCAGGTTTTAAGGTTTGACCGTGATTAGAAGGTAATGTTGGAAAACGGTACTTGTTAAAGGAACACCTGAGAGGACTGATGAGAAAAGCAATTGTAACCCTGCTCAGAGAAAGATGCAAAACAGCTTTGGGAAGGGAAAAGCTTGGTTTGGAACTGATTCAGGACAAACAATAGTTGAAACTTGACAGGAAGGTCACAGTTCCACTAAACTTCTAGCCTGAACAGGGACTTGAACCCTGGACCCTCAGATTAAAAGTCTGATGCTCTACCGACTGAGCTATCCAGGCTTCGAAAACTGAATGGATTGTTGCAAACGTGATTCTGGCAGAGGAACCCTGCTCAGAGGAAGAAGCATAAAAGCTTTGGGAAGGGTAAAGCTTGGTTTGGAACTGGCTCAAGAGTCAGGAACTTTACGGGAAGGTCACAGTTGTGCTAAACTTCACAGTTCCGCTAAACTTCAAGCCTGAACAGGGACTTGAACCCTGGACCCTCAGATTAAAAGTCTGATGCTCTACCGACTGAGCTATCCAGGCTTCGAAAACTGAATGGATTGTTGCAAACGTGATTCTGGCAGAGGAACCCTGCTCAGAAGAAGAAGCATAACAGCTTTCGGAAGGGTAAAGCTTGGTTTGGAACTGGCTCAAGAGTCATGAACTTTACGGGAAGGTCACAGTTGTGCTAAACTTCACAGTTCCGCTAAACTTCAAGCCTGAACAGGGACTTGAACCCTGGACCCTCAGATTAAAAGTCTGATGCTCTACCGACTGAGCTATCCAGGCTTCGAAAACTGAATGGATTGTTGCAAACGTGATTCTGGCAGAGGAACCCTGCTCAGAAGAAGAAGCATAACAGCTTTCGGAAGGGTAAAGCTTGGTTTGGAACTGGCTCAAGAGTCATGAACTTTACGGGAAGGTCACAGTTGTGCTAAACTTCACAGTTCCGCTAAACTTCAAGCCTGAACAGGGACTTGAACCCTGGACCCTCAGATTAAAAGTCTGATGCTCTACCGACTGAGCTATCCAGGCTTCGAAAACTGAATGGATTGTTGCAAACGTGATTCTGGCAGAGGAACCCTGCTCAGAAGAAGAAGCATAACAGCTTTCGGAAGGGTAAAGCTTGGTTTGGAACTGGCTCAAGAGTCAGGAACTTTACGGGAAGGTCACAGTTGTGCTCAACTTCACAGTTCCGCTAAACTTCAAGCCTGAACAGGGACTTGAACCCTGGACCCTCAGATTAAAAGTCTGATGCTCTACCGACTGAGCTATCCAGGCTTCGAAAACTGAATGGATTGTTGCAAACGTGATTCTGGCAGAGGAACCCTGCTCAGAGGAAGAAGCATAAAAGCTTTGGGAAGGGTAAAGCTTGGTTTGGAACTGGCTCAAGAGTCAGGAACTTTACGGGAAGGTCACAGTTGTGCTAAACTTCACAGTTCCGCTAAACTTCAAGCCTGAACAGGGACTTGAACCCTGGACCCTCAGATTAAAAGTCTGATGCTCTACCGACTGAGCTATCCAGGCTTCGAAAACTGAATGGATTGTTGCAAACGTGATTCTGGCAGAGGAACCCTGCTCAGAAGAAGAAGCATAACAGCTTTCGGAAGGGTAAAGCTTGGTTTGGAACTGGCTCAAGAGTCATGAACTTTACGGGAAGGTCACAGTTGTGCTAAACTTCACAGTTCCGCTAAACTTCAAGCCTGAACAGGGACTTGAACCCTGGACCCTCAGATTAAAAGTCTGATGCTCTACCGACTGAGCTATCCAGGCTTCGAAAACTGAATGGATTGTTGCAAACGTGATTCTGGCAGAGGAACCCTGCTCAGAAGAAGAAGCATAACAGCTTTCGGAAGGGTAAAGCTTGGTTTGGAACTGGCTCAAGAGTCATGAACTTTACGGGAAGGTCACAGTTGTGCTAAACTTCACAGTTCCGCTAAACTTCAAGCCTGAACAGGGACTTGAACCCTGGACCCTCAGATTAAAAGTCTGATGGTCTAGCAACTGAGCTATCCAGTCTTCAAAAACTGAATGGATTATTGCAAACGTGATTCTCGCAGAGGAACAAGTCAAATTTGTTCGTCAACAAAATATTCAGGTTTTAAGGTTTGACCGTGATTAGAAGGTAATGTTGGAAAACGGTACTTGTTAAAGGAACACCTGAGAGGACTGATGAGAAAAGCAATTGTAACCCTGCTCAGAGAAAGATGCAAAACAGCTTTGGGAAGGGAAAAGCTTGGTTTGGAACTGATTCAGGACAAACAATAGTTGAAACTTGACAGGAAGGTCACAGTTCCACTAAACTTCTAGCCTGAACAGGGACTTGAACCCTGGACCCTCAGATTAAAAGTCTGATGCTCTACCGACTGAGCTATCCAGGCTTCGAAAACTGAATGGATTATTGCAAACGTGATTCTCGCAGAGGAACAAGTCAAATTTGTTTGTCAACAAAATATTCAGGGTTTAAGGTTTGACCGTGATTAGAAGGTAATGTTGGAAAACGGTACTGGTTAAAGGAACATCTGAGAGGACTGAAGAGAAAAGCATTTGTAACCCTGCTCAGAGGAAGAAGCAAAACAGCTTTGGGAAGGGTAAAGCTTGGTTTGGAACTTATTCAGGACAAACAATAGTTGAAACTTGACAGGAAGGTCAGAGTTCCACTAAACTTCAAGCCTGAACAGGGACTTGAACCCTGGACCCTCAGATTAAAAGTCTGATGCTCTACCGACTGAGCTATCCAGGCTTCGAAAACTGAATGGATTGTTGCAAACGTGATTCTGGCAGAGGAACCCTGCTCAGAAGAAGAAGCATAACAGCTTTCGGAAGGGTAAAGCTTGGTTTGGAACTGGCTCAAGAGTCAGGAACTTTACGGGAAGGTCACAGTTGTGCTAAACTTCACAGTTCCGCTAAACTTCAAGCCTGAACAGGGACTTGAACCCTGGACCCTCAGATTAAAAGTCTGATGCTCTACCGACTGAGCTATCCAGGCTTCGAAAACTGAATGGATTGTTGCAAACGTGATTCTGGCAGAGGAACCCTGCTCAGAGGAAGAAGCATAAAAGCTTTGGGAAGGGTAAAGCTTGGTTTGGAACTGGCTCAAGAGTCAGGAACTTTACGGGAAGGTCACAGTTGTGCTAAACTTCACAGTTCCGCTAAACTTCTAGCCTGAACAGGGACTTGAACCCTGGACCCTCAGATTAAAAGTCTGATGCTCTACCGACTGAGCTATCCAGGCTTCGAAAACTGAATGGATTGTTGCAAACGTGATTCTGGCAGAGGAACCCTGCTCAGAAGAAGAATCATAACAGCTTTCGGAAGGGTAAAGCTTGGTTTGGAACTGGCTCAAGAGTCAGGAACTTTACGGGAAGGTCACAGTTGTGCTAAACTTCACAGTTCCGCTAAACTTCAAGCCTGAACAGGGACTTGAACCCTGGACCCTCAGATTAAAAGTCTGATGCTCTACCAACTGAGCTATCCAGGCTTTGAAAACTGAATGGATTGTTGCAAACGTGATTCTGGCAGAGGAACCCTGCTCAGAAGAAGAAGCATAACAGCTTTCGGAAGGGTAAAGCTTGGTTTGGAACTGATTCAGGACAAACAATAGTTAAAACTTGACAGGAAGGTCAGAGTTCCACTAAACTTCAAGCCTGAACAGGGACTTGAACCCTGGACCCTCAGATTAAAAGTCTGATGCTCTACCGACTGAGCTATCCAGGCTTCGAAAACTGAATGGATTGTTGCAAACGTGATTCTGGCAGAGGAACCCTGCTCAGAAGAAGAAGCATAACAGCTTTCGGAAGGGTAAAGCTTGGTTTGGAACCGATTCAGGACAAACAATAGTTGAAACTTGACAGGAAGGTCACAGTTCCACTAAACTTCTAGCCTGAACAGGGACTTGAACCCTGGACCCTCAGATTAAAAGTCTGATGCTCTACCGACTGAGCTATCCAGGCTTCGAAAACTGAATGGATTGTTGCAAACGTGATTCTGGCAGAGGAACCCTGCTCAGAGGAAGAAGCATAAAAGCTTTGGGAAGGGTAAAGCTTGGTTTGGAACTGGCTCAAGAGTCAGGAACTTTACGGGAAGGTCACAGTTGTGCTAAACTTCACAGTTCCGCTAAACTTCAAGCCTGAACAGGGACTTGAACCCTGGACCCTCAGATTAAAAGTCTGATGCTCTACCGACTGAGCTATCCAGGCTTCGAAAACTGAATGGATTGTTGCAAACGTGATTCTGGCAGAGGAACCCTGCTCAGAAGAAGAAGCATAACAGCTTTCGGAAGGGTAAAGCTTGGTTTGGAACTGGCTCAAGAGTCATGAACTTTACGGGAAGGTCACAGTTGTGCTAAACTTCACAGTTCCGCTAAACTTCAAGCCTGAACAGGGACTTGAACCCTGGACCCTCAGATTAAAAGTCTGATGCTCTACCGACTGAGCTATCCAGGCTTCGAAAACTGAATGGATTGTTGCAAACGTGATTCTGGCAGAGGAACCCTGCTCAGAAGAAGAAGCATAACAGCTTTCGGAAGGGTAAAGCTTGGTTTGGAACTGGCTCAAGAGTCATGAACTTTACGGGAAGGTCACAGTTGTGCTAAACTTCACAGTTCCGCTAAACTTCAAGCCTGAACAGGGACTTGAACCCTGGACCCTCAGATTAAAAGTCTGATGCTCTACCGACTGAGCTATCCAGGCTTCGAAAACTGAATGGATTGTTGCAAACGTGATTCTGGCAGAGGAACCCTGCTCAGAAGAAGAAGCATAACAGCTTTCGGAAGGGTAAAGCTTGGTTTGGAACTGGCTCAAGAGTCAGGAACTTTACGGGAAGGTCACAGTTGTGCTCAACTTCACAGTTCCGCTAAACTTCAAGCCTGAACAGGGACTTGAACCCTGGACCCTCAGATTAAAAGTCTGATGCTCTACCGACTGAGCTATCCAGGCTTCGAAAACTGAATGGATTGTTGCAAACGTGATTCTGGCAGAGGAACCCTGCTCAGAGGAAGAAGCATAAAAGCTTTGGGAAGGGTAAAGCTTGGTTTGGAACTGGCTCAAGAGTCAGGAACTTTCCGGGAAGGTCACAGTTGTGCTAAACTTCACAGTTCCGCTAAACTTCAAGCCTGAACAGGGACTTGAACCCTGGACCCTCAGATTAAAAGTCTGATGCTCTACCGACTGAGCTATCCAGGCTTCGAAAACTGAATGGATTGTTGCAAACGTGATTCTGGCAGAGGAACCCTGCTCAGAAGAAGAAGCATAACAGCTTTCGGAAGGGTAAAGCTTGGTTTGGAACTGGCTCAAGAGTCAGGAACTTTACGGGAAGGTCACAGTTGTGCTAAACTTCACAGTTCCGCTAAACTTCAAGCCTGAACAGGGACTTGAACCCTGGACCCTCAGATTAAAAGTCTGATGCTCTACCGACTGAGCTATCCAGGCTTCGAAAACTGAATGGATTGTTGCAAACGTGATTCTGGCAGAGGAACCCTGCTCAGAGGAAGAAGCATAAAAGCTTTGGGAAGGGTAAAGCTTGGTTTGGAACTGGCTCAAGAGTCAGGAACTTTACGGGAAGGTCACAGTTGTGCTAAACTTCACAGTTCCGCTAAACTTCAAGCCTGAACAGGGACTTGAACCCTGGACCCTCAGATTAAAAGTCTGATGCTCTACCGACTGAGCTATCCAGGCTTCGAAAACTGAATGGATTGTTGCAAACGTGATTCTGGCAGAGGAACCCTGCTCAGAAGAAGAAGCATAACAGCTTTCGGAAGGGTAAAGCTTGGTTTGGAACTGGCTCAAGAGTCATGAACTTTACGGGAAGGTCACAGTTGTGCTAAACTTCACAGTTCCGCTAAACTTCAAGCCTGAACAGGGACTTGAACCCTGGACCCTCAGATTAAAAGTCTGATGGTCTAGCAACTGAGCTATCCAGTCTTCAAAAACTGAATGGATTATTGCAAACGTGATTCTCGCAGAGGAACAAGTCAAATTTGTTCGTCAACAAAATATTCAGGTTTTAAGGTTTGACCGTGATTAGAAGGTAATGTTGGAAAACGGTACTTGTTAAAGGAACACCTGAGAGGACTGATGAGAAAAGCAATTGTAACCCTGCTCAGAGAAAGATGCAAAACAGCTTTGGGAAGGGAAAAGCTTGGTTTGGAACTGATTCAGGACAAACAATAGTTGAAACTTGACAGGAAGGTCACAGTTCCACTAAACTTCTAGCCTGAACAGGGACTTGAACCCTGGACCCTCAGATTAAAAGTCTGATGCTCTACCGACTGAGCTATCCAGGCTTCGAAAACTGAATGGATTATTGCAAACGTGATTCTCGCAGAGGAACAAGTCAAATTTGTTTGTCAACAAAATATTCAGGGTTTAAGGTTTGACCGTGATTAGAAGGTAATGTTGGAAAACGGTACTGGTTAAAGGAACATCTGAGAGGACTGAAGAGAAAAGCATTTGTAACCCTGCTCAGAGGAAGAAGCAAAACAGCTTTGGGAAGGGTAAAGCTTGGTTTGGAACTTATTCAGGACAAACAATAGTTGAAACTTGACAGGAAGGTCAGAGTTCCACTAAACTTCAAGCCTGAACAGGGACTTGAACCCTGGACCCTCAGATTAAAAGTCTGATGCTCTACCGACTGAGCTATCCAGGCTTCGAAAACTGAATGGATTGTTGCAAACGTGATTCTGGCAGAGGAACCCTGCTCAGAAGAAGAAGCATAACAGCTTTCGGAAGGGTAAAGCTTGGTTTGGAACTGGCTCAAGAGTCAGGAACTTTACGGGAAGGTCACAGTTGTGCTAAACTTCACAGTTCCGCTAAACTTCAAGCCTGAACAGGGACTTGAACCCTGGACCCTCAGATTAAAAGTCTGATGCTCTACCGACTGAGCTATCCAGGCTTCGAAAACTGAATGGATTGTTGCAAACGTGATTCTGGCAGAGGAACCCTGCTCAGAGGAAGAAGCATAAAAGCTTTGGGAAGGGTAAAGCTTGGTTTGGAACTGGCTCAAGAGTCAGGAACTTTACGGGAAGGTCACAGTTGTGCTAAACTTCACAGTTCCGCTAAACTTCAAGCCTGAACAGGGACTTGAACCCTGGACCCTCAGATTAAAAGTCTGATGCTCTACCGACTGAGCTATCCAGGCTTCGAAAACTGAATGGATTGTTGCAAACGTGATTCTGGCAGAGGAACCCTGCTCAGAAGAAGAAGCATAACAGCTTTCGGAAGGGTAAAGCTTGGTTTGGAACTGGCTCAAGAGTCATGAACTTTACGGGAAGGTCACAGTTGTGCTAAACTTCACAGTTCCGCTAAACTTCAAGCCTGAACAGGGACTTGAACCCTGGACCCTCAGATTAAAAGTCTGATGGTCTAGCAACTGAGCTATCCAGTCTTCAAAAACTGAATGGATTATTGCAAACGTGATTCTCGCAGAGGAACAAGTCAAATTTGTTCGTCAACAAAATATTCAGGTTTTAAGGTTTGACCGTGATTAGAAGGTAATGTTGGAAAACGGTACTTGTTAAAGGAACACCTGAGAGGACTGATGAGAAAAGCAATTGTAACCCTGCTCAGAGAAAGATGCAAAACAGCTTTGGGAAGGGAAAAGCTTGGTTTGGAACTGATTCAGGACAAACAATAGTTGAAACTTGACAGGAAGGTCACAGTTCCACTAAACTTCTAGCCTGAACAGGGACTTGAACCCTGGACCCTCAGATTAAAAGTCTGATGCTCTACCGACTGAGCTATCCAGGCTTCGAAAACTGAATGGATTATTGCAAACGTGATTCTCGCAGAGGAACAAGTCAAATTTGTTTGTCAACAAAATATTCAGGGTTTAAGGTTTGACCGTGATTAGAAGGTAATGTTGGAAAACGGTACTGGTTAAAGGAACATCTGAGAGGACTGAAGAGAAAAGCATTTGTAACCCTGCTCAGAGGAAGAAGCAAAACAGCTTTGGGAAGGGTAAAGCTTGGTTTGGAACTTATTCAGGACAAACAATAGTTGAAACTTGACAGGAAGGTCAGAGTTCCACTAAACTTCAAGCCTGAACAGGGACTTGAACCCTGGACCCTCAGATTAAAAGTCTGATGCTCTACCGACTGAGCTATCCAGGCTTCGAAAACTGAATGGATTGTTGCAGACGTGATTCTGGCGGAGGAACCCTGCTCAGAGGAAGAAGCATAACAGCTTTCGGAAGGGTAAAGCTTGGTTTGGAACTGGCTCAAGAGTCAGGAACTTTACGGCAAGGTCACAGTTGTGCAAAACTTCACTGTTCCGCTAAACTTCAAGCCTGAACAGGGACTTGAACCCTGGACCCTCAGATTAAAAGTCTGATGCTCTACCGACTGAGCTATCCAGGCTTCGAAAACTGAATGGATTGTTGCAAACGTGATTCTGGCAGAGGAACCCTGCTCAGAAGAAGAAGCATAACAGCTTTCGGAAGGGTAAAGCTTGGTTTGGAACTGATTCAGGACAAACAATAGTTAAAACTTGACAGGAAGGTCAGAGTTCCACTAAACTTCAAGCCTGAACAGGGACTTGAACCCTGGACCCTCAGATTAAAAGTCTGATGCTCTACCGACTGAGCTATCCAGGCTTCGAAAACTGAATGGATTGTTGCAAACGTGATTCTGGCAGAGGAACCCTGCTCAGAAGAAGAAGCATAACAGCTTTCGGAAGGGTAAAGCTTGGTTTGGAACTGGCTCAAGAGTCAGGAACTTTACGGGAAGGTCACAGTTGTGCTAAACTTCACAGTTCCGCTAAACTTCAAGCCTGAACAGGGACTTGAACCCTGGACCCTCAGATTAAAAGTCTGATGCTCTACCGACTGAGCTATCCAGGCTTCGAAAACTGAATGGATTGTTGCAAACGTGATTCTGGCAGAGGAACCCTGCTCAGAGGAAGAAGCATAAAAGCTTTGGGAAGGGTAAAGCTTGGTTTGGAACTGGCTCAAGAGTCAGGAACTTTACGGGAAGGTCACAGTTGTGCTAAACTTCACAGTTCCGCTAAACTTCAAGCCTGAACAGGGACTTGAACCCTGGACCCTCAGATTAAAAGTCTGATGCTCTACCGACTGAGCTATCCAGGCTTCGAAAACTGAATGGATTGTTGCAAACGTGATTCTGGCAGAGGAACCCTGCTCAGAAGAAGAAGCATAACAGCTTTCGGAAGGGTAAAGCTTGGTTTGGAACTGGCTCAAGAGTCATGAACTTTACGGGAAGGTCACAGTTGTGCTAAACTTCACAGTTCCGCTAAACTTCAAGCCTGAACAGGGACTTGAACCCTGGACCCTCAGATTAAAAGTCTGATGGTCTAGCAACTGAGCTATCCAGTCTTCAAAAACTGAATGGATTATTGCAAACGTGATTCTCGCAGAGGAACAAGTCAAATTTGTTCGTCAACAAAATATTCAGGTTTTAAGGTTTGACCGTGATTAGAAGGTAATGTTGGAAAACGGTACTTGTTAAAGGAACACCTGAGAGGACTGATGAGAAAAGCAATTGTAACCCTGCTCAGAGAAAGATGCAAAACAGCTTTGGGAAGGGAAAAGCTTGGTTTGGAACTGATTCAGGACAAACAATAGTTGAAACTTGACAGGAAGGTCACAGTTCCACTAAACTTCTAGCCTGAACAGGGACTTGAACCCTGGACCCTCAGATTAAAAGTCTGATGCTCTACCGACTGAGCTATCCAGGCTTCGAAAACTGAATGGATTATTGCAAACGTGATTCTCGCAGAGGAACAAGTCAAATTTGTTTGTCAACAAAATATTCAGGGTTTAAGGTTTGACCGTGATTAGAAGGTAATGTTGGAAAACGGTACTGGTTAAAGGAACATCTGAGAGGACTGAAGAGAAAAGCATTTGTAACCCTGCTCAGAGGAAGAAGCAAAACAGCTTTGGGAAGGGTAAAGCTTGGTTTGGAACTTATTCAGGACAAACAATAGTTGAAACTTGACAGGAAGGTCAGAGTTCCACTAAACTTCAAGCCTGAACAGGGACTTGAACCCTGGACCCTCAGATTAAAAGTCTGATGCTCTACCGACTGAGCTATCCAGGCTTCGAAAACTGAATGGATTGTTGCAGACGTGATTCTGGCGGAGGAACCCTGCTCAGAGGAAGAAGCATAACAGCTTTCGGAAGGGTAAAGCTTGGTTTGGAACTGGCTCAAGAGTCAGGAACTTTACGGCAAGGTCACAGTTGTGCAAAACTTCACTGTTCCGCTAAACTTCAAGCCTGAACAGGGACTTGAACCCTGGACCCTCAGATTAAAAGTCTGATGCTCTACCGACTGAGCTATCCAGGCTTCGAAAACTGAATGGATTGTTGCAAACGTGATTCTGGCAGAGGAACCCTGCTCAGAAGAAGAAGCATAACAGCTTTCGGAAGGGTAAAGCTTGGTTTGGAACTGATTCAGGACAAACAATAGTTAAAACTTGACAGGAAGGTCAGAGTTCCACTAAACTTCAAGCCTGAACAGGGACTTGAACCCTGGACCCTCAGATTAAAAGTCTGATGCTCTACCGACTGAGCTATCCAGGCTTCGAAAACTGAATGGATTGTTGCAGACGTGATTCTGGCGGAGGAACCCTGCTCAGAGGAAGAAGCATAACAGCTTTCGGAAGGGTAAAGCTTGGTTTGGAACTGGCTCAAGAGTCAGGAACTTTACGGCAAGGTCACAGTTGTGCAAAACTTCACTGTTCCGCTAAACTTCAAGCCTGAACAGGGACTTGAACCCTGGACCCTCAGATTAAAAGTCTGATGCTCTACCGACTGAGCTATCCAGGCTTCGAAAACTGAATGGATTGTTGCAAACGTGATTCTGGCAGAGGAACCCTGCTCAGAAGAAGAAGCATAACAGCTTTCGGAAGGGTAAAGCTTGGTTTGGAACTGATTCAGGACAAACAATAGTTAAAACTTGACAGGAAGGTCAGAGTTCCACTAAACTTCAAGCCTGAACAGGGACTTGAACCCTGGACCCTCAGATTAAAAGTCTGATGCTCTACCGACTGAGCTATCCAGGCTTCGAAAACTGAATGGATTGTTGCAAACGTGATTCTGGCAGAGGAACCCTGCTCAGAGGAAGAAGCATAAAAGCTTTGGGAAGGGTAAAGCTTGGTTTGGAACTGGCTCAAGAGTCAGGAACTTTACGGGAAGGTCACAGTTGTGCTAAACTTCACAGTTCCGCTAAACTTCAAGCCTGAACAGGGACTTGAACCCTGGACCCTCAGATTAAAAGTCTGATGCTCTACCGACTGAGCTATCCAGGCTTCGAAAACTGAATGGATTGTTGCAAACGTGATTCTGGCAGAGGAACCCTGCTCAGAAGAAGAAGCATAACAGCTTTCGGAAGGGTAAAGCTTGGTTTGGAACTGGCTCAAGAGTCATGAACTTTACGGGAAGGTCACAGTTGTGCTAAACTTCACAGTTCCGCTAAACTTCAAGCCTGAACAGGGACTTGAACCCTGGACCCTCAGATTAAAAGTCTGATGCTCTACCGACTGAGCTATCCAGGCTTCGAAAACTGAATGGATTGTTGCAAACGTGATTCTGGCAGAGGAACCCTGCTCAGAAGAAGAAGCATAACAGCTTTCGGAAGGGTAAAGCTTGGTTTGGAACTGGCTCAAGAGTCATGAACTTTACGGGAAGGTCACAGTTGTGCTAAACTTCACAGTTCCGCTAAACTTCAAGCCTGAACAGGGACTTGAACCCTGGACCCTCAGATTAAAAGTCTGATGCTCTACCGACTGAGCTATCCAGGCTTCGAAAACTGAATGGATTGTTGCAAACGTGATTCTGGCAGAGGAACCCTGCTCAGAAGAAGAAGCATAACAGCTTTCGGAAGGGTAAAGCTTGGTTTGGAACTGGCTCAAGAGTCAGGAACTTTACGGGAAGGTCACAGTTGTGCTCAACTTCACAGTTCCGCTAAACTTCAAGCCTGAACAGGGACTTGAACCCTGGACCCTCAGATTAAAAGTCTGATGCTCTACCGACTGAGCTATCCAGGCTTCGAAAACTGAATGGATTGTTGCAAACGTGATTCTGGCAGAGGAACCCTGCTCAGAGGAAGAAGCATAAAAGCTTTGGGAAGGGTAAAGCTTGGTTTGGAACTGGCTCAAGAGTCAGGAACTTTACGGGAAGGTCACAGTTGTGCTAAACTTCACAGTTCCGCTAAACTTCAAGCCTGAACAGGGACTTGAACCCTGGACCCTCAGATTAAAAGTCTGATGCTCTACCGACTGAGCTATCCAGGCTTCGAAAACTGAATGGATTGTTGCAAACGTGATTCTGGCAGAGGAACCCTGCTCAGAAGAAGAAGCATAACAGCTTTCGGAAGGGTAAAGCTTGGTTTGGAACTGGCTCAAGAGTCAGGAACTTTACGGGAAGGTCACAGTTGTGCTCAACTTCACAGTTCCGCTAAACTTCAAGCCTGAACAGGGACTTGAACCCTGGACCCTCAGATTAAAAGTCTGATGCTCTACCGACTGAGCTATCCAGGCTTCGAAAACTGAATGGATTGTTGCAAACGTGATTCTGGCAGAGGAACCCTGCTCAGAGGAAGAAGCATAAAAGCTTTGGGAAGGGTAAAGCTTGGTTTGGAACTGGCTCAAGAGTCAGGAACTTTACGGGAAGGTCACAGTTGTGCTAAACTTCACAGTTCCGCTAAACTTCAAGCCTGAACAGGGACTTGAACCCTGGACCCTCAGATTAAAAGTCTGATGCTCTACCGACTGAGCTATCCAGGCTTCGAAAACTGAATGGATTATTGCAAACGTGATTCTCGCAGAGGAACAAGTCAAATTTGTTTGTCAACAAAATATTCAGGGTTTAAGGTTTGACCGTGATTAGAAGGTAATGTTGGAAAACGGTACTGGTTAAAGGAACATCTGAGAGGACTGAAGAGAAAAGCATTTGTAACCCTGCTCAGAGGAAGAAGCAAAACAGCTTTGGGAAGGGTAAAGCTTGGTTTGGAACTTATTCAGGACAAACAATAGTTGAAACTTGACAGGAAGGTCAGAGTTCCACTAAACTTCAAGCCTGAACAGGGACTTGAACCCTGGACCCTCAGATTAAAAGTCTGATGCTCTACCGACTGAGCTATCCAGGCTTCGAAAACTGAATGGATTGTTGCAGACGTGATTCTGGCGGAGGAACCCTGCTCAGAGGAAGAAGCATAACAGCTTTCGGAAGGGTAAAGCTTGGTTTGGAACTGGCTCAAGAGTCAGGAACTTTACGGCAAGGTCACAGTTGTGCAAAACTTCACTGTTCCGCTAAACTTCAAGCCTGAACAGGGACTTGAACCCTGGACCCTCAGATTAAAAGTCTGATGCTCTACCGACTGAGCTATCCAGGCTTCGAAAACTGAATGGATTGTTGCAAACGTGATTCTGGCAGAGGAACCCTGCTCAGAAGAAGAAGCATAACAGCTTTCGGAAGGGTAAAGCTTGGTTTGGAACTGATTCAGGACAAACAATAGTTAAAACTTGACAGGAAGGTCAGAGTTCCACTAAACTTCAAGCCTGAACAGGGACTTGAACCCTGGACCCTCAGATTAAAAGTCTGATGCTCTACCGACTGAGCTATCCAGGCTTCGAAAACTGAATGGATTGTTGCAAACGTGATTCTGGCAGAGGAACCCTGCTCAGAAGAAGAAGCATAACAGCTTTCGGAAGGGTAAAGCTTGGTTTGGAACTGGCTCAAGAGTCAGGAACTTTACGGGAAGGTCACAGTTGTGCTAAACTTCACAGTTCCGCTAAACTTCAAGCCTGAACAGGGACTTGAACCCTGGACCCTCAGATTAAAAGTCTGATGCTCTACCGACTGAGCTATCCAGGCTTCGAAAACTGAATGGATTGTTGCAAACGTGATTCTGGCAGAGGAACCCTGCTCAGAGGAAGAAGCATAAAAGCTTTGGGAAGGGTAAAGCTTGGTTTGGAACTGGCTCAAGAGTCAGGAACTTTACGGGAAGGTCACAGTTGTGCTAAACTTCACAGTTCCGCTAAACTTCAAGCCTGAACAGGGACTTGAACCCTGGACCCTCAGATTAAAAGTCTGATGCTCTACCGACTGAGCTATCCAGGCTTCGAAAACTGAATGGATTGTTGCAAACGTGATTCTGGCAGAGGAACCCTGCTCAGAAGAAGAAGCATAACAGCTTTCGGAAGGGTAAAGCTTGGTTTGGAACTGGCTCAAGAGTCATGAACTTTACGGGAAGGTCACAGTTGTGCTAAACTTCACAGTTCCGCTAAACTTCAAGCCTGAACAGGGACTTGAACCCTGGACCCTCAGATTAAAAGTCTGATGGTCTAGCAACTGAGCTATCCAGTCTTCAAAAACTGAATGGATTATTGCAAACGTGATTCTCGCAGAGGAACAAGTCAAATTTGTTCGTCAACAAAATATTCAGGTTTTAAGGTTTGACCGTGATTAGAAGGTAATGTTGGAAAACGGTACTTGTTAAAGGAACACCTGAGAGGACTGATGAGAAAAGCAATTGTAACCCTGCTCAGAGAAAGATGCAAAACAGCTTTGGGAAGGGAAAAGCTTGGTTTGGAACTGATTCAGGACAAACAATAGTTGAAACTTGACAGGAAGGTCACAGTTCCACTAAACTTCTAGCCTGAACAGGGACTTGAACCCTGGACCCTCAGATTAAAAGTCTGATGCTCTACCGACTGAGCTATCCAGGCTTCGAAAACTGAATGGATTATTGCAAACGTGATTCTCGCAGAGGAACAAGTCAAATTTGTTTGTCAACAAAATATTCAGGGTTTAAGGTTTGACCGTGATTAGAAGGTAATGTTGGAAAACGGTACTGGTTAAAGGAACATCTGAGAGGACTGAAGAGAAAAGCATTTGTAACCCTGCTCAGAGGAAGAAGCAAAACAGCTTTGGGAAGGGTAAAGCTTGGTTTGGAACTTATTCAGGACAAACAATAGTTGAAACTTGACAGGAAGGTCAGAGTTCCACTAAACTTCAAGCCTGAACAGGGACTTGAACCCTGGACCCTCAGATTAAAAGTCTGATGCTCTACCGACTGAGCTATCCAGGCTTCGAAAACTGAATGGATTGTTGCAAACGTGATTCTGGCAGAGGAACCCTGCTCAGAAGAAGAAGCATAACAGCTTTCGGAAGGGTAAAGCTTGGTTTGGAACTGGCTCAAGAGTCAGGAACTTTACGGGAAGGTCACAGTTGTGCTAAACTTCACAGTTCCGCTAAACTTCAAGCCTGAACAGGGACTTGAACCCTGGACCCTCAGATTAAAAGTCTGATGCTCTACCGACTGAGCTATCCAGGCTTCGAAAACTGAATGGATTGTTGCAAACGTGATTCTGGCAGAGGAACCCTGCTCAGAGGAAGAAGCATAAAAGCTTTGGGAAGGGTAAAGCTTGGTTTGGAACTGGCTCAAGAGTCAGGAACTTTACGGGAAGGTCACAGTTGTGCTAAACTTCACAGTTCCGCTAAACTTCAAGCCTGAACAGGGACTTGAACCCTGGACCCTCAGATTAAAAGTCTGATGCTCTACCAACTGAGCTATCCAGGCTTTGAAAACTGAATGGATTGTTGCAAACGTGATTCTGGCAGAGGAACCCTGCTCAGAAGAAGAAGCATAACAGCTTTCGGAAGGGTAAAGCTTGGTTTGGAACTGATTCAGGACAAACAATAGTTAAAACTTGACAGGAAGGTCAGAGTTCCACTAAACTTCAAGCCTGAACAGGGACTTGAACCCTGGACCCTCAGATTAAAAGTCTGATGCTCTACCGACTGAGCTATCCAGGCTTCGAAAACTGAATGGATTGTTGCAAACGTGATTCTGGCAGAGGAACCCTGCTCAGAAGAAGAAGCATAACAGCTTTCGGAAGGGTAAAGCTTGGTTTGGAACCGATTCAGGACAAACAATAGTTGAAACTTGACAGGAAGGTCACAGTTCCACTAAACTTCTAGCCTGAACAGGGACTTGAACCCTGGACCCTCAGATTAAAAGTCTGATGCTCTACCGACTGAGCTATCCAGGCTTCGAAAACTGAATGGATTGTTGCAAACGTGATTCTGGCAGAGGAACCCTGCTCAGAGGAAGAAGCATAAAAGCTTTGGGAAGGGTAAAGCTTGGTTTGGAACTGGCTCAAGAGTCAGGAACTTTACGGGAAGGTCACAGTTGTGCTAAACTTCACAGTTCCGCTAAACTTCAAGCCTGAACAGGGACTTGAACCCTGGACCCTCAGATTAAAAGTCTGATGCTCTACCGACTGAGCTATCCAGGCTTCGAAAACTGAATGGATTGTTGCAAACGTGATTCTGGCAGAGGAACCCTGCTCAGAAGAAGAAGCATAACAGCTTTCGGAAGGGTAAAGCTTGGTTTGGAACTGGCTCAAGAGTCATGAACTTTACGGGAAGGTCACAGTTGTGCTAAACTTCACAGTTCCGCTAAACTTCAAGCCTGAACAGGGACTTGAACCCTGGACCCTCAGATTAAAAGTCTGATGCTCTACCGACTGAGCTATCCAGGCTTCGAAAACTGAATGGATTGTTGCAAACGTGATTCTGGCAGAGGAACCCTGCTCAGAAGAAGAAGCATAACAGCTTTCGGAAGGGTAAAGCTTGGTTTGGAACTGGCTCAAGAGTCATGAACTTTACGGGAAGGTCACAGTTGTGCTAAACTTCACAGTTCCGCTAAACTTCAAGCCTGAACAGGGACTTGAACCCTGGACCCTCAGATTAAAAGTCTGATGCTCTACCGACTGAGCTATCCAGGCTTCGAAAACTGAATGGATTGTTGCAAACGTGATTCTGGCAGAGGAACCCTGCTCAGAAGAAGAAGCATAACAGCTTTCGGAAGGGTAAAGCTTGGTTTGGAACTGGCTCAAGAGTCAGGAACTTTACGGGAAGGTCACAGTTGTGCTCAACTTCACAGTTCCGCTAAACTTCAAGCCTGAACAGGGACTTGAACCCTGGACCCTCAGATTAAAAGTCTGATGCTCTACCGACTGAGCTATCCAGGCTTCGAAAACTGAATGGATTGTTGCAAACGTGATTCTGGCAGAGGAACCCTGCTCAGAGGAAGAAGCATAAAAGCTTTGGGAAGGGTAAAGCTTGGTTTGGAACTGGCTCAAGAGTCAGGAACTTTACGGGAAGGTCACAGTTGTGCTAAACTTCACAGTTCCGCTAAACTTCAAGCCTGAACAGGGACTTGAACCCTGGACCCTCAGATTAAAAGTCTGATGCTCTACCGACTGAGCTATCCAGGCTTCGAAAACTGAATGGATTGTTGCAAACGTGATTCTGGCAGAGGAACCCTGCTCAGAAGAAGAAGCATAACAGCTTTCGGAAGGGTAAAGCTTGGTTTGGAACTGGCTCAAGAGTCAGGAACTTTACGGGAAGGTCACAGTTGTGCTAAACTTCACAGTTCCGCTAAACTTCAAGCCTGAACAGGGACTTGAACCCTGGACCCTCAGATTAAAAGTCTGATGCTCTACCGACTGAGCTATCCAGGCTTCGAAAACTGAATGGATTGTTGCAAACGTGATTCTGGCAGAGGAACCCTGCTCAGAGGAAGAAGCATAAAAGCTTTGGGAAGGGTAAAGCTTGGTTTGGAACTGGCTCAAGAGTCAGGAACTTTACGGGAAGGTCACAGTTGTGCTAAACTTCACAGTTCCGCTAAACTTCAAGCCTGAACAGGGACTTGAACCCTGGACCCTCAGATTAAAAGTCTGATGCTCTACCGACTGAGCTATCCAGGCTTCGAAAACTGAATGGATTGTTGCAAACGTGATTCTGGCAGAGGAACCCTGCTCAGAAGAAGAAGCATAACAGCTTTCGGAAGGGTAAAGCTTGGTTTGGAACTGGCTCAAGAGTCATGAACTTTACGGGAAGGTCACAGTTGTGCTAAACTTCACAGTTCCGCTAAACTTCAAGCCTGAACAGGGACTTGAACCCTGGACCCTCAGATTAAAAGTCTGATGGTCTAGCAACTGAGCTATCCAGTCTTCAAAAACTGAATGGATTATTGCAAACGTGATTCTCGCAGAGGAACAAGTCAAATTTGTTCGTCAACAAAATATTCAGGTTTTAAGGTTTGACCGTGATTAGAAGGTAATGTTGGAAAACGGTACTTGTTAAAGGAACACCTGAGAGGACTGATGAGAAAAGCAATTGTAACCCTGCTCAGAGAAAGATGCAAAACAGCTTTGGGAAGGGAAAAGCTTGGTTTGGAACTGATTCAGGACAAACAATAGTTGAAACTTGACAGGAAGGTCACAGTTCCACTAAACTTCTAGCCTGAACAGGGACTTGAACCCTGGACCCTCAGATTAAAAGTCTGATGCTCTACCGACTGAGCTATCCAGGCTTCGAAAACTGAATGGATTATTGCAAACGTGATTCTCGCAGAGGAACAAGTCAAATTTGTTTGTCAACAAAATATTCAGGGTTTAAGGTTTGACCGTGATTAGAAGGTAATGTTGGAAAACGGTACTGGTTAAAGGAACATCTGAGAGGACTGAAGAGAAAAGCATTTGTAACCCTGCTCAGAGGAAGAAGCAAAACAGCTTTGGGAAGGGTAAAGCTTGGTTTGGAACTTATTCAGGACAAACAATAGTTGAAACTTGACAGGAAGGTCAGAGTTCCACTAAACTTCAAGCCTGAACAGGGACTTGAACCCTGGACCCTCAGATTAAAAGTCTGATGCTCTACCGACTGAGCTATCCAGGCTTCGAAAACTGAATGGATTGTTGCAAACGTGATTCTGGCAGAGGAACCCTGCTCAGAAGAAGAAGCATAACAGCTTTCGGAAGGGTAAAGCTTGGTTTGGAACTGGCTCAAGAGTCAGGAACTTTACGGGAAGGTCACAGTTGTGCTAAACTTCACAGTTCCGCTAAACTTCAAGCCTGAACAGGGACTTGAACCCTGGACCCTCAGATTAAAAGTCTGATGCTCTACCGACTGAGCTATCCAGGCTTCGAAAACTGAATGGATTGTTGCAAACGTGATTCTGGCAGAGGAACCCTGCTCAGAGGAAGAAGCATAAAAGCTTTGGGAAGGGTAAAGCTTGGTTTGGAACTGGCTCAAGAGTCAGGAACTTTACGGGAAGGTCACAGTTGTGCTAAACTTCACAGTTCCGCTAAACTTCAAGCCTGAACAGGGACTTGAACCCTGGACCCTCAGATTAAAAGTCTGATGCTCTACCGACTGAGCTATCCAGGCTTCGAAAACTGAATGGATTGTTGCAAACGTGATTCTGGCAGAGGAACCCTGCTCAGAAGAAGAAGCATAACAGCTTTCGGAAGGGTAAAGCTTGGTTTGGAACTGGCTCAAGAGTCATGAACTTTACGGGAAGGTCACAGTTGTGCTAAACTTCACAGTTCCGCTAAACTTCAAGCCTGAACAGGGACTTGAACCCTGGACCCTCAGATTAAAAGTCTGATGGTCTAGCAACTGAGCTATCCAGTCTTCAAAAACTGAATGGATTATTGCAAACGTGATTCTCGCAGAGGAACAAGTCAAATTTGTTCGTCAACAAAATATTCAGGTTTTAAGGTTTGACCGTGATTAGAAGGTAATGTTGGAAAACGGTACTTGTTAAAGGAACACCTGAGAGGACTGATGAGAAAAGCAATTGTAACCCTGCTCAGAGAAAGATGCAAAACAGCTTTGGGAAGGGAAAAGCTTGGTTTGGAACTGATTCAGGACAAACAATAGTTGAAACTTGACAGGAAGGTCACAGTTCCACTAAACTTCTAGCCTGAACAGGGACTTGAACCCTGGACCCTCAGATTAAAAGTCTGATGCTCTACCGACTGAGCTATCCAGGCTTCGAAAACTGAATGGATTATTGCAAACGTGATTCTCGCAGAGGAACAAGTCAAATTTGTTTGTCAACAAAATATTCAGGGTTTAAGGTTTGACCGTGATTAGAAGGTAATGTTGGAAAACGGTACTGGTTAAAGGAACATCTGAGAGGACTGAAGAGAAAAGCATTTGTAACCCTGCTCAGAGGAAGAAGCAAAACAGCTTTGGGAAGGGTAAAGCTTGGTTTGGAACTTATTCAGGACAAACAATAGTTGAAACTTGACAGGAAGGTCAGAGTTCCACTAAACTTCAAGCCTGAACAGGGACTTGAACCCTGGACCCTCAGATTAAAAGTCTGATGCTCTACCGACTGAGCTATCCAGGCTTCGAAAACTGAATGGATTGTTGCAGACGTGATTCTGGCGGAGGAACCCTGCTCAAAGGAAGAAGCATAACAGCTTTCGGAAGGGTAAAGCTTGGTTTGGAACTGGCTCAAGAGTCAGGAACTTTACGGCAAGGTCACAGTTGTGCAAAACTTCACTGTTCCGCTAAACTTCAAGCCTGAACAGGGACTTGAACCCTGGACCCTCAGATTAAAAGTCTGATGCTCTACCGACTGAGCTATCCAGGCTTCGAAAACTGAATGGATTGTTGCAAACGTGATTCTGGCAGAGGAACCCTGCTCAGAAGAAGAAGCATAACAGCTTTCGGAAGGGTAAAGCTTGGTTTGGAACTGATTCAGGACAAACAATAGTTAAAACTTGACAGGAAGGTCAGAGTTCCACTAAACTTCAAGCCTGAACAGGGACTTGAACCCTGGACCCTCAGATTAAAAGTCTGATGCTCTACCGACTGAGCTATCCAGGCTTCGAAAACTGAATGGATTGTTGCAAACGTGATTCTGGCAGAGGAACCCTGCTCAGAAGAAGAAGCATAACAGCTTTCGGAAGGGTAAAGCTTGGTTTGGAACTGGCTCAAGAGTCAGGAACTTTACGGGAAGGTCACAGTTGTGCTAAACTTCACAGTTCCGCTAAACTTCAAGCCTGAACAGGGACTTGAACCCTGGACCCTCAGATTAAAAGTCTGATGCTCTACCGACTGAGCTATCCAGGCTTCGAAAACTGAATGGATTGTTGCAAACGTGATTCTGGCAGAGGAACCCTGCTCAGAGGAAGAAGCATAAAAGCTTTGGGAAGGGTAAAGCTTGGTTTGGAACTGGCTCAAGAGTCAGGAACTTTACGGGAAGGTCACAGTTGTGCTAAACTTCACAGTTCCGCTAAACTTCAAGCCTGAACAGGGACTTGAACCCTGGACCCTCAGATTAAAAGTCTGATGCTCTACCGACTGAGCTATCCAGGCTTCGAAAACTGAATGGATTGTTGCAAACGTGATTCTGGCAGAGGAACCCTGCTCAGAGGAAGAAGCATAAAAGCTTTGGGAAGGGTAAAGCTTGGTTTGGAACTGGCTCAAGAGTCAGGAACTTTACGGGAAGGTCACAGTTGTGCTAAACTTCACAGTTCCGCTAAACTTCAAGCCTGAACAGGGACTTGAACCCTGGACCCTCAGATTAAAAGTCTGATGCTCTACCGACTGAGCTATCCAGGCTTCGAAAACTGAATGGATTGTTGCAAACGTGATTCTGGCAGAGGAACAAGTCAAATTTGTTTGTCAACAAAATATTCAGGGTTTAAGGTTTGACCGTGATTAGAAGGTAATGTTGGAAAACGGTACTGGTTAAAGGAACATCTGAGAGGACTGAAGAGAAAAGCATTTGTAACCCTGCTCAGAGGAAGAAGCAAAACAGCTTTGGGAAGGGTAAAGCTTGGTTTGGAACTTATTCAGGACAAACAATAGTTGAAACTTGACAGGAAGGTCAGAGTTCCACTAAACTTCAAGCCTGAACAGGGACTTGAACCCTGGACCCTCAGATTAAAAGTCTGATGCTCTACCGACTGAGCTATCCAGGCTTCGAAAACTGAATGGATTGTTGCAGACGTGATTCTGGCGGAGGAACCCTGCTCAGGAAGAAGCATAACAGCTTTCGGAAGGGTAAAGCTTGGTTTGGAACTGGCTCAAGAGTCAGGAACTTTACGGCAAGGTCACAGTTGTGCTAAACTTCACAGTTCCGCTAAACTTCAAGCCTGAACAGGGACTTGAACCCTGGACCCTCAGATTAAAAGTCTGATGCTCTACCGACTGAGCTATCCAGGCTTCGAAAACTGAATGGATTGTTGCAAACGTGATTCTGGCAGAGGAACCCTGCTCAGAAGAAGAAGCATAACAGCTTTCGGAAGGGTAAAGCTTGGTTTGGAACTGGCTCAAGAGTCAGGAACTTTACGGGAAGGTCACAGTTGTGCTCAACTTCACAGTTCCGCTAAACTTCAAGCCTGAACAGGGACTTGAACCCTGGACCCTCAGATTAAAAGTCTGATGCTCTACCGACTGAGCTATCCAGGCTTCGAAAACTGAATGGATTGTTGCAAACGTGATTCTGGCAGAGGAACCCTGCTCAGAGGAAGAAGCATAAAAGCTTTGGGAAGGGTAAAGCTTGGTTTGGAACTGGCTCAAGAGTCAGGAACTTTACGGGAAGGTCACAGTTGTGCTAAACTTCACAGTTCCGCTAAACTTCAAGCCTGAACAGGGACTTGAACCCTGGACCCTCAGATTAAAAGTCTGATGCTCTACCGACTGAGCTATCCAGGCTTCAAAAACTGAATGGATTGTTGCAAACGTGATTCTGGCAGAGGAACCCTGCTCAGAGGAAGAAGCATAAAAGCTTTGGGAAGGGTAAAGCTTGGTTTGGAACTGGCTCAAGAGTCAGGAACTTTACGGGAAGGTCACAGTTGTGCTAAACTTCACAGTTCCGCTAAACTTCAAGCCTGAACAGGGACTTGAACCCTGGACCCTCAGATTAAAAGTCTGATGCTCTACCGACTGAGCTATCCAGGCTTCGAAAACTGAATGGATTGTTGCAAACGTGATTCTGGCAGAGGAACCCTGCTCAGAGGAAGAAGCATAAAAGCTTTGGGAAGGGTAAAGCTTGGTTTGGAACTGGCTCAAGAGTCAGGAACTTTACGGGAAGGTCACAGTTGTGCTAAACTTCACAGTTCCGCTAAACTTCAAGCCTGAACAGGGACTTGAACCCTGGACCCTCAGATTAAAAGTCTGATGCTCTACCGACTGAGCTATCCAGGCTTCGAAAACTGAATGGATTGTTGCAAACGTGATTCTGGCAGAGGAACAAGTCAAATTTGTTTGTCAACAAAATATTCAGGGTTTAAGGTTTGACCGTGATTAGAAGGTAATGTTGGAAAACGGTACTGGTTAAAGGAACATCTGAGAGGACTGAAGAGAAAAGCATTTGTAACCCTGCTCAGAGGAAGAAGCAAAACAGCTTTGGGAAGGGTAAAGCTTGGTTTGGAACTTATTCAGGACAAACAATAGTTGAAACTTGACAGGAAGGTCAGAGTTCCACTAAACTTCAAGCCTGAACAGGGACTTGAACCCTGGACCCTCAGATTAAAAGTCTGATGCTCTACCGACTGAGCTATCCAGGCTTCGAAAACTGAATGGATTGTTGCAAACGTGATTCTGGCAGAGGAACCCTGCTCAGAAGAAGAAGCATAACAGCTTTCGGAAGGGTAAAGCTTGGTTTGGAACTGGCTCAAGAGTCAGGAACTTTACGGGAAGGTCACAGTTGTGCTCAACTTCACAGTTCCGCTAAACTTCAAGCCTGAACAGGGACTTGAACCCTGGACCCTCAGATTAAAAGTCTGATGCTCTACCGACTGAGCTATCCAGGCTTCGAAAACTGAATGGATTGTTGCAAACGTGATTCTGGCAGAGGAACCCTGCTCAGAGAAAGAAGCATAAAAGCTTTGGGAAGGGTAAAGCTTGGTTTGGAACTGGCTCAAGAGTCAGGAACTTTACGGGAAGGTCACAGTTGTGCTAAACTTCACAGTTCCGCTAAACTTCAAGCCTGAACAGGGACTTGAACCCTGGACCCTCAGATTAAAAGTCTGATGCTCTACCGACTGAGCTATCCAGGCTTCAAAAACTGAATGGATTGTTGCAAACGTGATTCTGGCAGAGGAACCCTGCTCAGAGGAAGAAGCATAAAAGCTTTGGGAAGGGTAAAGCTTGGTTTGGAACTGGCTCAAGAGTCAGGAACTTTACGGGAAGGTCACAGTTGTGCTAAACTTCACAGTTCCGCTAAACTTCAAGCCTGAACAGGGACTTGAACCCTGGACCCTCAGATTAAAAGTCTGATGCTCTACCGACTGAGCTATCCAGGCTTCGAAAACTGAATGGATTGTTGCAAACGTGATTCTGGCAGAGGAACAAGTCAAATTTGTTTGTCAACAAAATATTCAGGGTTTAAGGTTTGACCGTGATTAGAAGGTAATGTTGGAAAACGGTACTGGTTAAAGGAACATCTGAGAGGACTGAAGAGAAAACCATTTGTAACCCTGCTCAGAGGAAGAAGCAAAACAGCTTTGGGAAGGGTAAAGCTTGGTTTGGAACTTATTCAGGACAAACAATAGTTGAAACTTGACAGGAAGGTCAGAGTTCCACTAAACTTCAAGCCTGAACAGGGACTTGAACCCTGGACCCTCAGATTAAAAGTCTGATGCTCTACCGACTGAGCTATCCAGGCTTCGAAAACTGAATGGATTGTTGCAGACGTGATTCTGGCGGAGGAACCCTGCTCAGAGGAAGAAGCATAACAGCTTTCGGAAGGGTAAAGCTTGGTTTGGAACTGGCTCAAGAGTCAGGAACTTTACGGCAAGGTCACAGTTGTGCTAAACTTCACAGTTCCGCTAAACTTCAAGCCTGAACAGGGACTTGAACCCTGGACCCTCAGATTAAAAGTCTGATGCTCTACCGACTGAGCTATCCAGGCTTCGAAAACTGAATGGATTGTTGCAAACGTGATTCTGGCGGAGGAACCCTGCTCAGAGGAAGAAGCATAACAGCTTTCGGAAGGGTAAAGCTTGGTTTGGAACTGGCTCAAGAGTCAGGAACTTTACGGCAAGGTCACAGTTGTGCTAAACTTCACAGTTCCGCTAAACTTCAAGCCTGAACAGGGACTTGAACCCTGGACCCTCAGATTAAAAGTCTGATGCTCTACCGACTGAGCTATCCAGGCTTCGAAAACTGAATGGATTGTTGCAAACGTGATTCTGGCAGAGGAACAAGTCAAATTTGTTTGTCAACAAAATATTCAGGGTTTAAGGTTTGACCGTGATTAGAAGGTAATGTTGGAAAACGGTACTGGTTAAAGGAACATCTGAGAGGACTGAAGAGAAAAGCATTTGTAACCCTGCTCAGAGGAAGAAGCAAAACAGCTTTGGGAAGGGTAAAGCTTGGTTTGGAACTTATTCAGGACAAACAATAGTTGAAACTTGACAGGAAGGTCAGAGTTCCTCTAAACTTCAAGCCTGAACAGGGACTTGAACCCTGGACCCTCAGATTAAAAGTCTGATGCTCTACCGACTGAGCTATCCAGGCTTCGAAAACTGAATGGATTGTTGCAGACGTGATTCTGGCGGAGGAACCCTGCTCAGAGGAAGAAGCATAACAGCTTTCGGAAGGGTAAAGCTTGGTTTGGAACTGGCTCAAGAGTCAGGAACTTTACGGCAAGGTCACAGTTGTGCTAAACTTCACAGTTCCGCTAAACTTCAAGCCTGAACAGGGACTTGAACCCTGGACCCTCAGATTAAAAGTCTGATGCTCTACCGACTGAGCTATCCAGGCTTCGAAAACTGAATGGATTGTTGCAGACGTGATTCTGGCAGAGGAACCCTGCTCAGAAGAAGAAGCATAACAGCTTTCGGAAGGGTAAAGCTTGGTTTGGAAGTGATTCAGGACAAACAATAGTTGAAACTTGACAGGAAGGTCACAGTTCCACTAAACTTCAAGCCTGAATAGGGACTTGAACCCTGGACCCTCAGATTAAAAGTCTGATGGTCTAGCAACTGAGCTATCCAGTCTTCAAAAACTGAATGGATTATTGCAAACGTGATTCTCGCAGAGGAACAAGTCAAATTTGTTCGTCAACAAAATATTCAGGGTTTAAGGTTTGACCGTGATTAGAAGGTAATGTTGGAAAACGGTACTTGTTAAAGGAACACCTGAGAGGACTGATGAGAAAAGCAATTGTAACCCTGCTCAGAGAAAGATGCAAAACAGCTTTGGGAAGGGTAAAGCTTGGTTTGGAAGTGATTCAGGACAAACAATAGTTGAAACTTGACAGGAAGGTCACAGTTCCACTAAACTTCAAGCCTGAATAGGGACTTAAACCCTGGACCCTCAGATTAAAAGTCTGATGGTCTAGCAACTGAGCTATCCAGTCTTCAAAAACTGAATGGATTATTGCAAACGTGATTCTCGCAGAAGAACAAGTCAAATTTGTTCGTCAACAAAATATTCAGGGTTTAAGGTTTGACCGTGATTAGAAGGTAATGTTGGAAAACGGTACTTGTTAAAGGAACATCTGAGAGGACTGATGAGAAAAGCAATTGTAACCCTGCTCAGAGGAAGATGCAAAACAGCTTTGGGAAGGGAAAAGCTTGGTTTGGAACTGATTCAGGACAAACAATAGTTGAAACTTGACAGGAAGGTCAGAGTTCCACTAAACTTCAAGCCTGAACAGGGACTTGAACCCTGGACCCTCAGATTAAAAGTCTGATGCTCTACCGACTGAGCTATCCAGGCTTTGAAAACTGAATGGATTGTTGCAGACGTGATTCTGGCAGAGGACCCTGCTCAGAAGAAGAAGCATAACAGCTTTCGGAAGGGAAAAGCTTGGTTTGGAACTGATTCAGGACAAACAATAGTTGAAACTTGACAGGAAGGTCACAGTTCCACTAAACTTCTAGCCTGAACAGGGACTTGAACCCTGGACCCTCAGATTAAAAGTCTGATGCTCTACCGACTGAGCTATCCAGGCTTCGAAAACTGAATGGATTATTGCAAACGTGATTCTCGCAGAGGAACAAGTCAAATTTGTTTGTCAACAAAATATTCAGGGTTTAAGGTTTGACCGTGATTAGAAGGTAATGTTGGAAAACGGTACTGGTTAAAGGAACATCTGAGAGGACTGAAGAGAAAAGCATTTGTAACCCTGCTCAGAGGAAGAAGCAAAACAGCTTTGGGAAGGGTAAAGCTTGGTTTGGAACTTATTCAGGACAAACAATAGTTGAAACTTGACAGGAAGGTCAGAGTTCCACTAAACTTCAAGCCTGAACATGGACTTGAACCCTGGACCCTCAGATTAAAAGTCTGATGCTCTACCGACTGAGCTATCCAGGCTTCGAAAACTGAATGGATTGTTGCAAACGTGATTCTGGCAGATTAACCCTGCTCAGAGGAAGAAGCATAAAAGCTTTGGGAAGGGTAAAGCTTGGTTTGGAACTGGCTCAAGAGTCAGGAACTTTACGGGAAGGTCACAGTTGTGCTAAACTTCACAGTTCCGCTAAACTTCAAGCCTGAACAGGGACTTGAACCCTGGACCCTCAGATTAAAAGTCTGATGCTCTACCGACTGAGCTATCCAGGCTTCGAAAACTGAATGGATTGTTGCAAACGTGATTCTGGCAGAGGAACCCTGCTCAGAAGAAGAAGCATAACAGCTTTCGGAAGGGTAAAGCTTGGTTTGGAACTGGCTCAAGAGTCAGGAACTTTACGGCAAGGTCACAGTTGTGCTAAACTTCACAGTTCCGCTAAACTTCAAGCCTGAACAGGGACTTGAACCCTGGACCCTCAGATTAAAAGTCTGATGCTCTACCGACTGAGCTATCCAGGCTTCGAAAACTGAATGGATTGTTGCAAACGTGATTCTGGCAGAGGAACCCTGCTCAGAGGAAGAAGCATAAAAGCTTTGGGAAGGGTAAAGCTTGGTTTGGAACTGGCTCAAGAGTCAGGAACTTTACGGGAAGGTCACAGTTGTGCTAAACTTCACAGTTCCGCTAAACTTCAAGCCTGAACAGGGACTTGAACCCTGGACCCTCAGATTAAAAGTCTGATGCTCTACCGACTGAGCTATCCAGGCTTCGAAAACTGAATGGATTATTGCAAACGTGATTCTCGCAGAGGAACAAGTCAAATTTGTTCGTCAACAAAATATTCAGGGTTTAAGGTTTGACCGTGATTAGAAGGTAATGTTGGAAAACGGTACTTGTTAAAGGAACATCTTAGAGGACTGATGAGAAAAGCAATTGTAACCCTGCTCAGAGGAAGATGCAAAACAGCTTTGGGAAGGGAAAAGCTTGGTTTGGAACTGATTCAGGACAAACAATAGTTGAAACTTGACAGGAAGGTCAGAGTTCCACTAAACTTCAAGCCTGAACAGGGACTTGAACCCTGGACCCTCAGATTAAAAGTCTGATGCTCTACCGACTGAGCTATCCAGGCTTTGAAAACTGAATGGATTGTTGCAGACGTGATTCTGGCAGAGGAACCCTGCTCAGAAGAAGAAGCATAACAGCTTTCGGAAGGGAAAAGCTTGGTTTGGAACTGATTCAGGACAAACAATAGTTGAAACTTGACAGGAAGGTCACAGTTCCACTAAACTTCTAGCCTGAACAGGGACTTGAACCCTGGACCCTCAGATTAAAAGTCTGATGCTCTACCGACTGAGCTATCCAGGCTTCGAAAACTGAATGGATTATTGCAAACGTGATTCTCGCAGAGGAACAAGTCAAATTTGTTTGTCAACAAAATATTCAGGGTTTAAGGTTTGACCGTGATTAGAAGGTAATGTTGGAAAACGGTACTGGTTAAAGGAACATCTGAGAGGACTGAAGAGAAAAGCATTTGTAACCCTGCTCAGAGGAAGAAGCAAAACAGCTTTGGGAAGGGTAAAGCTTGGTTTGGAACTTATTCAGGACAAACAATAGTTGAAACTTGACAGGAAGGTCAGAGTTCCACTAAACTTCAAGCCTGAACAGGGACTTGAACCCTGGACCCTCAGATTAAAAGTCTGATGCTCTACCGACTGAGCTATCCAGGCTTCGAAAACTGAATGGATTGTTGCAAACGTGATTCTGGCAGATTAACCCTGCTCAGAGGAAGAAGCATAAAAGCTTTGGGAAGGGTAAAGCTTGGTTTGGAACTGGCTCAAGAGTCAGGAACTTTACGGGAAGGTCACAGTTGTGCTAAACTTCACAGTTCCGCTAAACTTCAAGCCTGAACAGGGACTTGAACCCTGGACCCTCAGATTAAAAGTCTGATGCTCTACTGACTGAGCTATCCAGGCTTCGAAAACTGAATGGATTGTTGCAAACGTGATTCTGGCAGAGGAACCCTGCTCAGAAGAAGAAGCATAACAGCTTTCGGAAGGGTAAAGCTTGGTTTGGAACTGGCTCAAGAGTCAGGAACTTTACGGCAAGGTCACAGTTGTGCTAAACTTCACAGTTCCGCTAAACTTCAAGCCTGAACAGGGACTTGAACCCTGGACCCTCAGATTAAAAGTCTGATGCTCTACCGACTGAGCTATCCAGGCTTCGAAAACTGAATGGATTGTTGCAAACGTGATTCTGGCAGAGGAACCCTGCTCAGAGGAAGAAGCATAAAAGCTTTGGGAAGGGTAAAGCTTGGTTTGGAACTGGCTCAAGAGTCAGGAACTTTACGGGAAGGTCACAGTTGTGCTAAACTTCACAGTTCCGCTAAACTTCAAGGCTGAACAGGGACTTGAACCCTGGACCCTCAGATTAAAAGTCTGATGCTCTACCGACTGAGCTATCCAGGCTTCGAAAACTGAATGGATTATTGCAAACGTGATTCTCGCAGAGGAACAAGTCAAATTTGTTTGTCAACAAAATATTCAGGGTTTAAGGTTTGACCGTGATTAGAAGGTAATGTTGGAAAACGGTACTGGTTAAAGGAACATCTGAGAGGACTGAAGAGAAAAGCATTTGTAACCCTGCTCAGAGGAAGAAGCAAAACAGCTTTGGGAAGGGTAAAGCTTGGTTTGGAACTTATTCAGGACAAACAATAGTTGAAACTTGACAGGAAGGTCAGAGTTCCACTAAACTTCAAGCCTGAACAGGGACTTGAACCCTGGACCCTCAGATTAAAAGTCTGATGCTCTACCGACTGAGCTATCCAGGCTTCGAAAACTGAATGGATTGTTGCAGACGTGATTCTGGCGGAGGAACCCTGCTCAGAGGAAGAAGCATAACAGCTTTCGGAAGGGTAAAGCTTGGTTTGGAACTGGCTCAAGAGTCAGGAACTTTACGGCAAGGTCACAGTTGTGCTAAACTTCACAGTTCCGCTAAACTTCAAGCCTGAACAGGGACTTGAACCCTGGACCCTCAGATTAAAAGTCTGATGCTCTACCGACTGAGCTATCCAGGCTTCGAAAACTGAATGGATTGTTGCAAACGTGATTCTGGCAGAGGAACCCTGCTCAGAAGAAGAAGCATAACAGCTTTCGGAAGGGTAAAGCTTGGTTTGGAACTGGCTCAAGAGTCAGGAAATTTACGGGAAGGTCACAGTTGTGCTCAACTTCACAGTTCCGCTAAACTTCAAGCCTGAACAGGGACTTGAACCCTGGACCCTCAGATTAAAAGTCTGATGCTCTACCGACTGAGCTATCCAGGCTTCGAAAACTGAATGGATTGTTGCAAACGTGATTCTGGCAGAGGAACCCTGCTCAGAGGAAGAAGCATAAAAGCTTTGGGAAGGGTAAAGCTTGGTTTGGAACTGGCTCAAGAGTCAGGAACTTTACGGGAAGGTCACAGTTGTGCTAAACTTCACAGTTCCGCTAAACTTCAAGCCTGAACAGGGACTTGAACCCTGGACCCTCAGATTAAAAGTCTGATGCTCTACCAACTGAGCTATCCAGGCTTCGAAAACTGAATGGATTGTTGCAAACGTGATTCTGGCAGAGGAACCCTGCTCAGAAGAAGAAGCATAACAGCTTTCGGAAGGGTAAAGCTTGGTTTGGAAGTGATTCAGGACAAACAATAGTTGAAACTTGACAGGAAGGTCACAGTTCCACTAAACTTCAAGCCTGAATAGGGACTTAAACCCTGGACCCTCAGATTAAAAGTCTGATGGTCTAGCAACTGAGCTATCCAGTCTTCAAAAACTGAATGGATTATTGCAAACGTGATTCTCGCAGAAGAACAAGTCAAATATGTTCGTCAACAAAATATTCAGGGTTTAAGGTTTGACCGTGATTAGAAGGTAATGTTGGAAAACGGTACTTGTTAAAGGAACATCTGAGAGGACTGATGAGAAAAGCAATTGTAACCCTGCTCAGAGGAAGATGCAAAACAGCTTTGGGAAGGGAAAAGCTTGGTTTGGAACTGATTCAGGACAAACAATAGTTGAAACTTGACAGGAAGGTCAGAGTTCCACTAAACTTCAAGCCTGAACAGGGACTTGAACGCTGGACCCTCAGATTAAAAGTCTGATGCTCTACCGACTGAGCTATCCAGGCTTCGAAAACTGAATGGATTGTTGCAGACGTGATTCTGGCAGAGGAACCCTGCTCAGAAGAAGAAGCATAACAGCTTTCGGAAGGGTAAAGCTTGTTTTGGAAGTGATTCAGGACAAACAATAGTTGAAACTTGACAGGAAGGTCACAGTTCCACTAAACTTCAAGCCTGAATAGGGACTTGAACCCTGGACCCTCAGATTAAAAGTCTGATGGTCTAGCAACTGAGCTATCCAGTCTTCAAAAACTGAATGGATTATTGCAAACGTGATTCTCGCAGAGGAACAAGTCAAATTTGTTCGTCAACAAAATATTCAGGGTTTAAGGTTTGACCGTGATTAGAAGGTAATGTTGGAAAACGGTACTTGTTAAAGGAACACCTGAGAGGACTGATGAGAAAAGCAATTGTAACCCTGCTCAGAGAAAGATGCAAAACAGCTTTGGGAAGGGAAAAGCTTGGTTTGGAACTGATTCAGGACAAACAATAGTTGAAACTTGACAGGAAGGTCACAGTTCCACTAAACTTCTAGCCTGAACAGGGACTTGAACCCTGGACCCTCAGATTAAAAGTCTGATGCTCTACCGACTGAGCTATCCAGGCTTTGAAAACTGAATGGATTATTGCAAACGTGATTCTCGCAGAGGAACAAGTCAAATTTGTTTGTCAACAAAATATTCAGGGTTTAAGGTTTGACCGTGATTAGAAGGTAATGTTGGAAAACGGTACTGGTTAAAGGAACATCTGAGAGGACTGAAGAGAAAAGCATTTGTAACCCTGCTCAGAGGAAGAAGCAAAACAGCTTTGGGAAGGGTAAAGCTTGGTTTGGAACTTATTCAGGACAAACAATAGTTGAAACTTGACAGGAAGGTCAGAGTTCCACTAAACTTCAAGCCTGAACAGGGACTTGAACCCTGGACCCTCAGATTAAAAGTCTGATGCTCTACCGACTGAGCTATCCAGGCTTCGAAAACTGAATGGATTGTTGCAGACGTGATTCTGGCGGAGGAACCCTGCTCAGAGGAAGAAGCATAACAGCTTTCGGAAGGGTAAAGCTTGGTTTGGAACTGGCTCAAGAGTCAGGAACTTTACGGCAAGGTCACAGTTGTGCTAAACTTCACAGTTCCGCTAAACTTCAAGCCTGAACAGGGACTTGAACCCTGGACCCTCAGATTAAAAGTCTGATGCTCTACCGACTGAGCTATCCAGGCTTCGAAAACTGAATGGATTGTTGCAGACGTGATTCTGGCGGAGGAACCCTGCTCAGAGGAAGAAGCATAACAGCTTTCGGAAGGGTAAAGCTTGGTTTGGAACTGGCTCAAGAGTCAGGAACTTTACGGCAAGGTCACAGTTGTGCTAAACTTCACAGTTCCGCTAAACTTCAAGCCTGAACAGGGACTTGAACCCTGGACCCTCAGATTAAAAGTCTGATGCTCTACCGACTGAGCTATCCAGGCTTCGAAAACTGAATGGATTGTTGCAAACGTGATTCTGGCAGAGGAACCCTGCTCAGAAGAAGAAGCATAACAGCTTTCGGAAGGGTAAAGCTTGGTTTGGAACTGATTCAGGACAAACAATAGTTAAAACTTGACAGGAAGGTCAGAGTTCCACTAAACTTCAAGCCTGAACAGGGACTTGAACCCTGGACCCTCAGATTAAAAGTCTGATGCTCTACCGACTGAGCTATCCAGGCTTCGAAAACTGAATGGATTGTTGCAAACGTGATTCTGGCAGAGGAACCCTGCTCAGAAGAAGAAGCATAACAGCTTTCAGAAGGGTAAAGCTTGGTTTGGAACTGGCTCAAGAGTCAGGAACTTTACGGCAAGGTCACAGTTGTGCTAAACTTCACAGTTCCGCTAAACTTCAAGCCTGAACAGGGACTTGAACCCTGGACCCTCAGATTAAAAGTCTGATGCTCTACCGACTGAGCTATCCAGGCTTCGAAAACTGAATGGATTGTTGCAGACGTGATTCTGGCAGAGGAACCCTGCTCAGAAGAAGAAGCATAACAGCTTTCGGAAGGGTAAAGCTTGGTTTGGAACTGGCTCAAGAGTCAGGAACTTTACGGGAAGGTCACAGTTGTGCTCAACTTCACAGTTCCGCTAAACTTCAAGCCTGAACAGGGACTTGAACCCTGGACCCTCAGATTAAAAGTCTGATGCTCTACCGACTGAGCTATCCAGGCTTCGAAAACTGAATGGATTGTTGCAAACGTGATTCTGGCAGAGGAACCCTGCTCAGAGGAAGAAGCATAAAAGCTTTGGGAAGGGTAAAGCTTGGTTTGGAACTGGCTCAAGAGTCAGGAACTTTACGGGAAGGTCACAGTTGTGCTAAACTTCAAAGTTCCGCTAAACTTCAAGCCTGAACAGGGACTTGACCCCTGGACCCTCAGATTAAAAGTCTGATGCTCTACCGACTGAGCTATCCAGGCTTCGAAAACTGAATGGATTGTTGCAAACGTGATTCTGGCAGAGGAACCCTGCTCAGAGGAAGAAGCATAAAAGCTTTGGGAAGGGTAAAGCTTGGTTTGGAACTGGCTCAAGAGTCAGGAACTTTACGGGAAGGTCACAGTTGTGCTAAACTTCACAGTTCCGCTAAACTTCAAGCCTGAACAGGGACTTGAACCCTGGACCCTCAGATTAAAAGTCTGATGCTCTACCGACTGAGCTATCCAGGCTTCGAAAACTGAATGGATTGTTGCAAACGTGATTCTGGCAGAGGAACCCTGCTCAGAAGAAGAAGCATAACAGCTTTCGGAAGGGTAAAGCTTGGTTTGGAACTGGCTCAAGAGTCATGAACTTTACGGGAAGGTCACAGTTGTGCTAAACTTCACAGTTCCGCTAAACTTCAAGCCTGAACAGGGACTTGAACCCTGGACCCTCAGATTAAAAGTCTGATGCTCTACTGACTGAGCTATCCAGGCTTCGAAAACTGAATGGATTGTTGCAAACGTGATTCTGGCAGAGGAACCCTGCTCAGAAGAAGAAGCATAACAGCTTTCGGAAGGGTAAAGCTTGGTTTGGAACTGATTCAGGACAAACAATAGTTAAAACTTGACAGGAAGGTCAGAGTTCCACTAAACTTCAAGCCTGAACAGGGACTTGAACCCTGGACCCTCAGATTAAAAGTCTGATGCTCTACCGACTGAGCTATCCAGGCTTCGAAAACTGAAGGGATTGTTGCAAACGTGATTCTGGCAGAGGAACCCTGCTCAGAGGAAGAAGCATAAAAGCTTTGGGAAGGGTAAAGCTTGGTTTGGAACTGGCTCAAGAGTCAGGAACTTTACGGGAAGGTCACAGTTGTGCTAAACTTCACAGTTCCGCTAAACTTCAAGCCTGAACAGGGACTTGAACCCTGGACCCTCAGATTAAAAGTCTGATGCTCTACCGACTGAGCTATCCTGGCTTCGAAAACTGAATGGATTGTTGCAAACGTGATTCTGGCAGAGGAACCCTGCTCAGAAGAAGAAGCATAACAGCTTTCGGAAGGGTAAAGCTTGGTTTGGAACTGGCTCAAGAGTCATGAACTTTACGGGAAGGTCACAGTTGTGCTAAACTTCACAGTTCCGCTAAACTTCAAGCCTGAACAGGGACTTGAACCCTGGACCCTCAGATTAAAAGTCTGATGCTCTACCGACTGAGCTATCCAGGCTTCGAAAACTGAATGGATTGTTGCAAACGTGATTCTGGCAGAGGAACCCTGCTCAGAAGAAGAATCATAACAGCTTTCGGAAGGGTAAAGCTTGGTTTGGAACTGGCTCAAGAGTCAGGAACTTTACGGGAAGGTCACAGTTGTGCTAAACTTCACAGTTCCGCTAAACTTCAAGCCTGAACAGGGACTTGACCCCTGGACCCTCAGATTAAAAGTCTGATGCTCTACCGACTGAGCTATCCAGGCTTCGAAAACTGAATGGATTGTTGCAAACGTGATTCTGGCAGAGGAACCCTGCTCAGAAGAAGAAGCATAACAGCTTTCGGAAGGGTAAAGCTTGGTTTGGAACTGGCTCAAGAGTCAGGAACTTTACGGCAAGGTCACAGTTGTGCTAAACTTCACAGTTCCCCTAAACTTCAAGCCTGAACAGGGACTTGAACCCTGGACCCTCAGATTAAAAGTCTGATGCTCTACCGACTGAGCTATCCAGGCTTCGAAAACTGAATGGATTGTTGCAGACGTGATTCTGGCAGAGGAACCCTGCTCAGAAGAAGAAGCATAACAGCTTTCGGAAGGGTAAAGCTTGGTTTGGAACTGGCTCAAGAGTCAGGAACTTTACGGGAAGGTCACAGTTGTGCTCAACTTCACAGTTCCGCTAAACTTCAAGCCTGAACAGGGACTTGAACCCTGGACCCTCAGATTAAAAGTCTGATGCTCTACCGACTGAGCTATCCAGGCTTCGAAAACTGAATGGATTGTTGCAGACGTGATTCTGGCAGAGGAACCCTGCTCAGAAGAAGAAGCATAACAGCTTTCGGAAGGGTAAAGCTTGGTTTGGAACTGGCTCAAGAGTCAGGAACTTTACGGGAAGGTCACAGTTGTGCTCAACTTCACAGTTCCGCTAAACTTCAAGCCTGAACAGGGACTTGAACCCTGGACCCTCAGATTAAAAGTCTGATGCTCTACCGACTGAGCTATCCAGGCTTCGAAAACTGAATGGATTGTTGCAAACGTGATTCTGGCAGAGGAACCCTGCTCAGAGGAAGAAGCATAAAAGCTTTGGGAAGGGTAAAGCTTGGTTTGGAACTGGCTCAAGAGTCAGGAACTTTACGGGAAGGTCACAATTGTGCTAAACTTCACAGTTCCGCTAAACTTCAAGCCTGAACAGGGACTTGACCCCTGGACCCTCAGATTAAAAGTCTGATGCTCTACCGACTGAGCTATCCAGGCTTCGAAAACTGAATGGATTGTTGCAAACGTGATTCTGGCAGAGGAACCCTGCTCAGAGGAAGAAGCATAAAAGCTTTGGGAAGGGTAAAGCTTGGTTTGGAACTGGCTCAAGAGTCAGGAACTTTACGGGAAGGTCACAGTTGTGCTAAACTTCACAGTTCCGCTAAACTTCAAGCCTGAACAGGGACTTGAACCCTGGACCCTCAGATTAAAAGTCTGATGCTCTACCGACTGAGCTATCCAGGCTTCGAAAACTGAATGGATTGTTGCAAACGTGATTCTGGCAGAGGAACCCTGCTCAGAAGAAGAAGCATAACAGCTTTCGGAAGGGTAAAGCTTGGTTTGGAACTGGCTCAAGAGTCATGAACTTTACGGGAAGGTCACAGTTGTGCTAAACTTCACAGTTCCGCTAAACTTCAAGCCTGAACAGGGACTTGAACCCTGGACCCTCAGATTAAAAGTCTGATGCTCTACCGACTGAGCTATCCAGGCTTCGAAAACTGAATGGATTGTTGCAAACGTGATTCTGGCAGAGGAACCCTGCTCAGAAGAAGAAGCATAACAGCTTTCGGAAGGGTAAAGCTTGGTTTGGAACTGATTCAGGACAAACAATAGTTAAAACTTGACAGGAAGGTCAGAGTTCCACTAAACTTCAAGCCTGAACAGGGACTTGAACCCTGGACCCTCAGATTAAAAGTCTGATGCTCTACCGACTGAGCTATCCAGGCTTCGAAAACTGAATGGATTGTTGCAAACGTGATTCTGGAAGAGGAACCCTGCTCAGAGGAAGAAGCATAAAAGCTTTGGGAAGGGTAAAGCTTGGTTTGGAACTGGCTCAAGAGTCAGGAACTTTACGGGAAGGTCACAGTTGTGCTAAACTTCACAGTTCCGCTAAACTTCAAGCCTGAACAGGGACTTGAACCCTGGACCCTCAGATTAAAAGTCTGATGCTCTACCGACTGAGCTATCCTGGCTTCGAAAACTGAATGGATTGTTGCAAACGTGATTCTGGCAGAGGAACCCTGCTCAGAAGAAGAAGCATAACAGCTTTCGGAAGGGTAAAGCTTGGTTTGGAACTGGCTCAAGAGTCATGAACTTTACGGGAAGGTCACAGTTGTGCTAAACTTCACAGTTCCGCTAAACTTCAAGCCTGAACAGGGACTTGAACCCTGGACCCTCAGATTAAAAGTCTGATGCTCTACCGACTGAGCTATCCAGGCTTCGAAAACTGAATGGATTGTTGCAAACGTGATTCTGGCAGAGGAACCCTGCTCAGAAGAAGAATCATAACAGCTTTCGGAAGGGTAAAGCTTGGTTTGGAACTGGCTCAAGAGTCAGGAACTTTACGGGAAGGTCACAGTTGTGCTAAACTTCACAGTTCCGCTAAACTTCAAGCCTGAACAGGGACTTGACCCCTGGACCCTCAGATTAAAAGTCTGATGCTCTACCGACTGAGCTATCCAGGCTTCGAAAACTGAATGGATTGTTGCAAACGTGATTCTGGCAGAGGAACCCTGCTCAGAGGAAGAAGCATAAAAGCTTTGGGAAGGGTAAAGCTTGGTTTGGAACTGGCTCAAGAGTCAGGAACTTTACGGGAAGGTCACAGTTGTGCTAAACTTCACAGTTCCGCTAAACTTCAAGCCTGAACAGGGACTTGAACCCTGGACCCTCAGATTAAAAGTCTGATGCTCTACCGACTGAGCTATCCAGGCTTCGAAAACTGAATGGATTGTTGCAAACGTGATTCTGGCAGAGGAACCCTGCTCAGAAGAAGAAGCATAACAGCTTTCGGAAGGGTAAAGCTTGGTTTGGAACTGGCTCAAGAGTCATGAACTTTACGGGAAGGTCACAGTTGTGCTAAACTTCACAGTTCCGCTAAACTTCAAGCCTGAACAGGGACTTGAACCCTGGACCCTCAGATTAAAAGTCTGATGCTCTACCGACTGAGCTATCCAGGCTTCGAAAACTGAATGGATTGTTGCAAACGTGATTCTGGCAGAGGAACCCTGCTCAGAAGAAGAAGCATAACAGCTTTCGGAAGGGTAAAGCTTGGTTTGGAACTGATTCAGGACAAACAATAGTTAAAACTTGACAGGAAGGTCAGAGTTCCACTAAACTTCAAGCCTGAACAGGGACTTGAACCCTGGACCCTCAGATTAAAAGTCTGATGCTCTACCGACTGAGCTAACCAGGCTTCGAAAACTGAATGGATTGTTGCAAACGTGATTCTGGCAGAGGAACCCTGCTCAGAGGAAGAAGCATAAAAGCTTTGGGAAGGGTAAAGCTTGGTTTGGAACTGGCTCAAGAGTCAGGAACTTTACGGGAAGGTCACAGTTGTGCTAAACTTCACAGTTCCGCTAAACTTCAAGCCTGAACAGGGACTTGAACCCTGGACCCTCAGATTAAAAGTCTGATGCTCTACCGACTGAGCTATCCTGGCTTCGAAAACTGAATGGATTGTTGCAAACGTGATTCTGGCAGAGGAACCCTGCTCAGAAGAAGAAGCATAACAGCTTTCGGAAGGGTAAAGCTTGGTTTGGAACTGGCTCAAGAGTCATGAACTTTACGGGAAGGTCACAGTTGTGCTAAACTTCACAGTTCCGCTAAACTTCAAGCCTGAACAGGGACTTGAACCCTGGACCCTCAGATTAAAAGTCTGATGCTCTACCGACTGAGCTATCCAGGCTTCGAAAACTGAATGGATTGTTGCAAACGTGATTCTGGCAGAGGAACCCTGCTCAGAAGAAGAATCATAACAGCTTTCGGAAGGGTAAAGCTTGGTTTGGAACTGGCTCAAGAGTCAGGAACTTTACGGGAAGGTCACAGTTGTGCTAAACTTCACAGTTCCGCTAAACTTCAAGCCTGAACAGGGACTTGAACCCTGGACCCTCAGATTAAAAGTCTGATGCTCTACCGACTGAGCTATCCAGGCTTCGAAAACTGAATGGATTGTTGCAAACGTGATTCTGGCAGAGGAACCCTGCTCAGAAGAAGAAGCATAACAGCTTTCGGAAGGGTAAAGCTTGGTTTGGAACTGGCTCAAGAGTCAGGAACTTTACGGGAAGGTCACAGTTGTGCTAAACTTCACAGTTCCGCTAAACTTCAAGCCTGAACAGGGACTTGAACCCTGGACCCTCAGATTAAAAGTCTGATGCTCTACCGACTGAGCTATCCAGGCTTCGAAAACTGAATGGATTGTTGCAAACGTGATTCTGGCAGAGGAACAAGTCAAATTTGTTTGTCAACAAAATATTCAGGGTTTAAGGTTTGACCGTGATTAGAAGGTAATGTTGGAAAACGGTACTGGTTAAAGGAACATCTGAGAGGACTGAAGAGAAAAGCATTTGTAACCCTGCTCAGAGGAAGAAGCAAAACAGCTTTGGGAAGGGTAAAGCTTGGTTTGGAACTTATTCAGGACAAACAATAGTTGAAACTTGACAGGAAGGTCAGAGTTCCACTAAACTTCAAGCCTGAACAGGGACTTGAACCCTGGACCCTCAGATTAAAAGTCTGATGCTCTACCGACTGAGCTATCCAGGCTTCGAAAACTGAATGGATTGTTGCAAACGTGATTCTGGCAGAGGAACCCTGCTCAAAAGAAGAAGCATAACAGCTTTCGGAAGGGTAAAGCTTGGTTTGGAACTGATTCAGGACAAACAATAGTTAAAACTTGACAGGAAGGTCAGAGTTCCACTAAACTTCAAGCCTGAACAGGGACTTGAACCCTGGACCCTCAGATTAAAAGTCTGATGCTCTACCGACTGAGCTATCCAGGCTTCGAAAACTGAAGGGATTGTTGCAAACGTGATTCTGGCAGAGGAACCCTGCTCAGAGGAAGAAGCATAAAAGCTTTGGGAAGGGTAAAGCTTGGTTTGGAACTGGCTCAAGAGTCAGGAACTTTACGGGAAGGTCACAGTTGTGCTAAACTTCACAGTTCCGCTAAACTTCAAGCCTGAACAGGGACTTGAACCCTGGACCCTCAGATTAAAAGTCTGATGCTCTACCGACTGAGCTATCCTGGCTTCGAAAACTGAATGGATTGTTGCAAACGTGATTCTGGCAGAGGAACCCTGCTCAGAAGAAGAAGCATAACAGCTTTCGGAAGGGTAAAGCTTGGTTTGGAACTGGCTCAAGAGTCATGAACTTTACGGGAAGGTCACAGTTGTGCTAAACTTCACAGTTCCGCTAAACTTCAAGCCTGAACAGGGACTTGAACCCTGGACCCTCAGATTAAAAGTCTGATGCTCTACCGACTGAGCTATCCAGGCTTCGAAAACTGAATGGATTGTTGCAAACGTGATTCTGGCAGAGGAACCCTGCTCAGAAGAAGAATCATAACAGCTTTCGGAAGGGTAAAGCTTGGTTTGGAACTGGCTCAAGAGTCAGGAACTTTACGGGAAGGTCACAGTTGTGCTAAACTTCACAGTTCCGCTAAACTTCAAGCCTGAACAGGGACTTGACCCCTGGACCCTCAGATTAAAAGTCTGATGCTCTACCGACTGAGCTATCCAGGCTTCGAAAACTGAATGGATTGTTGCAAACGTGATTCTGGCAGAGGAACCCTGCTCAGAAGAAGAAGCATAACAGCTTTCGGAAGGGTAAAGCTTGGTTTGGAACTGGCTCAAGAGTCAGGAACTTTACGGCAAGGTCACAGTTGTGCTAAACTTCACAGTTCCGCTAAACTTCAAGCCTGAACAGGGACTTGAACCCTGGACCCTCAGATTAAAAGTCTGATGCTCTACCGACTGAGCTATCCAGGCTTCGAAAACTGAATGGATTGTTGCAGACGTGATTCTGGCAGAGGAACCCTGCTCAGAAGAAGAAGCATAACAGCTTTCGGAAGGGTAAAGCTTGGTTTGGAACTGGCTCAAGAGTCAGGAACTTTACGGGAAGGTCACAGTTGTGCTCAACTTCACAGTTCCGCTAAACTTCAAGCCTGAACAGGGACTTGAACCCTGGACCCTCAGATTAAAAGTCTGATGCTCTACCGACTGAGCTATCCAGGCTTCGAAAACTGAATGGATTGTTGCAGACGTGATTCTGGCAGAGGAACCCTGCTCAGAAGAAGAAGCATAACAGCTTTCGGAAGGGTAAAGCTTGGTTTGGAACTGGCTCAAGAGTCAGGAACTTTACGGGAAGGTCACAGTTGTGCTCAACTTCACAGTTCCGCTAAACTTCAAGCCTGAACAGGGACTTGAACCCTGGACCCTCAGATTAAAAGTCTGATGCTCTACCGACTGAGCTATCCAGGCTTCGAAAACTGAATGGATTGTTGCAAACGTGATTCTGGCAGAGGAACCCTGCTCAGAGGAAGAAGCATAAAAGCTTTGGGAAGGGTAAAGCTTGGTTTGGAACTGGCTCAAGAGTCAGGAACTTTACGGGAAGGTCACAATTGTGCTAAACTTCACAGTTCCGCTAAACTTCAAGCCTGAACAGGGACTTGACCCCTGGACCCTCAGATTAAAAGTCTGATGCTCTACCGACTGAGCTATCCAGGCTTCGAAAACTGAATGGATTGTTGCAAACGTGATTCTGGCAGAGGAACCCTGCTCAGAGGAAGAAGCATAAAAGCTTTGGGAAGGGTAAAGCTTGGTTTGGAACTGGCTCAAGAGTCAGGAACTTTACGGGAAGGTCACAGTTGTGCTAAACTTCACAGTTCCGCTAAACTTCAAGCCTGAACAGGGACTTGACCCCTGGACCCTCAGATTAAAAGTCTGATGCTCTACCGACTGAGCTATCCAGGCTTCGAAAACTGAATGGATTGTTGCAAACGTGATTCTGGCAGAGGAACCCTGCTCAGAGGAAGAAGCATAAAAGCTTTGGGAAGGGTAAAGCTTGGTTTGGAACTGGCTCAAGAGTCAGGAACTTTACGGGAAGGTCACAATTGTGCTAAACTTCACAGTTCCGCTAAACTTCAAGCCTGAACAGGGACTTGACCCCTGGACCCTCAGATTAAAAGTCTGATGCTCTACCGACTGAGCTATCCAGGCTTCGAAAACTGAATGGATTGTTGCAAACGTGATTCTGGCAGAGGAACCCTGCTCAGAGGAAGAAGCATAAAAGCTTTGGGAAGGGTAAAGCTTGGTTTGGAACTGGCTCAAGAGTCAGGAACTTTACGGGAAGGTCACAGTTGTGCTAAACTTCACAGTTCCGCTAAACTTCAAGCCTGAACAGGGACTTGAACCCTGGACCCTCAGATTAAAAGTCTGATGCTCTACCGACTGAGCTATCCAGGCTTCGAAAACTGAATGGATTGTTGCAAACGTGATTCTGGCAGAGGAACCCTGCTCAGAAGAAGAAGCATAACAGCTTTCGGAAGGGTAAAGCTTGGTTTGGAACTGGCTCAAGAGTCATGAACTTTACGGGAAGGTCACAGTTGTGCTAAACTTCACAGTTCCGCTAAACTTCAAGCCTGAACAGGGACTTGAACCCTGGACCCTCAGATTAAAAGTCTGATGCTCTACCGACTGAGCTATCCAGGCTTCGAAAACTGAATGGATTGTTGCAAACGTGATTCTGGCAGAGGAACCCTGCTCAGAAGAAGAAGCATAACAGCTTTCGGAAGGGTAAAGCTTGGTTTGGAACTGATTCAGGACAAACAATAGTTAAAACTTGACAGGAAGGTCAGAGTTCCACTAAACTTCAAGCCTGAACAGGGACTTGAACCCTGGACCCTCAGATTAAAAGTCTGATGCTCTACCGACTGAGCTAACCAGGCTTCGAAAACTGAATGGATTGTTGCAAACGTGATTCTGGCAGAGGAACCCTGCTCAGAGGAAGAAGCATAAAAGCTTTGGGAAGGGTAAAGCTTGGTTTGGAACTGGCTCAAGAGTCAGGAACTTTACGGGAAGGTCACAGTTGTGCTAAACTTCACAGTTCCGCTAAACTTCAAGCCTGAACAGGGACTTGAACCCTGGACCCTCAGATTAAAAGTCTGATGCTCTACCGACTGAGCTATCCTGGCTTCGAAAACTGAATGGATTGTTGCAAACGTGATTCTGGCAGAGGAACCCTGCTCAGAAGAAGAAGCATAACAGCTTTCGGAAGGGTAAAGCTTGGTTTGGAACTGGCTCAAGAGTCATGAACTTTACGGGAAGGTCACAGTTGTGCTAAACTTCACAGTTCCGCTAAACTTCAAGCCTGAACAGGGACTTGAACCCTGGACCCTCAGATTAAAAGTCTGATGCTCTACCGACTGAGCTATCCAGGCTTCGAAAACTGAATGGATTGTTGCAAACGTGATTCTGGCAGAGGAACCCTGCTCAGAAGAAGAATCATAACAGCTTTCGGAAGGGTAAAGCTTGGTTTGGAACTGGCTCAAGAGTCAGGAACTTTACGGGAAGGTCACAGTTGTGCTAAACTTCACAGTTCCGCTAAACTTCAAGCCTGAACAGGGACTTGAACCCTGGACCCTCAGATTAAAAGTCTGATGCTCTACCGACTGAGCTATCCAGGCTTCGAAAACTGAATGGATTGTTGCAAACGTGATTCTGGCAGAGGAACCCTGCTCAGAAGAAGAAGCATAACAGCTTTCGGAAGGGTAAAGCTTGGTTTGGAACTGGCTCAAGAGTCAGGAACTTTACGGGAAGGTCACAGTTGTGCTAAACTTCACAGTTCCGCTAAACTTCAAGCCTGAACAGGGACTTGAACCCTGGACCCTCAGATTAAAAGTCTGATGCTCTACCGACTGAGCTATCCAGGCTTCGAAAACTGAATGGATTGTTGCAAACGTGATTCTGGCAGAGGAACAAGTCAAATTTGTTTGTCAACAAAATATTCAGGGTTTAAGGTTTGACCGTGATTAGAAGGTAATGTTGGAAAACGGTACTGGTTAAAGGAACATCTGAGAGGACTGAAGAGAAAAGCATTTGTAACCCTGCTCAGAGGAAGAAGCAAAACAGCTTTGGGAAGGGTAAAGCTTGGTTTGGAACTTATTCAGGACAAACAATAGTTGAAACTTGACAGGAAGGTCAGAGTTCCACTAAACTTCAAGCCTGAACAGGGACTTGAACCCTGGACCCTCAGATTAAAAGTCTGATGCTCTACCGACTGAGCTATCCAGGCTTCGAAAACTGAATGGATTGTTGCAGACGTGATTCTGGCGGAGGAACCCTGCTCAGAGGAAGAAGCATAACAGCTTTCGGAAGGGTAAAGCTTGGTTTGGAACTGGCTCAAGAGTCAGGAACTTTACGGCAAGGTCACAGTTGTGCTAAACTTCACAGTTCCGCTAAACTTCAAGCCTGAACAGGGACTTGAACCCTGGACCCTCAGATTAAAAGTCTGATGCTCTACCGACTGAGCTATCCAGGCTTCGAAAACTGAATGGATTGTTGCAAACGTGATTCTGGCAGAGGAACAAGTCAAATTTGTTTGTCAACAAAATATTCAGGGTTTAAGGTTTGACCGTGATTAGAAGGTAATGTTGGAAAACGGTACTGGTTAAAGGAACATCTGAGAGGACTGAAGAGAAAAGCATTTGTAACCCTGCTCAGAGGAAGAAGCAAAACAACTTTGGGAAGGGTAAAGCTTGGTTTGGAACTTATTCAGGACAAACAATAGTTGAAACTTGACAGGAAGGTCAGAGTTCCACTAAACTTCAAGCCTGAACAGGGACTTGAACCCTGGACCCTCAGATTAAAAGTCTGATGCTCTACCGACTGAGCTATCCAGGCTTCGAAAACTGAATGGATTGTTGCAGACGTGATTCTGGCGGAGGAACCCTGCTCAGGAAGAAGCATAACAGCTTTCGGAAGGGTAAAGCTTGGTTTGGAACTGGCTCAAGAGTCAGGAACTTTACGGCAAGGTCACAGTTGTGCTAAACTTCACAGTTCCGCTAAACTTCAAGCCTGAACAGGGACTTGAACCCTGGACCCTCAGATTAAAAGTCTGATGCTCTACCGACTGAGCTATCCAGGCTTCGAAAACTGAATGGATTGTTGCAAACGTGATTCTGGCAGAGGAACCCTGCTCAGAAGAAGAAGCATAACAGCTTTCGGAAGGGTAAAGCTTGGTTTGGAACTGGCTCAAGAGTCAGGAACTTTACGGGAAGGTCACAGTTGTGCTCAACTTCACAGTTCCGCTAAACTTCAAGCCTGAACAGGGACTTGAACCCTGGACCCTCAGATTAAAAGTCTGATGCTCTACCGACTGAGCTATCCAGGCTTCGAAAACTGAATGGATTGTTGCAAACGTGATTCTGGCAGAGGAACCCTGCTCAGAGGAAGAAGCATAAAAGCTTTGGGAAGGGTAAAGCTTGGTTTGGAACTGGCTCAAGAGTCAGGAACTTTACGGGAAGGTCACAGTTGTGCTAAACTTCACAGTTCCGCTAAACTTCAAGCCTGAACAGGGACTTGAACCCTGGACCCTCAGATTAAAAGTCTGATGCTCTACCGACTGAGCTATCCAGGCTTCGAAAACTGAATGGATTGTTGCAAACGTGATTCTGGCAGAGGAACCCTGCTCAGAGGAAGAAGCATAAAAGCTTTGGGAAGGGTAAAGCTTGGTTTGGAACTGGCTCAAGAGTCAGGAACTTTACGGGAAGGTCACAGTTGTGCTAAACTTCACAGTTCCGCTAAACTTCAAGCCTGAACAGGGACTTGAACCCTGGACCCTCAGATTAAAAGTCTGATGCTCTACCGACTGAGCTATCCTGGCTTCGAAAACTGAATGGATTGTTGCAAACGTGATTCTGGCAGAGGAACCCTGCTCAGAAGAAGAAGCATAACAGCTTTCGGAAGGGTAAAGCTTGGTTTGGAACTGGCTCAAGAGTCATGAACTTTACGGGAAGGTCACAGTTGTGCTAAACTTCACAGTTCCGCTAAACTTCAAGCCTGAACAGGGACTTGAACCCTGGACCCTCAGATTAAAAGTCTGATGCTCTACCGACTGAGCTATCCAGGCTTCGAAAACTGAATGGATTGTTGCAAACGTGATTCTGGCAGAGGAACCCTGCTCAGAAGAAGAATCATAACAGCTTTCGGAAGGGTAAAGCTTGGTTTGGAACTGGCTCAAGAGTCAGGAACTTTACGGGAAGGTCACAGTTGTGCTAAACTTCACAGTTCCGCTAAACTTCAAGCCTGAACAGGGACTTGACCCCTGGACCCTCAGATTAAAAGTCTGATGCTCTACCGACTGAGCTATCCAGGCTTCGAAAACTGAATGGATTGTTGCAAACGTGATTCTGGCAGAGGAACCCTGCTCAGAAGAAGAAGCATAACAGCTTTCGGAAGGGTAAAGCTTGGTTTGGAACTGGCTCAAGAGTCAGGAACTTTACGGCAAGGTCACAGTTGTGCTAAACTTCACAGTTCCGCTAAACTTCAAGCCTGAACAGGGACTTGAACCCTGGACCCTCAGATTAAAAGTCTGATGCTCTACCGACTGAGCTATCCAGGCTTCGAAAACTGAATGGATTGTTGCAGACGTGATTCTGGCAGAGGAACCCTGCTCAGAAGAAGAAGCATAACAGCTTTCGGAAGGGTAAAGCTTGGTTTGGAACTGGCTCAAGAGTCAGGAACTTTACGGGAAGGTCACAGTTGTGCTCAACTTCACAGTTCCGCTAAACTTCAAGCCTGAACAGGGACTTGAACCCTGGACCCTCAGATTAAAAGTCTGATGCTCTACCGACTGAGCTATCCAGGCTTCGAAAACTGAATGGATTGTTGCAAACGTGATTCTGGCAGAGGAACCCTGCTCAGAGGAAGAAGCATAAAAGCTTTGGGAAGGGTAAAGCTTGGTTTGGAACTGGCTCAAGAGTCAGGAACTTTACGGGAAGGTCACAGTTGTGCTAAACTTCACAGTTCCGCTAAACTTCAAGCCTGAACAGGGACTTGACCCCTGGACCCTCAGATTAAAAGTCTGATGCTCTACCGACTGAGCTATCCAGGCTTCGAAAACTGAATGGATTGTTGCAAACGTGATTCTGGCAGAGGAACCCTGCTCAGAGGAAGAAGCATAAAAGCTTTGGGAAGGGTAAAGCTTGGTTTGGAACTGGCTCAAGAGTCATGAACTTTACGGGAAGGTCACAGTTGTGCTAAACTTCACAGTTCCGCTAAACTTCAAGCCTGAACAGGGACTTGAACCCTGGACCCTCAGATTAAAAGTCTGATGCTCTACCGACTGAGCTATCCAGGCTTCGAAAACTGAATGGATTGTTGCAAACGTGATTCTGGCAGAGGAACCCTGCTCAGAAGAAGAAGCATAACAGCTTTCGGAAGGGTAAAGCTTGGTTTGGAACTGATTCAGGACAAACAATAGTTAAAACTTGACAGGAAGGTCAGAGTTCCACTAAACTTCAAGCCTGAACAGGGACTTGAACCCTGGACCCTCAGATTAAAAGTCTGATGCTCTACCGACTGAGCTATCCAGGCTTCGAAAACTGAAGGGATTGTTGCAAACGTGATTCTGGCAGAGGAACCCTGCTCAGAGGAAGAAGCATAAAAGCTTTGGGAAGGGTAAAGCTTGGTTTGGAACTGGCTCAAGAGTCAGGAACTTTACGGGAAGGTCACAGTTGTGCTAAACTTCACAGTTCCGCTAAACTTCAAGCCTGAACAGGGACTTGAACCCTGGACCCTCAGATTAAAAGTCTGATGCTCTACCGACTGAGCTATCCTGGCTTCGAAAACTGAATGGATTGTTGCAAACGTGATTCTGGCAGAGGAACCCTGCTCAGAAGAAGAAGCATAACAGCTTTCGGAAGGGTAAAGCTTGGTTTGGAACTGGCTCAAGAGTCATGAACTTTACGGGAAGGTCACAGTTGTGCTAAACTTCACAGTTCCGCTAAACTTCAAGCCTGAACAGGGACTTGAACCCTGGACCCTCAGATTAAAAGTCTGATGCTCTACCGACTGAGCTATCCAGGCTTCGAAAACTGAATGGATTGTTGCAAACGTGATTCTGGCAGAGGAACCCTGCTCAGAAGAAGAATCATAACAGCTTTCGGAAGGGTAAAGCTTGGTTTGGAACTGGCTCAAGAGTCAGGAACTTTACGGGAAGGTCACAGTTGTGCTAAACTTCACAGTTCCGCTAAACTTCAAGCCTGAACAGGGACTTGACCCCTGGACCCTCAGATTAAAAGTCTGATGCTCTACCGACTGAGCTATCCAGGCTTCGAAAACTGAATGGATTGTTGCAAACGTGATTCTGGCAGAGGAACCCTGCTCAGAAGAAGAAGCATAACAGCTTTCGGAAGGGTAAAGCTTGGTTTGGAACTGGCTCAAGAGTCAGGAACTTTACGGCAAGGTCACAGTTGTGCTAAACTTCACAGTTCCGCTAAACTTCAAGCCTGAACAGGGACTTGAACCCTGGACCCTCAGATTAAAAGTCTGATGCTCTACCGACTGAGCTATCCAGGCTTCGAAAACTGAATGGATTGTTGCAGACGTGATTCTGGCAGAGGAACCCTGCTCAGAAGAAGAAGCATAACAGCTTTCGGAAGGGTAAAGCTTGGTTTGGAACTGGCTCAAGAGTCAGGAACTTTACGGGAAGGTCACAGTTGTGCTCAACTTCACAGTTCCGCTAAACTTCAAGCCTGAACAGGGACTTGAACCCTGGACCCTCAGATTAAAAGTCTGATGCTCTACCGACTGAGCTATCCAGGCTTCGAAAACTGAATGGATTGTTGCAGACGTGATTCTGGCAGAGGAACCCTGCTCAGAAGAAGAAGCATAACAGCTTTCGGAAGGGTAAAGCTTGGTTTGGAACTGGCTCAAGAGTCAGGAACTTTACGGGAAGGTCACAGTTGTGCTCAACTTCACAGTTCCGCTAAACTTCAAGCCTGAACAGGGACTTGAACCCTGGACCCTCAGATTAAAAGTCTGATGCTCTACCGACTGAGCTATCCAGGCTTCGAAAACTGAATGGATTGTTGCAAACGTGATTCTGGCAGAGGAACCCTGCTCAGAGGAAGAAGCATAAAAGCTTTGGGAAGGGTAAAGCTTGGTTTGGAACTGGCTCAAGAGTCAGGAACTTTACGGGAAGGTCACAATTGTGCTAAACTTCACAGTTCCGCTAAACTTCAAGCCTGAACAGGGACTTGACCCCTGGACCCTCAGATTAAAAGTCTGATGCTCTACCGACTGAGCTATCCAGGCTTCGAAAACTGAATGGATTGTTGCAAACGTGATTCTGGCAGAGGAACCCTGCTCAGAGGAAGAAGCATAAAAGCTTTGGGAAGGGTAAAGCTTGGTTTGGAACTGGCTCAAGAGTCAGGAACTTTACGGGAAGGTCACAGTTGTGCTAAACTTCACAGTTCCGCTAAACTTCAAGCCTGAACAGGGACTTGACCCCTGGACCCTCAGATTAAAAGTCTGATGCTCTACCGACTGAGCTATCCAGGCTTCGAAAACTGAATGGATTGTTGCAAACGTGATTCTGGCAGAGGAACCCTGCTCAGAGGAAGAAGCATAAAAGCTTTGGGAAGGGTAAAGCTTGGTTTGGAACTGGCTCAAGAGTCAGGAACTTTACGGGAAGGTCACAATTGTGCTAAACTTCACAGTTCCGCTAAACTTCAAGCCTGAACAGGGACTTGACCCCTGGACCCTCAGATTAAAAGTCTGATGCTCTACCGACTGAGCTATCCAGGCTTCGAAAACTGAATGGATTGTTGCAAACGTGATTCTGGCAGAGGAACCCTGCTCAGAGGAAGAAGCATAAAAGCTTTGGGAAGGGTAAAGCTTGGTTTGGAACTGGCTCAAGAGTCAGGAACTTTACGGGAAGGTCACAGTTGTGCTAAACTTCACAGTTCCGCTAAACTTCAAGCCTGAACAGGGACTTGAACCCTGGACCCTCAGATTAAAAGTCTGATGCTCTACCGACTGAGCTATCCAGGCTTCGAAAACTGAATGGATTGTTGCAAACGTGATTCTGGCAGAGGAACCCTGCTCAGAAGAAGAAGCATAACAGCTTTCGGAAGGGTAAAGCTTGGTTTGGAACTGGCTCAAGAGTCATGAACTTTACGGGAAGGTCACAGTTGTGCTAAACTTCACAGTTCCGCTAAACTTCAAGCCTGAACAGGGACTTGAACCCTGGACCCTCAGATTAAAAGTCTGATGCTCTACCGACTGAGCTATCCAGGCTTCGAAAACTGAATGGATTGTTGCAAACGTGATTCTGGCAGAGGAACCCTGCTCAGAAGAAGAAGCATAACAGCTTTCGGAAGGGTAAAGCTTGGTTTGGAACTGATTCAGGACAAACAATAGTTAAAACTTGACAGGAAGGTCAGAGTTCCACTAAACTTCAAGCCTGAACAGGGACTTGAACCCTGGACCCTCAGATTAAAAGTCTGATGCTCTACCGACTGAGCTAACCAGGCTTCGAAAACTGAATGGATTGTTGCAAACGTGATTCTGGCAGAGGAACCCTGCTCAGAGGAAGAAGCATAAAAGCTTTGGGAAGGGTAAAGCTTGGTTTGGAACTGGCTCAAGAGTCAGGAACTTTACGGGAAGGTCACAGTTGTGCTAAACTTCACAGTTCCGCTAAACTTCAAGCCTGAACAGGGACTTGAACCCTGGACCCTCAGATTAAAAGTCTGATGCTCTACCGACTGAGCTATCCTGGCTTCGAAAACTGAATGGATTGTTGCAAACGTGATTCTGGCAGAGGAACCCTGCTCAGAAGAAGAATCATAACAGCTTTCGGAAGGGTAAAGCTTGGTTTGGAACTGGCTCAAGAGTCAGGAACTTTACCAGAAGGTCACAGTTGTGCTAAACTTCACAGTTCCGCTAAACTTCAAGCCTGAACAGGGACTTGAACCCTGGACCCTCAGATTAAAAGTCTGATGCTCTACCGACTGAGCTATCCAGGCTTCGAAAACTGAATGGATTGTTGCAAACGTGATTCTGGCAGAGGAACCCTGCTCAGAAGAAGAAGCATAACAGCTTTCGGAAGGGTAAAGCTTGGTTTGGAACTGGCTCAAGAGTCAGGAACTTTACGGGAAGGTCACAGTTGTGCTAAACTTCACAGTTCCGCTAAACTTCAAGCCTGAACAGGGACTTGAACCCTGGACCCTCAGATTAAAAGTCTGATGCTCTACCGACTGAGCTATCCAGGCTTCGAAAACTGAATGGATTGTTGCAAACGTGATTCTGGCAGAGGAACAAGTCAAATTTGTTTGTCAACAAAATATTCAGGGTTTAAGGTTTGACCGTGATTAGAAGGTAATGTTGGAAAACGGTACTGGTTAAAGGAACATCTGAGAGGACTGAAGAGAAAAGCATTTGTAACCCTGCTCAGAGGAAGAAGCAAAACAGCTTTGGGAAGGGTAAAGCTTGGTTTGGAACTTATTCAGGACAAACAATAGTTGAAACTTGACAGGAAGGTCAGAGTTCCACTAAACTTCAAGCCTGAACAGGGACTTGAACCCTGGACCCTCAGATTAAAAGTCTGATGCTCTACCGACTGAGCTATCCAGGCTTCGAAAACTGAATGGATTGTTGCAGACGTGATTCTGGCGGAGGAACCCTGCTCAGAGGAAGAAGCATAACAGCTTTCGGAAGGGTAAAGCTTGGTTTGGAACTGGCTCAAGAGTCAGGAACTTTACGGCAAGGTCACAGTTGTGCTAAACTTCACAGTTCCGCTAAACTTCAAGCCTGAACAGGGACTTGAACCCTGGACCCTCAGATTAAAAGTCTGATGCTCTACCGACTGAGCTATCCAGGCTTCGAAAACTGAATGGATTGTTGCAAACGTGATTCTGGCAGAGGAACAAGTCAAATTTGTTTGTCAACAAAATATTCAGGGTTTAAGGTTTGACCGTGATTAGAAGGTAATGTTGGAAAACGGTACTGGTTAAAGGAACATCTGAGAGGACTGAAGAGAAAAGCATTTGTAACCCTGCTCAGAGGAAGAAGCAAAACAACTTTGGGAAGGGTAAAGCTTGGTTTGGAACTTATTCAGGACAAACAATAGTTGAAACTTGACAGGAAGGTCAGAGTTCCACTAAACTTCAAGCCTGAACAGGGACTTGAACCCTGGACCCTCAGATTAAAAGTCTGATGCTCTACCGACTGAGCTATCCAGGCTTCGAAAACTGAATGGATTGTTGCAGACGTGATTCTGGCGGAGGAACCCTGCTCAGGAAGAAGCATAACAGCTTTCGGAAGGGTAAAGCTTGGTTTGGAACTGGCTCAAGAGTCAGGAACTTTACGGCAAGGTCACAGTTGTGCTAAACTTCACAGTTCCGCTAAACTTCAAGCCTGAACAGGGACTTGAACCCTGGACCCTCAGATTAAAAGTCTGATGCTCTACCGACTGAGCTATCCAGGCTTCGAAAACTGAATGGATTGTTGCAAACGTGATTCTGGCAGAGGAACCCTGCTCAGAAGAAGAAGCATAACAGCTTTCGGAAGGGTAAAGCTTGGTTTGGAACTGGCTCAAGAGTCAGGAACTTTACGGGAAGGTCACAGTTGTGCTCAACTTCACAGTTCCGCTAAACTTCAAGCCTGAACAGGGACTTGAACCCTGGACCCTCAGATTAAAAGTCTGATGCTCTACCGACTGAGCTATCCAGGCTTCGAAAACTGAATGGATTGTTGCAAACGTGATTCTGGCAGAGGAACCCTGCTCAGAGGAAGAAGCATAAAAGCTTTGGGAAGGGTAAAGCTTGGTTTGGAACTGGCTCAAGAGTCAGGAACTTTACGGGAAGGTCACAGTTGTGCTAAACTTCACAGTTCCGCTAAACTTCAAGCCTGAACAGGGACTTGAACCCTGGACCCTCAGATTAAAAGTCTGATGCTCTACCGACTGAGCTATCCAGGCTTCGAAAACTGAATGGATTGTTGCAAACGTGATTCTGGCAGAGGAACCCTGCTCAGAGGAAGAAGCATAAAAGCTTTGGGAAGGGTAAAGCTTGGTTTGGAACTGGCTCAAGAGTCAGGAACTTTACGGGAAGGTCACAGTTGTGCTAAACTTCACAGTTCCGCTAAACTTCAAGCCTGAACAGGGACTTGAACCCTGGACCCTCAGATTAAAAGTCTGATGCTCTACCGACTGAGCTATCCTGGCTTCGAAAACTGAATGGATTGTTGCAAACGTGATTCTGGCAGAGGAACCCTGCTCAGAAGAAGAAGCATAACAGCTTTCGGAAGGGTAAAGCTTGGTTTGGAACTGGCTCAAGAGTCATGAACTTTACGGGAAGGTCACAGTTGTGCTAAACTTCACAGTTCCGCTAAACTTCAAGCCTGAACAGGGACTTGAACCCTGGACCCTCAGATTAAAAGTCTGATGCTCTACCGACTGAGCTATCCAGGCTTCGAAAACTGAATGGATTGTTGCAAACGTGATTCTGGCAGAGGAACCCTGCTCAGAAGAAGAATCATAACAGCTTTCGGAAGGGTAAAGCTTGGTTTGGAACTGGCTCAAGAGTCAGGAACTTTACGGGAAGGTCACAGTTGTGCTAAACTTCACAGTTCCGCTAAACTTCAAGCCTGAACAGGGACTTGACCCCTGGACCCTCAGATTAAAAGTCTGATGCTCTACCGACTGAGCTATCCAGGCTTCGAAAACTGAATGGATTGTTGCAAACGTGATTCTGGCAGAGGAACCCTGCTCAGAAGAAGAAGCATAACAGCTTTCGGAAGGGTAAAGCTTGGTTTGGAACTGGCTCAAGAGTCAGGAACTTTACGGCAAGGTCACAGTTGTGCTAAACTTCACAGTTCCGCTAAACTTCAAGCCTGAACAGGGACTTGAACCCTGGACCCTCAGATTAAAAGTCTGATGCTCTACCGACTGAGCTATCCAGGCTTCGAAAACTGAATGGATTGTTGCAGACGTGATTCTGGCAGAGGAACCCTGCTCAGAAGAAGAAGCATAACAGCTTTCGGAAGGGTAAAGCTTGGTTTGGAACTGGCTCAAGAGTCAGGAACTTTACGGGAAGGTCACAGTTGTGCTCAACTTCACAGTTCCGCTAAACTTCAAGCCTGAACAGGGACTTGAACCCTGGACCCTCAGATTAAAAGTCTGATGCTCTACCGACTGAGCTATCCAGGCTTCGAAAACTGAATGGATTGTTGCAAACGTGATTCTGGCAGAGGAACCCTGCTCAGAGGAAGAAGCATAAAAGCTTTGGGAAGGGTAAAGCTTGGTTTGGAACTGGCTCAAGAGTCAGGAACTTTACGGGAAGGTCACAGTTGTGCTAAACTTCACAGTTCCGCTAAACTTCAAGCCTGAACAGGGACTTGACCCCTGGACCCTCAGATTAAAAGTCTGATGCTCTACCGACTGAGCTATCCAGGCTTCGAAAACTGAATGGATTGTTGCAAACGTGATTCTGGCAGAGGAACCCTGCTCAGAGGAAGAAGCATAAAAGCTTTGGGAAGGGTAAAGCTTGGTTTGGAACTGGCTCAAGAGTCATGAACTTTACGGGAAGGTCACAGTTGTGCTAAACTTCACAGTTCCGCTAAACTTCAAGCCTGAACAGGGACTTGAACCCTGGACCCTCAGATTAAAAGTCTGATGCTCTACCGACTGAGCTATCCAGGCTTCGAAAACTGAATGGATTGTTGCAAACGTGATTCTGGCAGAGGAACCCTGCTCAGAAGAAGAAGCATAACAGCTTTCGGAAGGGTAAAGCTTGGTTTGGAACTGATTCAGGACAAACAATAGTTAAAACTTGACAGGAAGGTCAGAGTTCCACTAAACTTCAAGCCTGAACAGGGACTTGAACCCTGGACCCTCAGATTAAAAGTCTGATGCTCTACCGACTGAGCTATCCAGGCTTCGAAAACTGAAGGGATTGTTGCAAACGTGATTCTGGCAGAGGAACCCTGCTCAGAGGAAGAAGCATAAAAGCTTTGGGAAGGGTAAAGCTTGGTTTGGAACTGGCTCAAGAGTCAGGAACTTTACGGGAAGGTCACAGTTGTGCTAAACTTCACAGTTCCGCTAAACTTCAAGCCTGAACAGGGACTTGAACCCTGGACCCTCAGATTAAAAGTCTGATGCTCTACCGACTGAGCTATCCTGGCTTCGAAAACTGAATGGATTGTTGCAAACGTGATTCTGGCAGAGGAACCCTGCTCAGAAGAAGAAGCATAACAGCTTTCGGAAGGGTAAAGCTTGGTTTGGAACTGGCTCAAGAGTCATGAACTTTACGGGAAGGTCACAGTTGTGCTAAACTTCACAGTTCCGCTAAACTTCAAGCCTGAACAGGGACTTGAACCCTGGACCCTCAGATTAAAAGTCTGATGCTCTACCGACTGAGCTATCCAGGCTTCGAAAACTGAATGGATTGTTGCAAACGTGATTCTGGCAGAGGAACCCTGCTCAGAAGAAGAATCATAACAGCTTTCGGAAGGGTAAAGCTTGGTTTGGAACTGGCTCAAGAGTCAGGAACTTTACGGGAAGGTCACAGTTGTGCTAAACTTCACAGTTCCGCTAAACTTCAAGCCTGAACAGGGACTTGACCCCTGGACCCTCAGATTAAAAGTCTGATGCTCTACCGACTGAGCTATCCAGGCTTCGAAAACTGAATGGATTGTTGCAAACGTGATTCTGGCAGAGGAACCCTGCTCAGAAGAAGAAGCATAACAGCTTTCGGAAGGGTAAAGCTTGGTTTGGAACTGGCTCAAGAGTCAGGAACTTTACGGCAAGGTCACAGTTGTGCTAAACTTCACAGTTCCGCTAAACTTCAAGCCTGAACAGGGACTTGAACCCTGGACCCTCAGATTAAAAGTCTGATGCTCTACCGACTGAGCTATCCAGGCTTCGAAAACTGAATGGATTGTTGCAGACGTGATTCTGGCAGAGGAACCCTGCTCAGAAGAAGAAGCATAACAGCTTTCGGAAGGGTAAAGCTTGGTTTGGAACTGGCTCAAGAGTCAGGAACTTTACGGGAAGGTCACAGTTGTGCTCAACTTCACAGTTCCGCTAAACTTCAAGCCTGAACAGGGACTTGAACCCTGGACCCTCAGATTAAAAGTCTGATGCTCTACCGACTGAGCTATCCAGGCTTCGAAAACTGAATGGATTGTTGCAAACGTGATTCTGGCAGAGGAACCCTGCTCAGAGGAAGAAGCATAAAAGCTTTGGGAAGGGTAAAGCTTGGTTTGGAACTGGCTCAAGAGTCAGGAACTTTACGGGAAGGTCACAGTTGTGCTAAACTTCACAGTTCCGCTAAACTTCAAGCCTGAACAGGGACTTGACCCCTGGACCCTCAGATTAAAAGTCTGATGCTCTACCGACTGAGCTATCCAGGCTTCGAAAACTGAATGGATTGTTGCAAACGTGATTCTGGCAGAGGAACCCTGCTCAGAGGAAGAAGCATAAAAGCTTTGGGAAGGGTAAAGCTTGGTTTGGAACTGGCTCAAGAGTCAGGAACTTTACGGGAAGGTCACAGTTGTGCTAAACTTCACAGTTCCGCTAAACTTCAAGCCTGAACAGGGACTTGAACCCTGGACCCTCAGATTAAAAGTCTGATGCTCTACCGACTGAGCTATCCAGGCTTCGAAAACTGAATGGATTGTTGCAAACGTGATTCTGGCAGAGGAACCCTGCTCAGAAGAAGAAGCATAACAGCTTTCGGAAGGGTAAAGCTTGGTTTGGAACTGGCTCAAGAGTCATGAACTTTACGGGAAGGTCACAGTTGTGCTAAACTTCACAGTTCCGCTAAACTTCAAGCCTGAACAGGGACTTGAACCCTGGACCCTCAGATTAAAAGTCTGATGCTCTACCGACTGAGCTATCCAAGCTTCGAAAACTGAATGGATTGTTGCAAACGTGATTCTGGCAGAGGAACCCTGCTCAGAAGAAGAAGCATAACAGCTTTCGGAAGGGTAAAGCTTGGTTTGGAACTGATTCAGGACAAACAATAGTTAAAACTTGACAGGAAGGTCAGAGTTCCACTAAACTTCAAGCCTGAACAGGGACTTGAACCCTGGACCCTCAGATTAAAAGTCTGATGCTCTACCGACTGAGCTATCCAGGCTTCGAAAACTGAATGGATTGTTGCAAACGTGATTCTGGCAGAGGAACCCTGCTCAGAGGAAGAAGCATAAAAGCTTTGGGAAGGGTAAAGCTTGGTTTGGAACTGGCTCAAGAGTCAGGAACTTTACGGGAAGGTCACAGTTGTGCTAAACTTCACAGTTCCGCTAAACTTCAAGCCTGAACAGGGACTTGAACCCTGGACCCTCAGATTAAAAGTCTGATGCTCTACCGACTGAGCTATCCTGGCTTCGAAAACTGAATGGATTGTTGCAAACGTGATTCTGGCAGAGGAACCCTGCTCAGAAGAAGAAGCATAACAGCTTTCGGAAGGGTAAAGCTTGGTTTGGAACTGGCTCAAGAGTCATGAACTTTACGGGAAGGTCACAGTTGTGCTAAACTTCACAGTTCCGCTAAACTTCAAGCCTGAACAGGGACTTGAACCCTGGACCCTCAGATTAAAAGTCTGATGCTCTACCGACTGAGCTATCCAGGCTTCGAAAACTGAATGGATTGTTGCAAACGTGATTCTGGCAGAGGAACCCTGCTCAGAAGAAGAATCATAACAGCTTTCGGAAGGGTAAAGCTTGGTTTGGAACTGGCTCAAGAGTCAGGAACTTTACGGGAAGGTCACAGTTGTGCTAAACTTCACAGTTCCGCTAAACTTCAAGCCTGAACAGGGACTTGACCCCTGGACCCTCAGATTAAAAGTCTGATGCTCTACCGACTGAGCTATCCAGGCTTCGAAAACTGAATGGATTGTTGCAAACGTGATTCTGGCAGAGGAACCCTGCTCAGAGGAAGAAGCATAAAAGCTTTGGGAAGGGTAAAGCTTGGTTTGGAACTGGCTCAAGAGTCAGGAACTTTACGGGAAGGTCACAGTTGTGCTAAACTTCACAGTTCCGCTAAACTTCAAGCCTGAACAGGGACTTGAACCCTGGACCCTCAGATTAAAAGTCTGATGCTCTACCGACTGAGCTATCCAGGCTTCGAAAACTGAATGGATTGTTGCAAACGTGATTCTGGCAGAGGAACCCTGCTCAGAAGAAGAAGCATAACAGCTTTCGGAAGGGTAAAGCTTGGTTTGGAACTGGCTCAAGAGTCATGAACTTTACGGGAAGGTCACAGTTGTGCTAAACTTCACAGTTCCGCTAAACTTCAAGCCTGAACAGGGACTTGAACCCTGGACCCTCAGATTAAAAGTCTGATGCTCTACCAACTGAGCTATCCAGGCTTCGAAAACTGAATGGATTGTTGCAAACGTGATTCTGGCAGAGGAACCCTGCTCAGAAGAAGAAGCATAACAGCTTTCGGAAGGGTAAAGCTTGGTTTGGAACTGATTCAGGACAAACAATAGTTAAAACTTGACAGGAAGGTCAGAGTTCCACTAAACTTCAAGCCTGAACAGGGACTTGAACCCTGGACCCTCAGATTAAAAGTCTGATGCTCTACCGACTGAGCTAACCAGGCTTCGAAAACTGAATGGATTGTTGCAAACGTGATTCTGGCAGAGGAACCCTGCTCAGAGGAAGAAGCATAAAAGCTTTGGGAAGGGTAAAGCTTGGTTTGGAACTGGCTCAAGAGTCAGGAACTTTACGGGAAGGTCACAGTTGTGCTAAACTTCACAGTTCCGCTAAACTTCAAGCCTGAACAGGGACTTGAACCCTGGACCCTCAGATTAAAAGTCTGATGCTCTACCGACTGAGCTATCCTGGCTTCGAAAACTGAATGGATTGTTGCAAACGTGATTCTGGCAGAGGAACCCTGCTCAGAAGAAGAAGCATAACAGCTTTCGGAAGGGTAAAGCTTGGTTTGGAACTGGCTCAAGAGTCATGAACTTTACGGGAAGGTCACAGTTGTGCTAAACTTCACAGTTCCGCTAAACTTCAAGCCTGAACAGGGACTTGACCCCTGGACCCTCAGATTAAAAGTCTGATGCTCTACCGACTGAGCTATCCAGGCTTCGAAAACTGAATGGATTGTTGCAAACGTGATTCTGGCAGAGGAACCCTGCTCAGAGGAAGAAGCATAAAAGCTTTGGGAAGGGTAAAGCTTGGTTTGGAACTGGCTCAAGAGTCAGGAACTTTACGGGAAGGTCACAGTTGTGCTAAACTTCACAGTTCCGCTAAACTTCAAGCCTGAACAGGGACTTGAACCCTGGACCCTCAGATTAAAAGTCTGATGCTCTACCGACTGAGCTATCCAGGCTTCGAAAACTGAATGGATTGTTGCAGACGTGATTCTGGCGGAGGAACCCTGCTCAGGAAGAAGCATAACAGCTTTCGGAAGGGTAAAGCTTGGTTTGGAACTGGCTCAAGAGTCAGGAACTTTACGGCAAGGTCACAGTTGTGCTAAACTTCACAGTTCCGCTAAACTTCAAGCCTGAACAGGGACTTGAACCCTGGACCCTCAGATTAAAAGTCTGATGCTCTACCGACTGAGCTATCCAGGCTTCGAAAACTGAATGGATTGTTGCAAACGTGATTCTGGCAGAGGAACCCTGCTCAGAAGAAGAAGCATAACAGCTTTCGGAAGGGTAAAGCTTGGTTTGGAACTGGCTCAAGAGTCAGGAACTTTACGGGAAGGTCACAGTTGTGCTCAACTTCACAGTTCCGCTAAACTTCAAGCCTGAACAGGGACTTGAACCCTGGACCCTCAGATTAAAAGTCTGATGCTCTACCGACTGAGCTATCCAGGCTTCGAAAACTGAATGGATTGTTGCAAACGTGATTCTGGCAGAGGAACCCTGCTCAGAGGAAGAAGCATAAAAGCTTTGGGAAGGGTAAAGCTTGGTTTGGAACTGGCTCAAGAGTCAGGAACTTTACGGGAAGGTCACAGTTGTGCTAAACTTCACAGTTCCGCTAAACTTCAAGCCTGAACAGGGACTTGAACCCTGGACCCTCAGATTAAAAGTCTGATGCTCTACCGACTGAGCTATCCAGGCTTCGAAAACTGAATGGATTGTTGCAAACGTGATTCTGGCAGAGGAACCCTGCTCAGAGGAAGAAGCATAAAAGCTTTGGGAAGGGTAAAGCTTGGTTTGGAACTGGCTCAAGAGTCAGGAACTTTACGGGAAGGTCACAGTTGTGCTAAACTTCACAGTTCCGCTAAACTTCAAGCCTGAACAGGGACTTGAACCCTGGACCCTCAGATTAAAAGTCTGATGCTCTACCGACTGAGCTATCCTGGCTTCGAAAACTGAATGGATTGTTGCAAACGTGATTCTGGCAGAGGAACCCTGCTCAGAAGAAGAAGCATAACAGCTTTCGGAAGGGTAAAGCTTGGTTTGGAACTGGCTCAAGAGTCATGAACTTTACGGGAAGGTCACAGTTGTGCTAAACTTCACAGTTCCGCTAAACTTCAAGCCTGAACAGGGACTTGAACCCTGGACCCTCAGATTAAAAGTCTGATGCTCTACCGACTGAGCTATCCAGGCTTCGAAAACTGAATGGATTGTTGCAAACGTGATTCTGGCAGAGGAACCCTGCTCAGAAGAAGAATCATAACAGCTTTCGGAAGGGTAAAGCTTGGTTTGGAACTGGCTCAAGAGTCAGGAACTTTACGGGAAGGTCACAGTTGTGCTAAACTTCACAGTTCCGCTAAACTTCAAGCCTGAACAGGGACTTGACCCCTGGACCCTCAGATTAAAAGTCTGATGCTCTACCGACTGAGCTATCCAGGCTTCGAAAACTGAATGGATTGTTGCAAACGTGATTCTGGCAGAGGAACCCTGCTCAGAAGAAGAAGCATAACAGCTTTCGGAAGGGTAAAGCTTGGTTTGGAACTGGCTCAAGAGTCAGGAACTTTACGGCAAGGTCACAGTTGTGCTAAACTTCACAGTTCCGCTAAACTTCAAGCCTGAACAGGGACTTGAACCCTGGACCCTCAGATTAAAAGTCTGATGCTCTACCGACTGAGCTATCCAGGCTTCGAAAACTGAATGGATTGTTGCAGACGTGATTCTGGCAGAGGAACCCTGCTCAGAAGAAGAAGCATAACAGCTTTCGGAAGGGTAAAGCTTGGTTTGGAACTGGCTCAAGAGTCAGGAACTTTACGGGAAGGTCACAGTTGTGCTAAACTTCACAGTTCCGCTAAACTTCAAGCCTGAACAGGGACTTGAACCCTGGACCCTCAGATTAAAAGTCTGATGCTCTACCGACTGAGCTATCCAAGCTTCGAAAACTGAATGGATTGTTGCAAACGTGATTCTGGCAGAGGAACCCTGCTCAGAAGAAGAAGCATAACAGCTTTCGGAAGGGTAAAGCTTGGTTTGGAACTGATTCAGGACAAACAATAGTTAAAACTTGACAGGAAGGTCAGAGTTCCACTAAACTTCAAGCCTGAACAGGGACTTGAACCCTGGACCCTCAGATTAAAAGTCTGATGCTCTACCGACTGAGCTATCCAGGCTTCGAAAACTGAATGGATTGTTGCAAACGTGATTCTGGCAGAGGAACCCTGCTCAGAGGAAGAAGCATAAAAGCTTTGGGAAGGGTAAAGCTTGGTTTGGAACTGGCTCAAGAGTCAGGAACTTTACGGGAAGGTCACAGTTGTGCTAAACTTCACAGTTCCGCTAAACTTCAAGCCTGAACAGGGACTTGAACCCTGGACCCTCAGATTAAAAGTCTGATGCTCTACCGACTGAGCTATCCTGGCTTCGAAAACTGAATGGATTGTTGCAAACGTGATTCTGGCAGAGGAACCCTGCTCAGAAGAAGAAGCATAACAGCTTTCGGAAGGGTAAAGCTTGGTTTGGAACTGGCTCAAGAGTCATGAACTTTACGGGAAGGTCACAGTTGTGCTAAACTTCACAGTTCCGCTAAACTTCAAGCCTGAACAGGGACTTGAACCCTGGACCCTCAGATTAAAAGTCTGATGCTCTACCGACTGAGCTATCCAGGCTTCGAAAACTGAATGGATTGTTGCAAACGTGATTCTGGCAGAGGAACCCTGCTCAGAAGAAGAATCATAACAGCTTTCGGAAGGGTAAAGCTTGGTTTGGAACTGGCTCAAGAGTCAGGAACTTTACGGGAAGGTCACAGTTGTGCTAAACTTCACAGTTCCGCTAAACTTCAAGCCTGAACAGGGACTTGACCCCTGGACCCTCAGATTAAAAGTCTGATGCTCTACCGACTGAGCTATCCAGGCTTCGAAAACTGAATGGATTGTTGCAAACGTGATTCTGGCAGAGGAACCCTGCTCAGAGGAAGAAGCATAAAAGCTTTGGGAAGGGTAAAGCTTGGTTTGGAACTGGCTCAAGAGTCAGGAACTTTACGGGAAGGTCACAGTTGTGCTAAACTTCACAGTTCCGCTAAACTTCAAGCCTGAACAGGGACTTGAACCCTGGACCCTCAGATTAAAAGTCTGATGCTCTACCGACTGAGCTATCCAGGCTTCGAAAACTGAATGGATTGTTGCAAACGTGATTCTGGCAGAGGAACCCTGCTCAGAAGAAGAAGCATAACAGCTTTCGGAAGGGTAAAGCTTGGTTTGGAACTGGCTCAAGAGTCATGAACTTTACGGGAAGGTCACAGTTGTGCTAAACTTCACAGTTCCGCTAAACTTCAAGCCTGAACAGGGACTTGAACCCTGGACCCTCAGATTAAAAGTCTGATGCTCTACCAACTGAGCTATCCAGGCTTCGAAAACTGAATGGATTGTTGCAAACGTGATTCTGGCAGAGGAACCCTGCTCAGAAGAAGAAGCATAACAGCTTTCGGAAGGGTAAAGCTTGGTTTGGAACTGATTCAGGACAAACAATAGTTAAAACTTGACAGGAAGGTCAGAGTTCCACTAAACTTCAAGCCTGAACAGGGACTTGAACCCTGGACCCTCAGATTAAAAGTCTGATGCTCTACCGACTGAGCTAACCAGGCTTCGAAAACTGAATGGATTGTTGCAAACGTGATTCTGGCAGAGGAACCCTGCTCAGAGGAAGAAGCATAAAAGCTTTGGGAAGGGTAAAGCTTGGTTTGGAACTGGCTCAAGAGTCAGGAACTTTACGGGAAGGTCACAGTTGTGCTAAACTTCACAGTTCCGCTAAACTTCAAGCCTGAACAGGGACTTGAACCCTGGACCCTCAGATTAAAAGTCTGATGCTCTACCGACTGAGCTATCCTGGCTTCGAAAACTGAATGGATTGTTGCAAACGTGATTCTGGCAGAGGAACCCTGCTCAGAAGAAGAAGCATAACAGCTTTCGGAAGGGTAAAGCTTGGTTTGGAACTGGCTCAAGAGTCATGAACTTTACGGGAAGGTCACAGTTGTGCTAAACTTCACAGTTCCGCTAAACTTCAAGCCTGAACAGGGACTTGACCCCTGGACCCTCAGATTAAAAGTCTGATGCTCTACCGACTGAGCTATCCAGGCTTCGAAAACTGAATGGATTGTTGCAAACGTGATTCTGGCAGAGGAACCCTGCTCAGAGGAAGAAGCATAAAAGCTTTGGGAAGGGTAAAGCTTGGTTTGGAACTGGCTCAAGAGTCAGGAACTTTACGGGAAGGTCACAGTTGTGCTAAACTTCACAGTTCCGCTAAACTTCAAGCCTGAACAGGGACTTGAACCCTGGACCCTCAGATTAAAAGTCTGATGCTCTACCGACTGAGCTATCCAGGCTTCGAAAACTGAATGGATTGTTGCAGACGTGATTCTGGCGGAGGAACCCTGCTCAGGAAGAAGCATAACAGCTTTCGGAAGGGTAAAGCTTGGTTTGGAACTGGCTCAAGAGTCAGGAACTTTACGGCAAGGTCACAGTTGTGCTAAACTTCACAGTTCCGCTAAACTTCAAGCCTGAACAGGGACTTGAACCCTGGACCCTCAGATTAAAAGTCTGATGCTCTACCGACTGAGCTATCCAGGCTTCGAAAACTGAATGGATTGTTGCAAACGTGATTCTGGCAGAGGAACCCTGCTCAGAAGAAGAAGCATAACAGCTTTCGGAAGGGTAAAGCTTGGTTTGGAACTGGCTCAAGAGTCAGGAACTTTACGGGAAGGTCACAGTTGTGCTCAACTTCACAGTTCCGCTAAACTTCAAGCCTGAACAGGGACTTGAACCCTGGACCCTCAGATTAAAAGTCTGATGCTCTACCGACTGAGCTATCCAGGCTTCGAAAACTGAATGGATTGTTGCAAACGTGATTCTGGCAGAGGAACCCTGCTCAGAGGAAGAAGCATAAAAGCTTTGGGAAGGGTAAAGCTTGGTTTGGAACTGGCTCAAGAGTCAGGAACTTTACGGGAAGGTCACAGTTGTGCTAAACTTCACAGTTCCGCTAAACTTCAAGCCTGAACAGGGACTTGAACCCTGGACCCTCAGATTAAAAGTCTGATGCTCTACCGACTGAGCTATCCAGGCTTCGAAAACTGAATGGATTGTTGCAAACGTGATTCTGGCAGAGGAACCCTGCTCAGAGGAAGAAGCATAAAAGCTTTGGGAAGGGTAAAGCTTGGTTTGGAACTGGCTCAAGAGTCAGGAACTTTACGGGAAGGTCACAGTTGTGCTAAACTTCACAGTTCCGCTAAACTTCAAGCCTGAACAGGGACTTGAACCCTGGACCCTCAGATTAAAAGTCTGATGCTCTACCGACTGAGCTATCCTGGCTTCGAAAACTGAATGGATTGTTGCAAACGTGATTCTGGCAGAGGAACCCTGCTCAGAAGAAGAAGCATAACAGCTTTCGGAAGGGTAAAGCTTGGTTTGGAACTGGCTCAAGAGTCATGAACTTTACGGGAAGGTCACAGTTGTGCTAAACTTCACAGTTCCGCTAAACTTCAAGCCTGAACAGGGACTTGAACCCTGGACCCTCAGATTAAAAGTCTGATGCTCTACCGACTGAGCTATCCAGGCTTCGAAAACTGAATGGATTGTTGCAAACGTGATTCTGGCAGAGGAACCCTGCTCAGAAGAAGAATCATAACAGCTTTCGGAAGGGTAAAGCTTGGTTTGGAACTGGCTCAAGAGTCAGGAACTTTACGGGAAGGTCACAGTTGTGCTAAACTTCACAGTTCCGCTAAACTTCAAGCCTGAACAGGGACTTGACCCCTGGACCCTCAGATTAAAAGTCTGATGCTCTACCGACTGAGCTATCCAGGCTTCGAAAACTGAATGGATTGTTGCAAACGTGATTCTGGCAGAGGAACCCTGCTCAGAAGAAGAAGCATAACAGCTTTCGGAAGGGTAAAGCTTGGTTTGGAACTGGCTCAAGAGTCAGGAACTTTACGGCAAGGTCACAGTTGTGCTAAACTTCACAGTTCCGCTAAACTTCAAGCCTGAACAGGGACTTGAACCCTGGACCCTCAGATTAAAAGTCTGATGCTCTACCGACTGAGCTATCCAGGCTTCGAAAACTGAATGGATTGTTGCAGACGTGATTCTGGCAGAGGAACCCTGCTCAGAAGAAGAAGCATAACAGCTTTCGGAAGGGTAAAGCTTGGTTTGGAACTGGCTCAAGAGTCAGGAACTTTACGGGAAGGTCACAGTTGTGCTCAACTTCACAGTTCCGCTAAACTTCAAGCCTGAACAGGGACTTGAACCCTGGACCCTCAGATTAAAAGTCTGATGCTCTACCGACTGAGCTATCCAGGCTTCGAAAACTGAATGGATTGTTGCAAACGTGATTCTGGCAGAGGAACCCTGCTCAGAGGAAGAAGCATAAAAGCTTTGGGAAGGGTAAAGCTTGGTTTGGAACTGGCTCAAGAGTCAGGAACTTTACGGGAAGGTCACAGTTGTGCTAAACTTCACAGTTCCGCTAAACTTCAAGCCTGAACAGGGACTTGACCCCTGGACCCTCAGATTAAAAGTCTGATGCTCTACCGACTGAGCTATCCAGGCTTCGAAAACTGAATGGATTGTTGCAAACGTGATTCTGGCAGAGGAACCCTGCTCAGAGGAAGAAGCATAAAAGCTTTGGGAAGGGTAAAGCTTGGTTTGGAACTGGCTCAAGAGTCAGGAACTTTACGGGAAGGTCACAGTTGTGCTAAACTTCACAGTTCCGCTAAACTTCAAGCCTGAACAGGGACTTGAACCCTGGACCCTCAGATTAAAAGTCTGATGCTCTACCGACTGAGCTATCCAGGCTTCGAAAACTGAATGGATTGTTGCAAACGTGATTCTGGCAGAGGAACCCTGCTCAGAAGAAGAAGCATAACAGCTTTCGGAAGGGTAAAGCTTGGTTTGGAACTGGCTCAAGAGTCATGAACTTTACGGGAAGGTCACAGTTGTGCTAAACTTCACAGTTCCGCTAAACTTCAAGCCTGAACAGGGACTTGAACCCTGGACCCTCAGATTAAAAGTCTGATGCTCTACCGACTGAGCTATCCAGGCTTCGAAAACTGAATGGATTGTTGCAAACGTGATTCTGGCAGAGGAACCCTGCTCAGAAGAAGAAGCATAACAGCTTTCGGAAGGGTAAAGCTTGGTTTGGAACTGATTCAGGACAAACAATAGTTAAAACTTGACAGGAAGGTCAGAGTTCCACTAAACTTCAAGCCTGAACAGGGACTTGAACCCTGGACCCTCAGATTAAAAGTCTGATGCTCTACCGACTGAGCTATCCAGGCTTCGAAAACTGAATGGATTGTTGCAAACGTGATTCTGGCAGAGGAACCCTGCTCAGAGGAAGAAGCATAAAAGCTTTGGGAAGGGTAAAGCTTGGTTTGGAACTGGCTCAAGAGTCAGGAACTTTACGGGAAGGTCACAGTTGTGCTAAACTTCACAGTTCCGCTAAACTTCAAGCCTGAACAGGGACTTGAACCCTGGACCCTCAGATTAAAAGTCTGATGCTCTACCGACTGAGCTATCCTGGCTTCGAAAACTGAATGGATTGTTGCAAACGTGATTCTGGCAGAGGAACCCTGCTCAGAAGAAGAAGCATAACAGCTTTCGGAAGGGTAAAGCTTGGTTTGGAACTGGCTCAAGAGTCATGAACTTTACGGGAAGGTCACAGTTGTGCTAAACTTCACAGTTCCGCTAAACTTCAAGCCTGAACAGGGACTTGAACCCTGGACCCTCAGATTAAAAGTCTGATGCTCTACCGACTGAGCTATCCAGGCTTCGAAAACTGAATGGATTGTTGCAAACGTGATTCTGGCAGAGGAACCCTGCTCAGAAGAAGAATCATAACAGCTTTCGGAAGGGTAAAGCTTGGTTTGGAACTGGCTCAAGAGTCAGGAACTTTACGGGAAGGTCACAGTTGTGCTAAACTTCACAGTTCCGCTAAACTTCAAGCCTGAACAGGGACTTGACCCCTGGACCCTCAGATTAAAAGTCTGATGCTCTACCGACTGAGCTATCCAGGCTTCGAAAACTGAATGGATTGTTGCAAACGTGATTCTGGCAGAGGAACCCTGCTCAGAGGAAGAAGCATAAAAGCTTTGGGAAGGGTAAAGCTTGGTTTGGAACTGGCTCAAGAGTCAGGAACTTTACGGGAAGGTCACAGTTGTGCTAAACTTCACAGTTCCGCTAAACTTCAAGCCTGAACAGGGACTTGAACCCTGGACCCTCAGATTAAAAGTCTGATGCTCTACCGACTGAGCTATCCAGGCTTCGAAAACTGAATGGATTGTTGCAAACGTGATTCTGGCAGAGGAACCCTGCTCAGAAGAAGAAGCATAACAGCTTTCGGAAGGGTAAAGCTTGGTTTGGAACTGGCTCAAGAGTCATGAACTTTACGGGAAGGTCACAGTTGTGCTAAACTTCACAGTTCCGCTAAACTTCAAGCCTGAACAGGGACTTGAACCCTGGACCCTCAGATTAAAAGTCTGATGCTCTACCGACTGAGCTATCCAGGCTTCGAAAACTGAATGGATTGTTGCAAACGTGATTCTGGCAGAGGAACCCTGCTCAGAAGAAGAAGCATAACAGCTTTCGGAAGGGTAAAGCTTGGTTTGGAACTGATTCAGGACAAACAATAGTTAAAACTTGACAGGAAGGTCAGAGTTCCACTAAACTTCAAGCCTGAACAGGGACTTGAACCCTGGACCCTCAGATTAAAAGTCTGATGCTCTACCGACTGAGCTAACCAGGCTTCGAAAACTGAATGGATTGTTGCAAACGTGATTCTGGCAGAGGAACCCTGCTCAGAGGAAGAAGCATAAAAGCTTTGGGAAGGGTAAAGCTTGGTTTGGAACTGGCTCAAGAGTCAGGAACTTTACGGGAAGGTCACAGTTGTGCTAAACTTCACAGTTCCGCTAAACTTCAAGCCTGAACAGGGACTTGAACCCTGGACCCTCAGATTAAAAGTCTGATGCTCTACCGACTGAGCTATCCTGGCTTCGAAAACTGAATGGATTGTTGCAAACGTGATTCTGGCAGAGGAACCCTGCTCAGAAGAAGAAGCATAACAGCTTTCGGAAGGGTAAAGCTTGGTTTGGAACTGGCTCAAGAGTCATGAACTTTACGGGAAGGTCACAGTTGTGCTAAACTTCACAGTTCCGCTAAACTTCAAGCCTGAACAGGGACTTGAACCCTGGACCCTCAGATTAAAAGTCTGATGCTCTACCGACTGAGCTATCCAGGCTTCGAAAACTGAATGGATTGTTGCAAACGTGATTCTGGCAGAGGAACCCTGCTCAGAAGAAGAATCATAACAGCTTTCGGAAGGGTAAAGCTTGGTTTGGAACTGGCTCAAGAGTCAGGAACTTTACGGGAAGGTCACAGTTGTGCTAAACTTCACAGTTCCGCTAAACTTCAAGCCTGAACAGGGACTTGAACCCTGGACCCTCAGATTAAAAGTCTGATGCTCTACCGACTGAGCTATCCAGGCTTCGAAAACTGAATGGATTGTTGCAAACGTGATTCTGGCAGAGGAACCCTGCTCAGAAGAAGAAGCATAACAGCTTTCGGAAGGGTAAAGCTTGGTTTGGAACTGGCTCAAGAGTCAGGAACTTTACGGGAAGGTCACAGTTGTGCTAAACTTCACAGTTCCGCTAAACTTCAAGCCTGAACAGGGACTTGAACCCTGGACCCTCAGATTAAAAGTCTGATGCTCTACCGACTGAGCTATCCAGGCTTCGAAAACTGAATGGATTGTTGCAAACGTGATTCTGGCAGAGGAACAAGTCAAATTTGTTTGTCAACAAAATATTCAGGGTTTAAGGTTTGACCGTGATTAGAAGGTAATGTTGGAAAACGGTACTGGTTAAAGGAACATCTGAGAGGACTGAAGAGAAAAGCATTTGTAACCCTGCTCAGAGGAAGAAGCAAAACAGCTTTGGGAAGGGTAAAGCTTGGTTTGGAACTTATTCAGGACAAACAATAGTTGAAACTTGACAGGAAGGTCAGAGTTCCACTAAACTTCAAGCCTGAACAGGGACTTGAACCCTGGACCCTCAGATTAAAAGTCTGATGCTCTACCGACTGAGCTATCCAGGCTTCGAAAACTGAATGGATTGTTGCAGACGTGATTCTGGCGGAGGAACCCTGCTCAGAGGAAGAAGCATAACAGCTTTCGGAAGGGTAAAGCTTGGTTTGGAACTGGCTCAAGAGTCAGGAACTTTACGGCAAGGTCACAGTTGTGCTAAACTTCACAGTTCCGCTAAACTTCAAGCCTGAACAGGGACTTGAACCCTGGACCCTCAGATTAAAAGTCTGATGCTCTACCGACTGAGCTATCCAGGCTTCGAAAACTGAATGGATTGTTGCAAACGTGATTCTGGCAGAGGAACAAGTCAAATTTGTTTGTCAACAAAATATTCAGGGTTTAAGGTTTGACCGTGATTAGAAGGTAATGTTGGAAAACGGTACTGGTTAAAGGAACATCTGAGAGGACTGAAGAGAAAAGCATTTGTAACCCTGCTCAGAGGAAGAAGCAAAACAACTTTGGGAAGGGTAAAGCTTGGTTTGGAACTTATTCAGGACAAACAATAGTTGAAACTTGACAGGAAGGTCAGAGTTCCACTAAACTTCAAGCCTGAACAGGGACTTGAACCCTGGACCCTCAGATTAAAAGTCTGATGCTCTACCGACTGAGCTATCCAGGCTTCGAAAACTGAATGGATTGTTGCAGACGTGATTCTGGCGGAGGAACCCTGCTCAGGAAGAAGCATAACAGCTTTCGGAAGGGTAAAGCTTGGTTTGGAACTGGCTCAAGAGTCAGGAACTTTACGGCAAGGTCACAGTTGTGCTAAACTTCACAGTTCCGCTAAACTTCAAGCCTGAACAGGGACTTGAACCCTGGACCCTCAGATTAAAAGTCTGATGCTCTACCGACTGAGCTATCCAGGCTTCGAAAACTGAATGGATTGTTGCAAACGTGATTCTGGCAGAGGAACCCTGCTCAGAAGAAGAAGCATAACAGCTTTCGGAAGGGTAAAGCTTGGTTTGGAACTGGCTCAAGAGTCAGGAACTTTACGGGAAGGTCACAGTTGTGCTCAACTTCACAGTTCCGCTAAACTTCAAGCCTGAACAGGGACTTGAACCCTGGACCCTCAGATTAAAAGTCTGATGCTCTACCGACTGAGCTATCCAGGCTTCGAAAACTGAATGGATTGTTGCAAACGTGATTCTGGCAGAGGAACCCTGCTCAGAGGAAGAAGCATAAAAGCTTTGGGAAGGGTAAAGCTTGGTTTGGAACTGGCTCAAGAGTCAGGAACTTTACGGGAAGGTCACAGTTGTGCTAAACTTCACAGTTCCGCTAAACTTCAAGCCTGAACAGGGACTTGAACCCTGGACCCTCAGATTAAAAGTCTGATGCTCTACCGACTGAGCTATCCAGGCTTCGAAAACTGAATGGATTGTTGCAAACGTGATTCTGGCAGAGGAACCCTGCTCAGAGGAAGAAGCATAAAAGCTTTGGGAAGGGTAAAGCTTGGTTTGGAACTGGCTCAAGAGTCAGGAACTTTACGGGAAGGTCACAGTTGTGCTAAACTTCACAGTTCCGCTAAACTTCAAGCCTGAACAGGGACTTGAACCCTGGACCCTCAGATTAAAAGTCTGATGCTCTACCGACTGAGCTATCCAGGCTTCGAAAACTGAATGGATTGTTGCAAACGTGATTCTGGCAGAGGAACCCTGCTCAGAAGAAGAAGCATAACAGCTTTCGGAAGGGTAAAGCTTGGTTTGGAACTGGCTCAAGAGTCATGAACTTTACGGGAAGGTCACAGTTGTGCTAAACTTCACAGTTCCGCTAAACTTCAAGCCTGAACAGGGACTTGAACCCTGGACCCTCAGATTAAAAGTCTGATGCTCTACCGACTGAGCTATCCAGGCTTCGAAAACAGAATGGATTGTTGCAAACGTGATTCTGGCAGAGGAACCCTGCTCAGAAGAAGAAGCATAACAGCTTTCGGAAGGGTAAAGCTTGGTTTGGAACTGATTCAGGACAAACAATAGTTAAAACTTGACAGGAAGGTCAGAGTTCCACTAAACTTCAAGCCTGAACAGGGACTTGAACCCTGGACCCTCAGATTAAAAGTCTGATGCTCTACCGACTGAGCTATCCAGGCTTCGAAAACTGAATGGATTGTTGCAAACGTGATTCTGGCAGAGGAACCCTGCTCAGAGGAAGAAGCATAAAAGCTTTGGGAAGGGTAAAGCTTGGTTTGGAACTGGCTCAAGAGTCAGGAACTTTACGGGAAGGTCACAGTTGTGCTAAACTTCACAGTTCCGCTAAACTTCAAGCCTGAACAGGGACTTGAACCCTGGACCCTCAGATTAAAAGTCTGATGCTCTACCGACTGAGCTATCCAGGCTTTGAAAACTGAATGGATTGTTGCAAACGTGATTCTGGCAGAGGAACCCTGCTCAGAAGAAGAAGCATAACAGCTTTCGGAAGGGTAAAGCTTGGTTTGGAACTGGCTCAAGAGTCATGAACTTTACGGGAAGGTCACAGTTGTGCTAAACTTCACAGTTCCGCTAAACTTCAAGCCTGAACAGGGACTTGAACCCTGGACCCTCAGATTAAAAGTCTGATGCTCTACCGACTGAGCTATCCAGGCTTCGAAAACTGAATGGATTGTTGCAAACGTGATTCTGGCAGAGGAACCCTGCTCAGAAGAAGAATCATAACAGCTTTCGGAAGGGTAAAGCTTGGTTTGGAACTGGCTCAAGAGTCAGGAACTTTACGGGAAGGTCACAGTTGTGCTAAACTTCACAGTTCCGCTAAACTTCAAGCCTGAACAGGGACTTGAACCCTGGACCCTCAGATTAAAAGTCTGATGTTCTACCGACTGAGCTATCCAGGCTTCGAAAACTGAATGGATTGTTGCAAACGTGATTCTGGCAGAGGAACCCTGCTCAGAAGAAGAAGCATAACAGCTTTCGGAAGGGTAAAGCTTGGTTTGGAACTGGCTCAAGAGTCAGGAACTTTACGGGAAGGTCACAGTTGTGCTAAACTTCACAGTTCCGCTAAACTTCAAGCCTGAACAGGGACTTGAACCCTGGACCCTCAGATTAAAAGTCTGATGCTCTACCGACTGAGCTATCCAGGCTTCGAAAACTGAATGGATTGTTGCAAACGTGATTCTGGCAGAGGAACAAGTCAAATTTGTTTGTCAACAAAATAATCAGGGTTTAAGGTTTGACCGTGATTAGAAGGTAATGTTGGAAAACGGTACTGGTTAAAGGAACATCTGAGAGGACTGAAGAGAAAAGCATTTGTAACCCTGCTCAGAGGAAGAAGCAAAACAGCTTTGGGAAGGGTAAAGCTTGGTTTGGAACTTATTCAGGACAAACAATAGTTGAAACTTGACAGGAAGGTCAGAGTTCCACTAAACTTCAAGCCTGAACAGGGACTTGAACCCTGGACCCTCAGATTAAAAGTCTGATGCTCTACCGACTGAGCTATCCAGGCTTCGAAAACTGAATGGATTGTTGCAGACGTGATTCTGGCGGAGGAACCCTGCTCAGAGGAAGAAGCATAACAGCTTTCGGAAGGGTAAAGCTTGGTTTGGAACTGGCTCAAGAGTCAGGAACTTTACGGCAAGGTCACAGTTGTGCTAAACTTCACAGTTCCGCTAAACTTCAAGCCTGAACAGGGACTTGAACCCTGGACCCTCAGATTAAAAGTCTGATGCTCTACCGACTGAGCTATCCAGGCTTCGAAAACTGAATGGATTGTTGCAAACGTGATTCTGGCAGAGGAACCCTGCTCAGAAGAAGAAGCATAACAGCTTTCGGAAGGGTAAAGCTTGGTTTGGAACTGGCTCAAGAGTCAGGAACTTTACGGGAAGGTCACAGTTGTGCTCAACTTCACAGTTCCGCTAAACTTCAAGCCTGAACAGGGACTTGAACCCTGGACCCTCAGATTAAAAGTCTGATGCTCTACCGACTGAGCTATCCAGGCTTCGAAAACTGAATGGATTGTTGCAAACGTGATTCTGGCAGAGGAACCCTGCTCAGAGGAAGAAGCATAAAAGCTTTGGGAAGGGTAAAGCTTGGTTTGGAACTGGCTCAAGAGTCAGAAACTTTACGGGAAGGTCACAGTTGTGCTAAACTTCACAGTTCCGCTAAACTTCAAGCCTGAACAGGGACTTGAACCCTGGACCCTCAGATTAAAAGTCTGATGCTCTACCGACTGAGCTATCCAGGCTTCGAAAACTGAATGGATTGTTGCAAACGTGATTCTGGCAGAGGAACCCTGCTCAGAAGAAGAAGCATAACAGCTTTCGGAAGGGTAAAGCTTGGTTTGGAAGTGATTCAGGACAAACAATAGTTGAAACTTGACAGGAAGGTCACAGTTCCACTAAACTTCAAGCCTGAATAGGGACTTAAACCCTGGACCCTCAGATTAAAAGTCTGATGGTCTAGCAACTGAGCTATCCAGTCTTCAAAAACTGAATGGATTATTGCAAACGTGATTCTCGCAGAAGAACAAGTCAAATATGTTCGTCAACAAAATATTCAGGGTTTAAGGTTTGACCGTGATTAGAAGGTAATGTTGGAAAACGGTACTTGTTAAAGGAACATCTGAGAGGACTGATGAGAAAAGCAATTGTAACCCTGCTCAGAGGAAGATGCAAAACAGCTTTGGGAAGGGAAAAGCTTGGTTTGGAACTGATTCAGGACAAACAATAGTTGAAACTTGACAGGAAGGTCAGAGTTCCACTAAACTTCAAGCCTGAACAGGGACTTGAACCCTGGACCCTCAGATTAAAAGTCTGATGCTCTACCGACTGAGCTATCCAGGCTTCGAAAACTGAATGGATTGTTGCAGACGTGATTCTGGCAGAGGAACCCTGCTCAGAAGAAGAAGCATAACAGCTTTCGGAAGGGTAAAGCTTGGTTTGGAAGTGATTCAGGACAAACAATAGTTGAAACTTGACAGGAAGGTCACAGTTCCACTAAACTTCAAGCCTGAATAGGGACTTGAACCCTGGACCCTCAGATTAAAAGTCTGATGGTCTAGCAACTGAGCTATCCAGTCTTCAAAAACTGAATGGATTATTGCAAACGTGATTCTCGCAGAGGAACAAGTCAAATTTGTTCGTCAACAAAATATTCAGGGTTTAAGGTTTGACCGTGATTAGAAGGTAATGTTGGAAAACGGTACTTGTTAAAGGAACACCTGAGAGGACTGATGAGAAAAGCAATTGTAACCCTGCTCAGAGAAAGATGCAAAACAGCTTTGGGAAGGGAAAAGCTTGGTTTGGAACTGATTCAGGACAAACAATAGTTGAAACTTGACAGGAAGGTCACAGTTCCACTAAACTTCTAGCCTGAACAGGGACTTGAACCCTGGACCCTCAGATTAAAAGTCTGATGCTCTACCGACTGAGCTATCCAGGCTTCGAAAACTGAATGGATTATTGCAAACGTGATTCTCGCAGAGGAACAAGTCAAATTTGTTTGTCAACAAAATATTCAGGGTTTAAGGTTTGACCGTGATTAGAAGGTAATGTTGGAAAACGGTACTGGTTAAAGGAACATCTGAGAGGACTGAAGAGAAAAGCATTTGTAACCCTGCTCAGAGGAAGAAGCAAAACAGCTTTGGGAAGGGTAAAGCTTGGTTTGGAACTTATTCAGGACAAACAATAGTTGAAACTTGACAGGAAGGTCAGAGTTCCACTAAACTTCAAGCCTGAACAGGGACTTGAACCCTGGACCCTCAGATTAAAAGTCTGATGCTCTACCGACTGAGCTATCCAGGCTTCGAAAACTGAATGGATTGTTGCAGACGTGATTCTGGCGGAGGAACCCTGCTCAGAGGAAGAAGCATAACAGCTTTCGGAAGGGTAAAGCTTGGTTTGGAACTGGCTCAAGAGTCAGGAACTTTACGGCAAGGTCACAGTTGTGCTAAACTTCACAGTTCCGCTAAACTTCAAGCCTGAACAGGGACTTGAACCCTGGACCCTCAGATTAAAAGTCTGATGCTCTACCGACTGAGCTATCCAGGCTTCGAAAAGTGAATGGATTGTTGCAAACGTGATTCTGGCAGAGGAACCCTGCTCAGAAGAAGAAGCATAACAGCTTTCGGAAGGGTAAAGCTTGGTTTGGAACTGGCTCAAGAGTCAGGAACTTTACGGCAAGGTCACAGTTGTGCTAAACTTCACAGTTCCGCTAAACTTCAAGCCTGAACAGGGACTTGAACCCTGGACCCTCAGATTAAAAGTCTGATGCTCTACCGACTGAGCTATCCAGGCTTCGAAAACTGAATGGATTGTTGCAGACGTGATTCTGGCAGAGGAACCCTGCTCAGAAGAAGAAGCATAACAGCTTTCGGAAGGGTAAAGCTTGGTTTGGAAGTGATTCAGGACAAACAATAGTTGAAACTTGACAGGAAGGTCACAGTTCCACTAAACTTCAAGCCTGAATAGGGACTTAAACCCTGGACCCTCAGATTAAAAGTCTGATGGTCTAGCAACTGAGCTATCCAGTCTTCAAAAACTGAATGGATTATTGCAAACGTGATTCTCGCAGAAGAACAAGTCAAATTTGTTCGTCAACAAAATATTCAGGGTTTAAGGTTTGACCGTGATTAGAAGGTAATGTTGGAAAACGGTACTTGTTAAAGGAACATCTGAGAGGACTGATGAGAAAAGCAATTGTAACCCTGCTCAGAGGAAGATGCAAAACAGCTTTGGGAAGGGAAAAGCTTGGTTTGGAACTGATTCAGGACAAACAATAGTTGAAACTTGACAGGAAGGTCAGAGTTCCACTAAACTTCAAGCCTGAACAGGGACTTGAACCCTGGACCCTCAGATTAAAAGTCTGATGCTCTACCGACTGAGCTATCCAGGCTTCGAAAACTGAATGGATTGTTGCAGACGTGATTCTGGCAGAGGAACCCTGCTCAGAAGAAGAAGCATAACAGCTTTCGGAAGGGAAAAGCTTGGTTTGGAACTGATTCAGGACAAACAATAGTTGAAACTTGACAGGAAGGTCACAGTTCCACTAAACTTCTAGCCTGAACAGGGACTTGAACCCTGGACCCTCAGATTAAAAGTCTGATGCTCTACCGACTGAGCTATCCAGGCTTCGAAAACTGAATGGATTATTGCAAACGTGATTCTCGCAGAGGAACAAGTCAAATTTGTTTGTCAACAAAATATTCAGGGTTTAAGGTTTGACCGTGATTAGAAGGTAATGTTGGAAAACGGTACTGGTTAAAGGAACATCTGAGAGGACTGAAGAGAAAAGCATTTGTAACCCTGCTCAGAGGAAGAAGCAAAACAGCTTTGGGAAGGGTAAAGCTTGGTTTGGAACTTATTCAGGACAAACAATAGTTCAAACTTGACAGGAAGGTCAGAGTTCCACTAAACTTCAAGCCTGAACAGGGACTTGAACCCTGGACCCTCAGATGACTGAGCTATCCAGGCTTCGAAAACTGAATGGATTGTTGCAAACGTGATTCTGGCAGATTAACCCTGCTCAGAGGAAGAAGCATAAAAGCTTTGGGAAGGGTAAAGCTTGGTTTGGAACTGGCTCAAGAGTCAGGAACTTTACGGGAAGGTCACAGTTGTGCTAAACTTCACAGTTCCGCTAAACTTCAAGCCTGAACAGGGACTTGAACCCTGGACCCTCAGATTAAAAGTCTGATGCTCTACCGACTGAGCTATCCAGGCTTCGAAAACTGAATGGATTGTTGCAAACGTGATTCTGGCAGAGGAACAAGTCAAATTTGTTTGTCAACAAAATATTCAGGGTTTAAGGTTTGACCGTGATTAGAAGGTAATGTTGGAAAACGGTACTGGTTAAAGGAACATCTGAGAGGACTGAAGAGAAAAGCATTTGTAACCCTGCTCAGAGGAAGAAGCAAAACAGCTTTGGGAAGGGTAAAGCTTGGTTTGGAACTTATTCAGGACAAACAATAGTTGAAACTTGACAGGAAGGTCAGAGTTCCACTAAACTTCAAGCCTGAACAGGGACTTGAACCCTGGACCCTCAGATTAAAAGTCTGATGCTCTACCGACTGAGCTATCCAGGCTTCGAAAACTGAATGGATTGTTGCAGACGTGATTCTGGCGGAGGAACCCTGCTCAGAGGAAGAAGCATAACAGCTTTCGGAAGGGTAAAGCTTGGTTTGGAACTGGCTCAAGAGTCAGGAACTTTACGGCAAGGTCACAGTTGTGCTAAACTTCACAGTTCCGCTAAACTTCAAGCCTGAACAGGGACTTGAACCCTGGACCCTCAGATTAAAAGTCTGATGCTCTACCGACTGAGCTATCCAGGCTTCGAAAACTGAATGGATTGTTGCAAACGTGATTCTGGCAGAGGAACCCTGCTCAGAAGAAGAAGCATAACAGCTTTCGGAAGGGTAAAGCTTGGTTTGGAACTGATTCAGGACAAACAATAGTTAAAACTTGACAGGAAGGTCAGAGTTCCACTAAACTTCAAGCCTGAACAGGGACTTGAACCCTAGACCCTCAGATTAAAAGTCTGATGCTCTACCGACTGAGCTATCCAGGCTTCGAAAACTGAATGGATTATTGCAAACGTGATTCTGGCAGAGGAACAAGTCAAATTTGTTTGTCAACAAAATATTCAGGGTTTAAGGTTTGACCGTGATTAGAAGGTAATGTTGGAAAACGGTACTGGTTAAAGGAACATCTGAGAGGACTGAAGAGAAAAGCATTTGTAACCCTGCTCAGAGGAAGAAGCAAAACAGCTTTGGGAAGGGTAAAGCTTGGTTTGGAACTTATTCAGGACAAACAATAGTTGAAACTTGACAGGAAGGTTAGAGTTCCACTAAACTTCAAGCCTGAACAGGGACTTGAACCCTGGACCCTCAGATTAAAAGTCTGATGCTCTACCGACTGAGCTATCCAGGCTTCGAAAACTGAATGGATTGTTGCAAACGTGATTCTGGCAGAGGAACCCTGCTCAGAAGAAGAAGCATAACAGCTTTCGGAAGGGTAAAGCTTGGTTTGGAACTGGCTCAAGAGTCAGGAACTTTACGGGAAGGTCACAGTTGTGCTAAACTTCACAGTTCCGCTAAACTTCAAGCCTGAACAGGGACTTGAACCCTGGACCCTCAGATTAAAAGTCTGATGCTCTACCGACTGAGCTATCCAGGCTTCGAAAACTGAATGGATTGTTGCAAACGTGATTCTGGCAGAGGAACCCTGCTCAGAAGAAGAAGCATAACAGCTTTCGGAAGGGTAAAGCTTGGTTTGGAACTGATTCAGGACAAACAATAGTTAAAACTTGACAGGAAGGTCAGAGTTCCACTAAACTTCAAGCCTGAACAGGGACTTGAACCCTAGACCCTCAGATTAAAAGTCTGATGCTCTACCGACTGAGCTATCCAGGCTTCGAAAACTGAATGGATTATTGCAAACGTGATTCTGGCAGAGGAACAAGTCAAATTTGTTTGTCAACAAAATATTCAGGGTTTAAGGTTTGACCGTGATTAGAAGGTAATGTTGGAAAACGGTACTGGTTAAAGGAACATCTGAGAGGACTGAAGAGAAAAGCATTTGTAACCCTGCTCAGAGGAAGAAGCAAAACAGCTTTGGGAAGGGTAAAGCTTGGTTTGGAACTTATTCAGGACAAACAATAGTTGAAACTTGACAGGAAGGTTAGAGTTCCACTAAACTTCAAGCCTGAACAGGGACTTGAACCCTGGACCCTCAGATTAAAAGTCTGATGCTCTACCGACTGAGCTATCCAGGCTTCGAAAACTGAATGGATTGTTGCAAACGTGATTCTGGCAGAGGAACCCTGCTCAGAAGAAGAAGCATAACAGCTTTCGGAAGGGTAAAGCTTGGTTTGGAACTGGCTCAAGAGTCAGGAACTTTACGGGAAGGTCACAGTTGTGCTAAACTTCACAGTTCCGCTAAACTTCAAGCCTGAACAGGGACTTGAACCCTGGACCCTCAGATTAAAAGTCTGATGCTCTACCGACTGAGCTATCCAGGCTTCGAAAACTGAATGGATTGTTGCAAACGTGATTCTGGCAGAGGAACCCTGCTCAGAAGAAGAAGCATAACAGCTTTCGGAAGGGTAAAGCTTGGTTTGGAACTGATTCAGGACAAACAATAGTTAAAACTTGACAGGAAGGTCAGAGTTCCACTAAACTTCAAGCCTGAACAGGGACTTGAACCCTAGACCCTCAGATTAAAAGTCTGATGCTCTACCGACTGAGCTATCCAGGCTTCGAAAACTGAATGGATTATTGCAAACGTGATTCTGGCAGAGGAACAAGTCAAATTTGTTTGTCAACAAAATATTCAGGGTTTAAGGTTTGACCGTGATTAGAAGGTAATGTTGGAAAACGGTACTGGTTAAAGGAACATCTGAGAGGACTGAAGAGAAAAGCATTTGTAACCCTGCTCAGAGGAAGAAGCAAAACAGCTTTGGGAAGGGTAAAGCTTGGTTTGGAACTTATTCAGGACAAACAATAGTTGAAACTTGACAGGAAGGTTAGAGTTCCACTAAACTTCAAGCCTGAACAGGGACTTGAACCCTGGACCCTCAGATTAAAAGTCTGATGCTCTACCGACTGAGCTATCCAGGCTTCGAAAACTGAATGGATTGTTGCAAACGTGATTCTGGCAGAGGAACCCTGCTCAGAAGAAGAAGCATAACAGCTTTCGGAAGGGTAAAGCTTGGTTTGGAACTGGCTCAAGAGTCAGGAACTTTACGGGAAGGTCACAGTTGTGCTAAACTTCACAGTTCCGCTAAACTTCAAGCCTGAACAGGGACTTGAACCCTGGACCCTCAGATTAAAAGTCTGATGCTCTACCGACTGAGCTATCCAGGCTTCGAAAACTGAATGGATTGTTGCAAACGTGATTCTGGCAGAGGAACCCTGCTCAGAAGAAGAAGCATAACAGCTTTCGGAAGGGTAAAGCTTGGTTTGGAACTGATTCAGGACAAACAATAGTTAAAACTTGACAGGAAGGTCAGAGTTCCACTAAACTTCAAGCCTGAACAGGGACTTGAACCCTGGACCCTCAGATTAAAAGTCTGATGGTCTAGCAACTGAGCTATCCAGTCTTCGAAAACTGAATGGATTATTGCAAACGTGATTCTCGCAGAGGAACAAGTCAAATTTGTTCGTCAACAAAATATTCAGGGTTTAAGGTTTGACCGTGATTAGAAGGTAATGTTGGAAAACGGTACTTGTTAAAGGAACACCTGAGAGGACTGATGAGAAAAGCAATTGTAACCCTGCTCAGAGAAAGATGCAAAACAGCTTTGGGAAGGGAAAAGCTTGGTTTGGAACTGATTCAGGACAAACAATAGTTGAAACTTGACAGGAAGGTCACAGTTCCACTAAACTTCAAGCCTGAACAGGGACTTGAACCCTGGACCCTCAGATTAAAAGTCTGATGCTCTACCGACTGAGCTATCCAGGCTTCAAAAACTGAATGGATTATTGCAAACATGATTCTCGCAGAGGAACAGGTCAAATTTGTTCGTCAACAAAATATTCAGGGTTTAAGGTTTGACCGTGATAAGAAGGTAATGTTGGAAAACGGTACTGGTTAAAGGAACATCTGAGAGGACTGAAGAGAAAAGCAATTGTAACCCTGCTCAGAGGAAGAAGCAAAACAGCTTTGGGAAGGGTAAAGCTTGGTTTGGAACTGATTCAGGACAAACAATAGTTGAAACTTGACAGGAAGGTCAGAGTTCCACTAAACTTCAAGCCTGAACAGGGACTTGAACCCTGGACCCTCAGATTAAAAGTCTGATGCTCTACCGACTGAGCTATCCAGGCTTCGAAAACTGAATGGATTGTTGCAGACGTGATTCTGGCAGAGGAACCCTGCTCAGAGGAAGAAGCATAACAGCTTTGGGAAGGGTAAAGCTTGGTTTGGAACTGGCTCAAGAGTCAGGAACTTTAGGGGAAGGTCACAGTTGTGCTAAACTTCACAGTTCCGCTAAACGTCAAGCCTGAACAGGGACTTGAACCCTGGACCCTCAGAGTCTGATGCTCTACCGAATGAGCTATCCAGGCTTCGAAAACTGAATGAATTGTTGCAAACGTGATTCTTGCAGAGGAACAAGTTAAATTTGTTCGTCAACAAAATACTCAGGGTTTAAAGTTTGACCGTGATTAGAAGGTAATGTTGGAAAACGGTACTTGTTAAAGGAACATCTGAGAGGACTGATGAGAAAAGCAATTGTAACCCTGCTCAGAGGAAGAAGCATAACAGCTTTGGGATTAAGTCTGATGCTCTACCGATTGAGGTATCCAATATTCAACAAAATGACTTTAGAATTGATAACAGACAACATACTTAGATTAGAAGATAGGAGTATTAAAGTCTACCAACTCTTTGATGGTGATGGAGGTAGGGATCTCTGTCCATAGGCGGGCAAACTTGACAGGTGTCACCAGTTCCTGAGGGTCTCGGTCTACGTGGGCGTGGAGCATGAGGCGACAGAAGGATGCTCGAAGGTCAAAGGGCAGCGTCTCGTCCATCATGCACAGGAAGATGAGCTCTACGTCCAGCTGCTTGGAGATTTCATCGATGGCCAGGTATTGGCGGTCCAGACACATTCGCGCAAAGAGCTTCAGCTGGTACCTACGGTTGTCCACAGAGAGTTTTGCTTTCTTCTGCTTCTATTCATGGGAGAACTTAGATTTGACTGAAAGTTAATGCTGTGAGTTTCACTAAATCTTCTGTGCACGGCCCTCCTTGGTGTTCCTACCTGTAGTATGTGAGGACGTTCTCATCGTGGGCATTCCCTTGTCTCGCCTCCTGAGCCAACTGTCTGATGCCCTTCTCCTGTCTCTCATTGGTTTTGTCCGTCCACACCAGCCACACCTGCAGGAATATAGACAAGAAGAAAACCTAGATGACCATTCCCAAATATATTTGATGAAGCAGAAAAACATGCTATCTTTCTCTAACATATTTTACCACCTCTGCAACAGAGAGATCATGATGTCAAATCTTTAGAAATGTCTTTGAATGCTCTGCTGGCAATCTTTATCCGAAGTTGCTATATTCTAGACAGCTACGCAGAGTGTGAACACAGAATTGGTGTGAAAAATCTAAAATGTAAGGATTTAGTTCATGGAATCAATTGTTGTGTGCATTCAAGCTCTACTTCTGCTTTTCCATTATACACTGATAAGCTTCATCAACATAATCAATTCAAAGATATTTGTAATTTTGTGGTGTCCCGGCTTCAATCTTTGTTGCCATCTATTAAGATGAGGAAGATTTACCTCATCCTCATCTCCATAGTCATCCATCCCCAGGTAGTCCGCCTGACCACCACCAGTGGGCGCATCTTTGGGCACACGACGTCTAGATGAAACAAAGCAGACAAATGAGTTAAGTTAAAAGATCAGATGTTGACTTTGCAGCATCATTTAGACAGAGGTGTCAAAAGTATTCATGCCGGGTCCATGCCGCTAAATACCAACTGAGATCGGCTCGTTACCACCGACCAGAGGAGGAACCAACCACCAACCTGCCGACCTGAAAAAGGATCCTTACACCGACCACTTTAAGCAAAAATAAATACTCCAGTAAAGTTTAGATACCTTACTGAAGTAGAAATTTTGGGTAACAAAGTATTTGTACTTTGTTACTTGACACCTCTTCATTAAGACAGTAGTAATTTTAGTTTTAAGGTATTGCACACATGGAAGTAGGAAACTATACATAAAAAAATACAATCCAGACAACAGTACATGCAACCACTGATATACGCTGGTCTGTCATCCCCACAGAAATAAGTACAGCCACAATGACTCAAGAGTCCTCCCTCTCTCCCTCCTTACTCTGTCTTGATGAGGATGTCCTGGTTTTTGGGTTCCAGCACACATTTACAGATGAGCTCCTGAGTGACGGGGATGGCGATGTTGTTGGATACACAAAGGTCCGACAGGTAGTCGAGAAACCTGCACAAACCCACACAACCGCAAAATGTAGGAATAAACAAAATTCCTGCCCCACTCCTCCAATTCGCGCCCTCCATCAGTACCTGGGCTCTCGGTTCTTGCGGACCAGGCTGACGAAGGTCTCTACCTCGGTCTTGGTGATGTGCTTCTCCAACAATTTCCGGTTGTTGTGCAGGAGGGCGGTGATGGTGTCCTCGGCCAGGATGTCGTAACCAATCTGACTCTGCATCACCCCGAACTGCTTCGCTATGTGTTCCTGGAGGGGGGAAAAAGGACTCACCCTCTCACTTCTTAAAGCGTTAACAACAACGCCATTGTTATGATTTTCCTTATCGTCTCAGCATCACATCATGAACTTAATCTTCCTTTTTCATTGACTCTCAACCATCCTCACCAACCTTATTATTCTTAACATCTTAATCTTGCTCATCAAACTTCATCTTCATCATTCTTAACAACTCAACCATCATCATTCTCATCAACTTCATCTTCATTGAGTCTCAACCACTCATGTAACTATTCAGATAATGTAATTATATTTTATAATTAACATAATGTAATGGGCGATGGTGGCGCATGGAGTAGAGCAGTGCGCTGGAGGCCGCAAGGTTGGTGGTACGAATCCTGGCTGCCCCATGTGCCATGTCGAAGTGTCCCTGAGCAAGCCACCTAATCCCTAATTGCTCCCCAGGCAAAATAATGTAATGCACGGGTTATAATGCAATGCAATGTAAGTCGCTTTGGATAAAAGCATCAGCTAAAAGAAATGTAATGTATTTTTTTCAATTTGTTTTCAATTTTCAAATTCAAAGTTGATATGCAGATGAGAGTCTGTGGAGGTTGATACATTTAACTTAAATATTTAGAAAAGATAAGTGGCCCAAGTACAGAACCCTGGGGTGCTTCTTTTGATCCGGTAAGGCTAACTGAACCGACCACTTTGAGAAGGATTAGACGGGTAGCAGACCAGTGAGGTCACCATCATCCTCACCTGGTTCTTGCGGTAGTCCTCCTGGGAGTGTCTCAAGACTCTGTAGCAGAGTCTGAACATGTACTGGTAGGGAGAGTTTTTCTGGTCTGCCAGCTCCTCCAGACGCAGCAGAGGACCCTCCCCTCCGCCCCGGTCTTTAAAGGGAGCCTTCAGGATGCCGAAGATCTGAAAACACAATCAGGTGTTTGCTGGTGACGTTTCTGTGATTTCACTTTAGAAACCGGAGCAATCCGCAAATCACACCTGTTTGAGGATGTTTTGCTCCCTCATCAGCTTCTGCCTCTCTCGGTTGGCTTTGGTCATGGTCACATCCAGGACCGCCTGACCGCTATTGATGACATCAGCCACGAAGAACACCACGTCCTCGAGCAGTTTAATGGCAAACCTGATGGGCAAGAAACAGTAACCTTTAATTCCTCCTTGTCTTTCTGTGAATATTAGAGTTTCTCCTCAGAAACGCCTCATGACATGACACATTAGGGATTAGGGACCAGAGGATCATCTGCATGTTCTAAGACGACATGGGGGTCCTTTCACTATGGCGAAAACATTTTCTCCCATTCCATTCCATCTCCCACATCCTTTTTTTTTTTTGACATGCCACTTTGAGGGGAAATTAAAAACTGAGCTCAATCAATAGCAGCTCAGATCATGAATAACGAGTACGAAGGATAACGTGAGTATTCTTACGAAAATATGTGACCTCAACCTAAACCAAATCCACTTGAGCTCTTTCGGTATGAATATTAATTTATGTCCATATTGAGTTGAAATCAGATGAAATAATAAATGTTTTTTTTTAAAGACACACACACACACACACAGGGAGCCGTACCGCCGGTCGTTCTGGCTGATGAAGCCCTGGCTGAACTGCTCCACCACGGTGCTCAGCATGGCGCTGGCGTCGTTGGCAAAGTCCAGATCTCTGATCTCCATTACAGGGACGGAGACGATGGCGAAGGCCTCCTTGTCCTCTTTGGTGGGACATGTTCCTAACTACAGGATTGGTCACATTAAGGAACACTTCACACTCATCGTTTCCAAAATAAATAAATAAAGTGTTGTGATTTCCTTGAGGCGAAATGGAGATAGAAGTGTTTGGGCCTCACCATGAGCCTGATGGGCCTCTCCTCGTCGATGTCGATGGGGACGTTGGTGCTCTGGATCCAGGTGTTGGTGCACAGGTGTCTCAGCCGTACGTACGAGTTCCTGCAGACATGCGGCACACGGATCAGTCTCGATGCACCTAAACCACCTGGTGGTCCGTTCAACCGATATACTCACCCATTGCCTGCTTTCAGTTTTGCTTTTAAAAGGAAGACTGCTATGGGGGAGCACTCCTTTTGATCTCATATATCTCAAGTGTCTCTCAGCTGTTACAATAATGTAGATCACATATGTCAACCGCTGGATGACTTTGCAATTGTGAGAATTACAGAAAGGCCCCGTTGTACCCCCCGTACCCATCGCCCATACTCAAATGACTTTGACACCCCTGCCCTAAATGTTGCAATACTTCCTTTATTAGCTTCTTTAGCATAGGATACACTGGACATTCCTCTACCAAACGAAAGGTCATTCCAACCGATAATGCCTAGTGGCAGCATCTTTTAAAATGACGCACAAGAACAAAGGATGATGAAAGTAAAGGTTGTCATAACTTAAAAATGCTTAGATTACTCAATGATGTTTGAAGACAAGAAGTTAGAAAAGGACTCTAGGACGTAACCTCTGGACTATTCAACAGCAGCCCCTGGTTTCACTCAAATAAAGGTTGGATCTTTTGAATGTCGTCAAGTTGCTGTCAGTGAAACTCTAGACTTCCTGTATAAATGTTGCAGAATAAAAGCATACATGAAGGTAGTTGTGTGAAGTCTTAAAGCTTCAATCAGACAGACTCCTGTAGCATGTTGACGCAGGTCAAGTTTAAAACTCCCCTCAAGATGAGATCCTTATCCACATCCTTATCTTCTCTCTTCAGGAACTTGGTGTCACAGGCTCTGCTCTCTCCATTCTCTCATCCTACCTTGATGGCCGCAGCTACTGGATGACCTAGAGAGGATCTGTGTCGGAACCATGTCCTCTTCTACTCCTGGAGTTCCTCAGGGCTCCGTCCTGGGTCCCCTCCTCTTATCTATCTGCACTAACTCTCTGGGCGCCGTCATTCGCTCACATGGTTTCTCCTACCACAGCTATGCTGATGACACCCAACTAATTCTCTCCTTCCCTCACACGTATCTCTGCCTGTCTGACTGACATCTCTCAGTGGATGTCCACTAACCACCTGAAAATCAACCCCGACAAGAGTGAACTACTTCTCTTCCCCAGAAAAGACTCTGTGACACAGGACCTGACTGTTAACTTTGGCTCCATTTTAAGGCCAACTCTGACTAATAGGAACCTCGGTGTGACACTTGACTCCCAACATCACAGCGACAACACGATCCTGTAGGTCCACGCTCTACAACATCAGGAGAATACGACCCCTTCTCACTCAGAAGGCAGCGCAGGTACTGATTCAGGCTCTTGTCATCTCCTTGACTATTGTAACTCTCTCCTGGCAGGTCTCCCTGCTCCATTCCACCTCTGCAGCTCATCCAGAATGCAGCAGCTCGACTGGTCTTCAACCTTCCTAAACTCTCCCACACTACTCCACTCCTCCTTTCTTCACTGGTCACCAGTGGCTGCCTCATCCAGTTCAAAACATTGGTGCTCACATAGCATGCTGTGAATGGATGGGATCCAGTCTCCATCCAGGACATGGTCAAACCCTCCATCCCAACATCAAGCTGCTTGTTCCTCCCTCACTGAGAGCAAAACACTCAACAAGATCACAACTCTTTGCTGTCCTGCTCCTACATGGTGGAAGGAGCTCTGTGATGACATCAGGACCACAGAGAGCCTTTACATCTTTAGACTCTACCTTGACTAAAACACTAACTGTAGCACTAACAAATCATAGCACTTAAATTGTACTTATAATGGCACGTGTCTATAACATGTTTTGAAACTGCTTATTTGATGAAAATTGTACTTTCTTGTTACTTGTTCTTCTGAGTTTGTATCTCTACGATTGAAATGTACTTATTGTAAGTCGCTTTGGATAAAAGCGTCAGCTAAATGACATGTAATGTAATAAGAAGGATAAAAACATTTTTGAAAATGATAAACTGTATTTTATTGTGAAAACCGGGGGAGTTCCTACCGCGGAACAAATGAGTCGGTCTTCTGCAGCGTCGTCGGGTCTAGCTCGAAAAGTGAGGCGATGTCGCTCCCGTGAGCCACCGCCACCAGCTTGTACTTGATCCTCTCGCCGTGGGAGCGTTTGATGCTGCGACTGTCCATCTAAGGAGGGGTCAAAGGTCACAGTGGTTCTTCCAGAGGAGGATACTCAGCATTGTGTACTTTTACTGCATGGGTATTTCAGTGGTCTAGTTATGTACTTTATCGCTTTCAGACTCGCCGGCGTCGACAAGCAGACTCACCGAGGACACCGGCTCCGCGTGGTCTCCTTTGTACCCAGGGTTCTCCTACAACAACAAAAACAGAAACATCCAAACAATCATCTCCTACAACAACAACAATAAAAACAGAAACATCCAAACAATCATCTCCTACAACAACAACAACAGAAACATCCACACAATCATCTCCTACAACAAAAACAGAAACATCCACACAATCATCTCCTACAACAACAACAACAACAGAAACATCCACACAATCATCTCCTACAACAAAAACAGAAACATCCACACAATCATCTCCTACAACAACAACAAAAACAGAAACATCCACACAATCATCTCCTACAACAATAGACACACAATCTACTGCTATGACTACTAAAACTGATTGAGTTTCAATAATAAGACCAGGTTTGAATTCATTACTTCATTTATCCATCCATCCATTCATTCCTTTCTTCTTTCATGAATCATACCACACAGTGTTCCCATGGTTACCTCCGCAGCCAGGTAGTTGCCGGTAGCCAGGTGTTTGAAGCGATAGAGGCTGTTCCAGTGTCCCGCCCCCCCGCGACACGGGTCATGATGGACAACCTGACGGCCCAATCAGCACACAGGGGGTTTAGTAGAACCCCCGCATGGTTGTGTGTATATGTTTTGTGCTGTGTGTGTGTGTGTACCTCTATCTCCCACAGTGCATTGGAGCTGGTAGCCGAGCTGGCTGACTGCCTCAGGGTCGTCCGCAGGAAGACGTGGTTTTGGCTCTTGTACTCGTCGCAGGTGAGAAACTTTTCCTGCTCGGCGTGAAACAAGCGAACCACCTCGCCCTGATGATGACATCATCATTACACTTTGTTATTATTGTGATGATGACATCACCATTACACTTAGTTATTATTGTGATGATGACATCACCATTACTGATGGAGCCATTTGTGATGAAGTTACTTTAATGACGCCTGCTGGCGAATCCTGACCTTGCGGCCTTGGAAGGCCTTGGAACAGAGGCCCTTTCTCAATATGCGTTCTTGTGTGGACTTTTGTTCTCGTGGACTCGTGAAACGTCATCAGTCGCAGCCCGAGTACTGTTTAATTTTTTCTAAAGTCCGCATCTAGCCGAGAACGGTTATAATACCCGGATGTGACTCGGCCCGCCCATTTTACCGGGCATGCATTGGAGCAGGCTTGTCTGTTCTTGTGAGAGCCAAATATCCCAGAATGCATTTCACCTCAGCAACAGGCAACAACAACAACGAAAAATGAACAACTTTATGTCAAAGTTTATAAATACTACTTTATTTAAGTAACGTAATGTAATTTTATGAAGTTAGTTGTTCAAGCAACTTTTGTTGTTACAATCTGCTCCGTGGATGGAGATGTGAGGTGTAGTTAACGGACCGTCAGACCCTCCAGCACCGGGCGGTCAGCTCATCTCAGCCCAAAGAGAGCAGCCTGTTTTCGGCGAGTCTTCTGTGAAATGCTCCGCCGGTTTTCACTTCTCCGTAGCGGTTACACATGAGATTTAACTACTATAACGAGTCTTCATAAGTTTTAATGTGGTGTCAGAGACTGATGTTGTTCACCGGTTACGTCTGTTTGAGGACAGAGTTTAGATTCATAACTTCATGTTTAAACTTTAACGTATTGTCTGTATCCGCAGAGTGCAGCTTGTTTATTGTCCATCATTGTGCATTAAAACTAACTCTAAGCAGAACTTCAACTTCAAAGAAACTCTGAAGCTCTGAACTATAATAATAATGAATAAAAACTTTAATGAATAATATTCCACATATGAATTATTGTATAGTTATCTGTAAGATCTTTGATGTGTGGCCAGCAGCTTGCTGTACGAGGACCACTACACTGATTATCAGCCTCTTGATGTTTGAGTAACAAGACAAACGGTAGGTGTGTGTGCATTCAAATATTTTAGTATAATAGTTTATTTTTTGTTACTGTATCCAACCTCCTCCTCCTAAAATGCTAATTATTTTATGACTGATATATATATATATATATATATAATCAGTCATAATATATAGTGCTCAATATTATATATATCATTTCTAATATTAAATGAAAATGAGACAAAAGCTTGTTAATAGTAAAATATTTGTCAAAAACTGAATTAAAACGTATTAGCAAGACCAGCTGACGTGGTGACGTCATCAAGTCAGCTGCTGTTCCAATTGCGGAAATGTCCGTTCTCCGGTCTCTTGAACCTGCGAGTCAGGACTCCAGAGTCTGTCTCCCGAGTCTATTCTCGCGGGAACGCAAGTCCGTTCTCGCCGTCTCAGGTATTGAGAAAGGGCCAGAGTTAAAGTTGCACACCTGTGCCAATTAGTAGGTCAGAAGAAGACAAAGGAGGAATCCTTGAGAGAGTTTGGAAGTTTTTGGAATTGAATGTTGGAAATACGTGGACGCCAGCAGGTATATGGTTTTTCAATTTTGCTTGTTTATTTGTTTGTTTGTTGGTTTATTTATAAGTTTAGTGACAGTTTATTTTTTTTAATTATACGTGGAAGTTATTTATCCAGAGACTTGAAAGACATACTGGAATAAACAGAACAGCATATTGAAACCCCTGAGGCGTCCGAAGTGACTTACTGGAAGGCACTACAATTACACTTTGTTATTATTGTGATGACATCACCAATACACTTTTTTATTATTGTGATGATGACATCATCAATACACTTTGTTATTATTGTTTGAGTTTGTCAAACACTAAAAAGAGGAAAGCATGACAACTCTCAGGGTTCTTTGTTCTTTTTTATTCACATTACGGAAAATTAAGTCAAATGGAATATAATAATATGAAAAATATGTATCGACAATTATTTATTATTTCCAATTCATCCTTCCTTTAATACTTTTATTCTGTCAACAACCAGATATATTTCCAATAATTTAAATAATATATAATAGTTTATTGGTTGGACGCAGGTACAGTATTGCTCTGATGCGTGTACTGCGTGTACTGTGTGTACTGCGTGTACTGCGTGTACTGCGTGTACCCTCTCACCCCTTTCAGGACCTCCTCTCGATGGTCACTGAACATCATGAACAGGTTGATCTTCCAGCTTGTGTTGCAGTTCACCGAGTTCACCTGCAGGGGGGGGCGAAAGCTGCTCAGCAGGGGGGTTCTGGCTCAGAACTAGTCCTCTTCAGGACCAGTACCACAATCAGAACTAGTCTTCAGTATTGCTGCTATAACCAGTACTACAGCCTCAGTACTTTATACAGTACTACAGTATAGTGCTCTACACAGTACAGTAGCAGTACTACATCAGTAGTATATTTACCTCCTTGCAGCCTGGGTGGTCGCTCAGTTCATAATTTGAAGCGTGAAGCGGCTGACCGGCGTTCACCGGGTTCAAGATCACTTTATCCCCCACAACCACCTGCAGCACGCACACACACACACACACACACACACACTCGCTTAAATCTTCTGGGGAGCATGAAGGTGCAGCGTGTGTGTGAGTTTGTGTGTCTGTGTTTAGCAGCAGGGGCCCTCACGTTGTCCCCGTTGGCCCGAAGCTTCCAGAAGGGCTGGATGAAGAGCCAGGAGCCCTCGTTCCCCGTCCCGTCCAGCGTGACCCGCATGGCGTTCTTTTCCAGCAGCGCCGGCAGCCTCTTGTTCACCGTCAGGTACTTGTTGCTCTTCATGTGGAGCAGCTGGAGGAGGAGCACACAGGACCTTCACGCTTCTCCTGAACCATCACACACGTAGGAATGCTCTCTGGAGCCACATCCGCTGCAGAAAGTAGTCCCTATACGGGTGAGGTTGGAACTGTGTTCCCATCTTTGTACACTGGGTGGCGCTCCACTAAACACTATTTAGCTTTGGTATTTAGGTTGTGGATTCACCGTGTTTGACCCCAGAAGAGAAAATGGTTTTGACCTCCAAACTGGATGTTTAAACCAGCCAAGAACTGCTGCATGTGAAGAATGGAATTAATTGAGTCTAAAACGTGACCGTGGACTCAATCTAATGTTACTAATGAGAATTCATAAGAAGGAACAAGTAAAGAACAATGTGTGCAAAAGAGCAGTTCACCGTTTACACACCTTACACACACACAAACACACCGGTCTGCTGAAGGAATCTTTATCATCTCGACACGGTCCAATTCAGCAGCAACCACACCCAGATTCACTCTCTCTGTGTGTGTGTGTGTGTGTGTCTTCTATGAAGAGAGGTCTCCAGCTTCGAAGCGAGGTCAATATTGACACTGATAGATAGCGATACGTCGATACGCAGTGGAGGTGTGTGTGTGCGCATGTTTGTGTGTGCGTCAGACAGGTACACTAAACGATCACACATGCACCAGGGCGGTCAAAAGGACACGTGTTGCCATGGCGACGAACGACAGACCACTGCAACGCAGTGTGCCGGCGGATTCGAACCTCGTACGGTCAATTGTAAAAACTCCTCGATTATAAAAAGTAAATCAATCAATCAACCAAATTTATTTGTAGAGCGCTTTACAACAGCCAAAAGGTGCACAAGGCGCTTTCCAGTTAAAACAACAAAACAGTAATTAAAACCTCAGATATACATAAAAATAACAAAAGCAGTCCAGTTGGAGGCTACGTATTAAAAGCTTGTCTGAATAGATGTGTTTTCAACTGTGATTTGAAAACACTTAACACCATGATGCTTTGCTCATAAAGTTGTAACTTTGTGTTACTATGTTGTGATGTTGTGTTACTACATTGTGATGATGTGTTACTACGTTGCGATGTTGCGATGTTGTGTTACTACGTTGCGTTACATTGTCTTGTGCGACGTTGTACCTGCAGGACGGTTCCGTACTTCACGACGTCTCCGTGGACTTTCTTATTTTCCGTCTCGTTCTGCTTCTGCTCCAAGTTAGAGGCATGCTGGGAAACACACAGACACACACAGACGAGACCCCTCTGTTTAGTTGTAACACAGTGACAATGTTTAGCTTAGCACAATGAATGGAAGCAGAGGGAAACATGCTAACGTGCTAACGTAGCATCCAACTTCTTTTCATGTTTTTCTTTTTCACATTTATTTCATTTTCTGTGGTGTTACTCTGTGTTTGTGTTACCTGTGTGTGTGTCTGTTACCTGTGTGTGTGTGTGTGACTGTGTGTGTCTGTGTGTGTGTGTCTGTGTGTGTGTGTGTCTGTTACCTGTGTGAGTCTGTTTCTCTGTCTGTTACTTGTGTGTGTGTGTGTGTGTGTGTCTGTTACCTGTGTTACCTGTGTGTGTGCGTGTGTGCGTGTTACCTGGAGTTTCTGTATGTCGGTGTGTGTGTGTGTGTGTCTGTTACCTGTGTTACCTGTGTGTGTGTGTTACCTGTGTGTGTGCGTGTTACCTGGAGTTTCTGTATGTCGGTGTGTGTGTGCGTTACCTGGAGTTTCTGCAGCAGCACCACATCAGCGATTTTGTCCTTCTCGTGCTTTGCTTGCTTTGCTTTCCAGAATTGTTTCTGAGCAGAATATCGACTCATGGGACAAACTTTAAACAGGCAGTCTGAGAGGAGAGAATATTAATATAGAACATTAAGTAATACAATATAACATGAAATCAAATAATTTAACATAACTAATCAAATATACAATAGAACAACTCATTGGATCAACTTTAAAAGTCTGAGATAATAGAATATAATTTATTAAAACAGTAACTTGTTGCTTTTATAACACGTTACCAGAGACATTATAAATAATAAGTAAATAGCTGCCTTTCAGCACAAAATAGTTGTAGCCACCAAACGTTGTGTCACATGTCAGTGCAGTGATATGGAACATTATCACTGAATAAGGCACCCCGTGACTCACTCTTCACCAATCAGAACGCTGGATTTCATCTACCCGTGTTATAATAATATATATTAGAGTAGAATAGAATAGAATACATTAACATAGACAAATATAAGATATTAGAATATAATAATAGACAAATATAAATAATGTCTATGACCTCAGTCACTCTGTGGAGTCATGTGACGTCTGGCGCCTGAGGCTAATTGGTTGTTTTGGGTTCAGGAGATCAAACCGGTGAAGTGTCTGACGTTAACAGCCAAATATGGTCGTTGAGTGTTTGAGTGGACATTTTGTTGTCCTTCCATACGACTACGATTATACATCTCTCTCTTTCTCTCGTAAACTAGTTCAATTCATTTATGACTAAAGACTAAAACAGCACTGAACAGATGGCATTGCGCGTGTGTGTGTGTGTGTGTGTGTGTGTGACAGCAGCTGGACCCACATCACTTATATGAAATCCATCACTCTGGAGGTTTTTCATGGGTCCGTTTGGTTCTTCTAACGAGGACATGACCCAGGACCAGAATGAGGCCGGGCTGAACTGAACCGGTCTACTTTTACTATTACTATTTACTAAATACTATTTACTATTACTATTACTTCACCAGGAGACTGATGATTTAATGGTTAATGTTATAAGTTTTCACCTCTCATGATTGAAATGTCAAAATAAAAGCCTTTTGTGGTGATTCTAGTCCGTTTATTTCGAGATTTACCAGAGAATCAACATTCCTTCATGCAGACGAGACTTTCTCCCTTCTGACTAGAGGTCACAACAACACTCGTGTGGTCCTACCTCGGAACTTTTTTGGAGGGTTCTCCAGGTCTCCACCAGCCGGTTCCACCACACAGCGGTCATCCACCAGCCTGGAGAGAAGAAGACGTTCATCACGTTCATGGGTGAAGAACATAAATATGTGGGATGGGAGCGGAGTTGATCACAGACAGACGTCTGGCTGTGTGTGTGGTCAGTAGAGGAAATCTCTCCTAACATCAGTGTTGAGGCACCAGAGGGCCTCACTGTAATCCTGCTGCCTGCAGGCGGCTCACTGCATGAAAAGAGGGATTTGTGTGTTTCGGTGGGTGTGTGTTTGTAACTTTTATTGTGAAGTACACAACACTTCCTTCACAAAAAGCCTGGTTTTGTTCAGCAATCATTCACATTAATGAATCTATTAAACCTCTTTTGTTTGGACTCTTTTTCATATTTGTTTATTTAACGTCTTTACTTTGTACAAAACGTCCTTTTAATCATTCATAGTCTTCTTCGTCTAACCCCCCGGCGCCTCTCAGCCCCTTTGTGTGTGTGCCAGGTGTGTCCCAGGTGTGTCCTGCTGATTGCTCCATTCACACCCAGGTGTGTTGACTCAGCGACGACTGAGTGCTTCACAAATCACAGCGCATCTTCACTCCGTTCAACGTCTGAGGCTTTCACGCATTTTGAGATCATCATTTAGATTCTTTCAGCGGAACCATTTGCACCAACGTTCTTCATCGAATGAGAAGGTCTTCAGAAGGTCCTACATTGTAAAAAGCAACCTGGTGGACGGCCTCTGATCGTCCTGTGCGCTCGAGTCCTTCTGCGAGGAGACATACGTCCTCTGTGCGTGTCACCAACAGCAACCGTGCGGGTCACCGTGGGGGTCACCGTGGACGCCCAGGAGCTCCGCTGCCATGATGGCGCCGAGCTGTTGGACGACCAGGTGTCCCGTAGCTGTGCGTCTCGGAGCCGTCCTCGTGACGTTTAACCTCTGGCTTTGTTTCCCTCTGACGGTTTACAGTGTGGTTTGTTTCATCCACCTGGTCCTCCACATTTGAGTATGGATTTGTGTGCATTGTTGTGCGTGGGTGCAGGTCTGAGGAGTGCTTTTTGTGTTGTTCCATTTAATGAAGTGTTTTTAAATTCTTGTCTATAGAAGACAAACTTGAGACAGGTGGACGTTAATAAATGACTAGATTTTACAAGTGTTTCCATCAAACATTACCAGGCACTGTGTTTGGTAGTTGGAAGAAAAGAGAGTAGAATGGGATAAATGTCTATTTCTTCTCTGTGATGTGGTGACGAATAGAACGGTTATTGTTTACGGCACCACAGCTCCACCGGGTCAAAACCATGATGCGTTCAGGGTCTATCTGGTAAGGAGGACAATCCCTTTTCATTGCTCTGCTTCCTGTTGACACCTGTGATGTCATACAGGTTTCCAGGTGCGTTCAGCATGGACGGACATCGTTTCCATCGGTATGCAAAGCAGCTTTGGAGTTAAACAAATTAAAGCTCCCTGAAACGTGGGGCTGAGATTTGACTGGACTCTGATTCATCCACAGACCTCAGAGGTCAGGGACACTCCTCCAGGTGGAAGAGGGACGGAACCAGTGGGACCTGTTTGTGCTGTGAGGACATCCTTGTGCTAAACACACAGGTACCAGAGGACAGGTGTGCGGCTTCTCCTCCCCTTACGACAACAGGAATCTGCTGTGAGGCATCCTGTCTGCAGCTGAAGCGCGACCTTTGACCTCGGGGCACATGAATGTCTCAAACCAACCGTAGAGATCACTTCATTCTGGACTCACAAGTTGACCTTGGTGACGCCAGCACGGCTAAAAGCGACGGCTAAAAGCGACACAATGGTAGTGGAAGCCAGTGAAGGTCAACGAGAGAAGCTGAAAGATCACGAGTCCAATGCAAGGGAGGGAGGCCGGAACACACACACAAATCTCTCTGGGACAGACTTGTGCCACTTCCTTTTCCTGCCATACAAGACGAAGCGGACACTTTCCCTGCGATTTCAGAATCGACCTTCTCCGCTTCACATTCTCACCAGTCTGCCCCAAAGAGGCGAGATGGAAGCTTCCAGACACTGAGGAGGACATTTACACAACGTGGGTCAGCTTCTCGTGACTTCACCCTCTCACTCTCACCAGCGCCCCCTACGGGCAGCGAGGAGCAGAATAACACAGGTAATTAAAGGGGTTTGATCATGAGAGGACCACAACTATTTGTCCTCACGAGACACCTTACGCAGGTATAAAGTGTATTAATAGCACAGTATCTATATATCTTGTATCACGGAACTTATTCACCCAATTATGTATATTTCTGCAAATATTTTTTTATTTTGTCGACTAAAAGATTAAAGAGCTTAATATGTTGAAATTTGCCTTTAATGAACGAAACAACAGAAATGTAGCTTTAGGAGTATATTAGTACTAGTAGCATACTTGTACTCATAGTACACCTCCTCAATGGTAAGAACCTCCTGTGATTAACGTGATGGAGACCAGCAGCGTAGTGGTGCAGCTCGAAATGCACCGTGTGTAGAAGGACATGGAGACTCCACATCCAGCATTAGTACGAGTCCCCGCGGGGGCACGCGCAGCGCGCGGCCGCGCCACTCACCCCAGGGTGCTGATGAAGCCGTTGACGGAACCCTCCGCGAACAGGGACACGATATCCCCGATGTGGAGGAAGCTGGAGGCCGAGTCCGACATGCTGGAGCCGGGTCCGGGCCACGCGACGCGGGAAGACGGAAACGGTCCCCCTCACGCGCTCACACCTGTCTCTAGTGTCCCCGTCTGCCGCTGTAGAGCCACAAGTCTCCGTGCGTGTCTCCGTACGTGTCTCTGTCCAGGTCTCCCTGAGTCCGCCTCCTCGCGCACTGCCGGGTTCCGCGTGACGACAACAAAACTCTTCAAGAAGTTCTCAGGACGAGAAGCGCGTTATCGCGTGCACGGAGAAGCGTGCATGCTTCTGACAATCTTTGTGTATTTGCTCTAACAAGGAAGTGAGCCGGGGTGTGACAGACTGAGCACACACTCACACATGCACGTGCGCAAACCGGGCGTGCAGGAACGTGCAGGGGCAAGCCATAAGACACGCCCCCACGCCCCATGAAGCTTCACCCCTTCATCACTACACTAAGAGGAGCAATTATTGAATTAAGGAGTAGATGTCAACATGAAACTTCACCACTTCATTACTACACTAAGAGGAGCAGTTATTGAATTAAGGAGTAGATGTCAACATGAAACTTCACCACTTCATTACTACACTAAGAGGAGCAGTTATTGAATTAAAGAGTAGATGTCAACATGAAACTTCACCACTTCATTACTACGCTAAGGAGCAGTTATTGAATTAAAGAGTAGATGTCAACATGAAGCTTCACCACTTCATCACTACACTAAGAGGAGCAGTTATTAAATTAAAGAGTAGATGTCAACATGAAACTTCACCACTTCATCACTACACTACAAGGAGCAGTAATTGAATTAAAGAGTAGATGTCAACATGAAGCTTCACCACTTCATCACTACACTAAGAGGAGCATTTATTGAATTAAAGAGTAGATGTCAACATGAAACTTCACCACTTCATCACTACATGAAAGGAGCATTTATTGAATTAAAGAGTAGATGTCAACATGAAACTTCACCACGTCATCACTGCACTAAGAGGAGCAGTTATTGAATTAAAGAGTAGATGTCAACATGAAACTTCACCACTTCATCATTACATGAAAGGAGCATTTATTGAATTAAAGAGTAAATGTCAACATGAAACTTCACCACTTCATCATTACATGAAAGGAGCATTTATTGAATTAAAGAGTAAATGTCAACATGGTATGCTATGGGTTAGTGATCTAAGGCTTTGGGTTAGTTTAAAAATAAAGTGATAACAGTTAAAAAAGTTAAAAGTCCACAAGCTCCGCCTGCAGAAGCATCAGGCGTAAAGGGGTGGGGACACAGAGTCAAAATACAGGTTCAGCAGAGCGGTGAGAGAAGCTAAATGACTCTGAGAAACAGTTCTCAGCAGGTGACTCTGCTTCGGAGAGGCCTTCGACGAGCGTCTCAGCGCTGATTGGCTTCTGCAGGACAGCGTCCGGCGATTCATTGGCTTCGCTTCGTGTTCCTCATTCCTGATGAGGAGGAGAAGGAGAAGAAGGAGAATGAATATATGGAGCAGCAGAAGGGGAAAAAGTAGGTGAAGGAGAAGATGATGAAGATGAGAAAGAAGTCCTACAGGTTTTCAAATGTTTGTTTTATTGACAAACATATATTGACTTAAAAAATACCTTTGGTTTGTTAACAATAAGTAGCTTTTGTTTCCTTAATTTAAAGACAGATATTATAAAAATGTGAAAAGTCAACAATGTTTTCAGATCATTTTCATTTAAGAAAAACTGACTTTTAATAATCTTCACCACCAAAAAAGGAAGTTTGTGGTTTAAAGAGGAAACCTCAGAGTACTGTGAGTACAACACAATGTATTACACATCCTTATCGTGTACTACACCTCAGAGGTATTTATAGTGTACTTCTTACTACACCTCAGAGGTACATATTGTACTTTTTACTGTATATCATTTTACTTTAGTATGGTTTTCAGTGTGTGATAATAATTGTATTGATCTCCACCCTGTGTGTGTGTGTGTGTGTGTGTGTGTGTGTGTGTGTGTGTGTGTTTGTGTATCTGTGTGTGTGTGTTAAGTCATGCTGACTGGACTTCCTGTTTCAGCTGTTGGAACAGTAAACACCACACACACACACACACACACACACATACACCCCCCCTCCCCCCCAGACACACACAGACACACACACACACCGTGCGGTACAGGGTGGGTTTTAATTCTGTCTGCCTGTTCTCTTCATCGCCATGGAGACCGCTGAAACCAACTGCCAGTTGTCACCATGGAAGCCACACACACACATTCTAAATCTCTAAGTGGAGGACAGGTGGAGCGAGTAGGGAATGCTAATTGGACTGTGTGAACTACTTAGCACTCACTTTGTAGTTTAACTTTCTTGAAGAAATTCTACTTTCTCGTTGTTCATGTAAATGTGAAGTGTGTGTGTGTGTGTGTCTAGGGGGGAGGGGGGTGTATGTGTATGTGTGTGTGTGTGTGTCTGATGGGGGTCAGACGCATTTAGATGAAGCAGAAATAAAAAATGAAGGCCGCTGGATGGATTTTCTATCTGAACTTCTCTGGAGACTTCAGACCCGATGAGGTCGTCTAACTGGGACGAGACCGAAGTAAACAGAGGAGTCAAGAGTTCCTCCTGTCATCAGGTCATTAGAACCTCCTTCTTGCTCCTCTCCTCCTCTCATTAGGTCATCAGAACCTCCTTCTTGCTCTTCTCATCAGGCCATCAGAACCTCCTTCTTGCTCCTCTCATCAGGTCATCAGAACCTTCTTCTTTCTCCGCTTATCAGGTCATCAGAACCTCCTTCATGCTCCTCTCATCAGGTCATCAGAACCTCCTTCTTTCTCCGCTTATCAGGTCATCAGAACCTCCTTCATGCTCCTCTCATCAGGTCATCAGAACCTCCTTCTTGCTCCTCTCATTAGGTCTTCAGAACATCCTTCTTGCTCCTCTCATCGGGTCGTCAGAACCTCTCTGACTCTGTTCCTTTATCACATGCATTGGAGCTCTGAAGCCAGGAGAACCTCCTCCTCTCACGTAGCTGAAGAGGATCAGATTGTCTCCTCTTCTTCTTCTTCAAACCAAACAGAAGGATTTAGATCGGATTTAAGAGAAAGGAGGAATTTCACACTCTGTCGTTTCAAATCGCCTTTTTCCACCAACTTTCCCTCCCATATAAGGTGTGTGTGTCTGTGTGTGTGTGTGTGTGTGTGTGTATGTGTGTGTCCGCTGACCCCTGCCGTCCTCCATGCCTTTCCACTGAAGAGACTGACAGCCTTATATAGAGCTGAGAGGACTGAGCAGGACGGAGAGTTCTCTCACCTCCTCATCCACCCCCATGAGGGAGAGAGGGTGGAGGAGCTACACCTGTAGAACCTCCTCAGCTCCACGTGTACGAGCAGAAGCATCATCACAACTCAAACAAACAAAGACACGTGACAACAGGACAGGAGACAGGAGACAGGGGAGAGGAGACAGGAGAGAGGAGAGAGGGGAGAGGAGACAGGAGACAGGAGAGAGTAGAGAGGACATGGGGGGAGGAGAGAGGAGACAGGAGAGAGGAGACAAAAGAGGAGACAGGACACAGGAGAAAGAAGAATTATGTTGTATTAATTAGTATTTTATTTTCTGAATAATTTTGTTTGTAAATTTCGTCCGAACCTCAACATGCAGCGATTTGATTTTGATTTACATGTGATAATAATATAATGTTAGTCTCAGCTTTAAGCTTTTACTGCAGTAAGTAAACTGAGTTCTGAGTAATCTAAGAACAATGTGGACACCCAGTGGGGAGAAGTGGAACTGCACATCTTAAAGAATCTGGATTAGAAATGAGAATGCTCAAAATGGTTGTTTGCCTCATATTATAGTTTATTTTACTTACTTTTGGTTGCCCTTCCCCTGTGTATCTTTATTTGTCTCCTTATTTAACCATCATATTACACAAATAGAACAAAATCTAAATACATAAAAGTATAGAAAATGTTTACTTTGCACGTGGTGACTCTGTCAGCTGCTCCACAGGTGAACAGTAGAACCAGGGGCCGAGGTTCCCTTCCTGCTTCTGGAATAGTTTGTAAAAGCTGCACCACGAATTTCATGGTGACCAGACTAAATAGTAAACTAAATATAGTATACTATATAGTCCTCTGCGGCCTAGTGGTCTGGACTCCTGGTTTAGATTGTATTTCACTGGCATACTTTGACTATAGAAACATTTGCAATTGCACTTTGACTTGTAGTTGACTATTTTCACAATAAATCTAAACACCTCCTCCACCTCGGCAGCAGAAAACCCTTCAATTAAAATGCGTTTCATTCTTGGTTTCCGGGAAACGGTCAAAGTGAGACGTCGTCGCGCGGCTCCGCCTCTGTGCTGCTCTGCTACGTCTCCTCCTCCGCCGCAGCTAGCTTAGCCTCCTGCTAGCTAGCCGCTCCGGTAAACATGGCCATGTCGCAGGCTCTGTCGGAGGAGGAGTTCCATCGGATGCAGGTGAGGCCGACGAACGCAACAGGTGTGCCCGCAAGTGTGCGGGTCCGTAGCTGGAAAAAGGCGCGCTACCTGTCAGTGCTGCTGCCAGACGCGGCACCACCGACCGGGACGTTAGCTTGCATGCTAACCGTAAACCTTTAGCAGCTAACGGGATTTTTAACGTTATGCTTTGAATGACGTCACGTCAATCTCAACCGAGGTATCGATCAGATCGACCACAGACTGATGGAGGCGTCTGGGACTGACAGTGTAAGGGCGGGTCATGCTGGCCGGCTGGTCCGCTTTAGTTTAGCGTAGTTTAGCCTAGTTTAGCGTAGCTTAGCCTAGCCCATGGGAGGAAAGGAACGGTTCCGTGTAGCGTTAGCTTACCGGAAGCTAACGCTTTTTTTTTTAGCCTCGAGCTACGGCGTCAGCATCCACGACCCAACATGCATGCACGCGCCCACACGCGCGCCCACAGAGCGAGATCAAATATTATATAGCATAAATATATCAAAAGTACACATGGAAGAAGTACTCTGAGGCCTTCCTGTTGGTTTATTCTACTATGAATACATTCACAATACATGATGCCATTTTAAGTATATTTTTGGCCAAGTTGAAGTTATTGAGCATATGATCAGAAAAAGCCCCATCATAAATGAACCACTTAGTGGATAAATGTATAATAATAAATGTATAAAATAGTGTGTGTGTGTGTGTTCAGACTCAGCTGTTGGAGCTTCGGACTCAGAACTACCAGCTGTCTGATGAACTCAGGAAGAACTCAACAGGTAAATGTATTATAAAATCAGGACCTTCCTGCGCCCCCCCTCCTCCTGACTGACATCCCACCGGTCACTCCCTTCACACTCCACATACACTTGTCACTTTCTGTTTTTAACTTTTTATTTATATATATAACTCCTCTTGCACTATGTTGTCTTATCTGTCTTGTTGTCCTTTGTCTTACTGTCTGATGTTACGCACCAAACGCAGAGTCAAATTCCTTGTAGTCTGACATATTTTGGTAAATTTTGGATATATTTCCTCTTGAATGATATGTGTACATATATTCTGTTATATATTATGTGTACATATAGTTTGTTTTTGATCATCATGTGTTTAGTAACGACTCAGTTTAAACATTCATTAGTTATGATCAATGACTGATCAATGTGTTTTCAGAACTGAACGCTCTCCGTCAGAAACATGTTGTTTTGGAAAGAGATTTTGTCAAAGCACAGAAGGTAATACTTTGTTTGCTATCATTATAATAAATAATTCCTATTTTTATGAACATAAAGTAATTCATCACTGTAATTGTTTTAATTTCTTTTGAGTTTCCTGATTTTAAATCAGATTATCAAATCTAACTAAAATCTTAAACCTGTTCTAAATAATATTTATTCATGTATTTTTCCTTCAGGCTGTGAATAAGAGCAAAAAAGCTCAAGTAAGTTTTGTCTTCTTTTTTCCAATTCATGTTATTAGTTATTTTTTCAGTATTTTATAAGTTATTCTATTTATTTTAATTCTATTTCATGTTTTGATTTATTTTTGTCCTGATCTGCAGCATTTGTGTGGTGCAAAGACAAACAAGTCTAAATGTACACGTATTAATATCTATTGAGCCCATTGTTGCCGTGGTTACAGGAGGTGGAGGCGTTGCTGAGTGAGAACGAGATGCTTCAAGGGAAACTCCACAGTCAGGAGGAGGACTTCCGCCTGCAGAACAGCACGCTGATGACGGAGCTCTCCAAGGTACCTTTGGGGGGTGCGGGGGTGCATCCTAATGAGGACCTGGCCTTCTGGTCTACGTGGGTCGAGTCCTCCAGAGGCAGCATAAACTGAACCACAGCAAGCGGTCTGTGAAAGGACACCGCTCCTGCTCGCATCATCAGCTTTACCTCCTGTTGCCTAGCAACCTGCTGAGCTTAAAAAAAGTCTTAAAACGCAAAAAAACGGCTTAGATCACACTAAACTTAGTATATAGTTAGTTTCAGACTAAACCTCGACTAAAAACACCAACAAACTGTAGCACTTAAACTGTACTTATAATAAAGAGTTGTAAGAGTTGTAAATCAGCTAATTTGATGAAATTTCACTTTGTTGTTTCTTGTTCTTCTGGGTTTGTTTTCTTATGGTTGAAATGCACTGACTTGAAAAGTCACTTTGGATAAGAGCTAAATGACGTGATGTGACTACCGCACCATGTGACTACTAGGGCCGTCAAAATTGCTTCAAAATGACGTTTGAATATTCGCTTTAAAACCGCACATATTACGTCACGTCCAGACTGAAAGTCATGAGTACATTTGAACATTGAACGCTCTGAGCTGTGCTGAGGTAAACATGGAACTTGTTCTTTGCATGAAATGGCAAATGATCAAACTAGTGCATGAAGCTGTTTTATGTCTATTTTATTCATGCAATATATACATTTGAATATAGAATATTCGTTGACTACTCTTTCGTTTGTTTCCAGCTGTGCACACAGATCGAACAGCTGGAACAGGAGAACAAGGGCCTAAAGGAGGAAGGAGCATCCTCAGGCCATCCATCAAACCCCGCCTCCATCTGCGTTGACGGAGAGCTGCTCCGCCTACGGGCCGAAAACACCACCCTCCAGAAGAAGATGAAAGGTGAGCTGTGATTGGCCGATGCTGAGGTATGTTGTGGAAGCTGAGGAACAGAATCAATCGAAGTGAACTGTGTCCAATCAACATTTAAACATTTGATACTAATTCTTGAGCTGTGGGGGCGTCACCTGGACTTTGTGATTCAGAAGGTTGATTTTCAGGATGAAGAGTTTATAATTAGGGCTGTCGATTTTGTTACTTTAATTTGAACGTGACGCGCATTTGATCATCTTGGAGGTTGAATTCTACCAATAATCAATAAATACGTAAATCAATTAATTAGCTGCAGATTTCTCCTTCAGGCTTCCAGAAGCGCTACGACCGGGCCAACCCGGGCGTTACCACGGAGACAGATGGGGCGGCCGGGGCAAACGGAGTCTCTGGCGTCACAGGGAAGGGGGAGGAGCCACAGGCCGAGGGAGCCAATGAGAGGCTGGAACAGGTGACCAATAAGTTTACTTGTTTATTCCTTATTTATTTTACTTTACTGTTTACTTTTGAACATACCCAGCTGATGTTTATCAGAAAATGTTTTAAACTCTATATCAACATTTCCTGAATGGAATCTTACGTCTTTATTCTTATGTGTTTGTATGTGTGTGTGTGTGTGTGTGTATGATCATCTCTATGATCTCTGCAGGAGGCGCAGCTGGAGCTCTCAGAGAAACGGATGCACGGTGAGTTCACTCCTCATTTATCAGATCTTTATTAATCCTCCACTGGATTTATGCTAAGCTAACAGCTTAGGAATCACCCCCTGCAGTCATTTCCTCATAGACGTCTATGGGAGCAGAGGAGTCGCCCCCTGCTTGTCACTACACAGAATGACGCTTTTACATGTGGAGCTCTGACTTCATTTGAAGAAGCGGAGCTCCACATGTGAACTTCCTTAATGACTCGTTAGATCTGCACTAGATGAGTCACATCTCTCTCATGATGATGTCATAGGCTCAGATCCATTCTCTATGAATCAACCCTCAGATTTCTTTAGGTTTTGCTTTGGTTTGTGTGCAAATGATCTGATGAAATTTTGCAAATTGAATGATTAATTTACAGCACAGAGGGCATAGACATTTAATTCTACCTGTGTTCCTAACAATGGACTCGTATAAACCCAGCTGTTCTAAACAGCTGTTTAGTGGGCAGGACAGAACTCTAAGCCCCTCCCCCTCCCGTCAAGAGCGGATGAAGCGAAGCACCACCGTTGGTCCGGCAGGCGGCGCAGACCTTCTCTCGTGTTTTGTTCTGACTGCACCTTCAGCTCGCCTCAAGTATTATTATTTATTAAGAATACTAATAATTAATTATTATTCATAAAATAAATGATTATTTATTAAGAATACTTTGACCCAAAACCTGATGAGCGTAGTTTTGTAAGTGTCAACATCTTCAGCGCTGGGACGAACGAGATGTCAGTGAACGCGCTGCGTGCTCCGTAGTTTGCGTCTGGCCCTGATGGACTGATGCCCCCCCGCCCCACCCCCACCCCCACCCCACCCCACCCCCCTTCAGGCCGGTCAGAGAAGAGCGTAGAGGAGATAGTAGCTAAGCAGGCAGCGATAGGCTGGCCGGCTCTCTGTCCAATAACACACTGCTTTGGACCAGAGACGGAGACAAAGCTCCACACGGAGCGGGAGGAGAAGAGGCTGCTGATGGAGCAGGTCCAGAGGGTGGAGGTACTGAGTCACACACACACACACACACACTATGGATCCTTTACCTTATTTCAACACAAAATGTTAATATTGAGTTTTGTATAACGTAAGATTTTAGTTTAATAATTGAAAACATCTTGTCTTCAGGAGTCCAAGCAGGCCGAAGTCACCAAACTACAGGAAGAGATCACCAAGGTAATCCAGTTATTGATCACCTATCTGTTCATATTCTAAAGAAGGATTTCATAAAACATGTTTGAATGATAATGTATTTTAAAAAGAATGCGAGAGATTATGAGGAAGATTTGAATCATGATTTGCTGTCTATGTGTCTCTGTCCGTCCTCCAGCTGTCTGACAAGCTGAAGAAGAAGCAGGAGAGGTGAGGCGTGGGTTTAGCCTGATGTGTATTAGTACATGAAGATGTTTGTGTATCCGCTGTAGTTCTACTTGAAACATCCTGAAGAGGAGCTTTGATATCTGACCTGTTGTTCTGTGTTTGTAGTTTCCAGCGTCTGCAGGGAGAGAAGGAAGCTCTGTACAACGACAGCAGGTCACTACTCCATTAGAACTTCTACACTAGTACCACCACAACTAGTGCAGCTACTGCGCTCTGCATTATACTTCTACTGGTACTACTGCACCAGTACAGCGACTCTTTGTCACTAGCAGTACCATTACCTGTGCGTGTTGTACATCACATGTTGACATGTTGTTGTTTACCTGCAGGACAAAGATCGATGAGATCAACCAAAGAAAAGAGGAGGAGCTTAAAGCCACGAACATCCGCATCCAGAAACTACAGTCGGACGTGGTGGCAGCCAATCAGGTCGGCCCTCAAGCACAAAGTACTACAGTAAAAGGAGTACCTTAGTGAAGACGTACTAAAGTAGTACTTTAGTACCACAGTGAAGAAGAAGTACTCTGGTTTTTACTCTTTTTTTCTTTACTGATCAGAGCCTGAACGCATCACCATGAACTCAATGGAACCACCGTTAGCGGATTTTTACATGGAGCAAATACTATTCAATTGAAGTAAAAGTACCTCAAAAATAGCGAGCTGACGTGTGTGTTGTGTTTTTAGACGACGGCTGAACTGAGAGAGCAAATCCAGAGCAGAGCAAGAGAGCATGAGGTGCTGGTCCACACCATGAGGGATCAGGTAAAACACACACACACACACACACACACTGAAGAGAAGTGCTTTTCATAATTCAAGGATTTCCTTCTACTCCCATTTTCCTCTTTTCTTCTCCAACGTGATTCAGTTCTGAAACATCAGTATTTGTTTATAATAAGGGGATGAAATCCAGCATTCTGATTGGTTCAGAGTGAGTCACGGGGTGAATTGAAGTCCTGTACGCCTGTTTGCATGGACTTGAGCGTTACACATGAGTACACAATAATAATAATAATGATAACAACAGTTAACGTTATCGTTGAAAAAATTCTAGAAACACCACAAATGGTCCGTTTGGGGCAATGCGAGCTTTCACAACCGATTTAGGGCACCTTTTAGCTAAAGAGTCATGAGCGATGTGAATGAATGAGACAGTTAAAGAGGAGCCTACGCGAGTCGGACACAAGTCCATGTCCTTGTTTTTGAGACATTGGATGAGTGGCGATAGTCCGAAACTAAAGACAAAATGAGTGACTGTCCCACTCAATGCGTGACACTTGAGAGCCCAGCTTTAATACTTTAATATTACGGCTGTTAATAGATAAAAGAAATAAACTAATTAATCGCACATTTTGAAATTCATTCATCATGATTAATGGCCATAATGAATGTTGTTTTTAATGAATGTCTTTCTTCTAAAGACTAAATCATGCAAATAATGAGTAATAACTTTAGAAAGTGTGTATTTTAGACACTGTTGTTTAATTGTTAACGTTATTTTAAACACAAACTGCCCCCATGTGATCATGTTGGAGGTGGAACATGTTGAACTAGTGACTCTTCCTGATGTCCTCGTGCACTTTGCTCTCATCTCTCCATCATTTAACAATGTCCCACATTCAGCAGGACGTTTTCAAACCACTGTCAGCATGTGGTCCTCTGTAGATGTTGAGATGAGCCTAGCTGGTTGATCCATACTGGTTAACGAGGATCCATTGGAGGGAAAGTCTGGTGCCAGCAGCCGCGGTAATTCCAGCTCCACCAGCGTATATTAAAGCTGCTGTAGTTAAAAAGCTCGTAGTTGGATGTCGGGATCGAGCTGACGGTCCGCCGCGAGGCGCCACCGTCTGTCCCAGCGCTGCCTCTCGCTGCAAGAAGCACGAAAGCATTTGCCAAGAATGTTTTCATTAATCAAGAACGAAAGTTGGAGGTTCAGAGATATTGTTAATATCCACATTAACGTTTGAACAACGTTACCATGGGAGTGAAGAGTTTTCAGAACGCTTAATAACGTTTGATTTAGCACGGCCCGATCTAGTGGATGCATAACGCAGCCCCAGTCAAACCTTTTACTGCAGTATCTTCTATTCTATGCGCCTTATAATCCGGTGCGCCCTATATAGGAAAATAGGTGATTCATTGAAGGTGCGTCTTATAATCCAGTGCGCCTTATAGTCGTATATATATATTTCACTGATATTCTACTAACTGACTGACCTTTGCAGAAAGCATGACCTCACAGCATCTACTGTCCTATTTGTTATGAAAGCTCAACGTAGCGTCGGCTCTTAATATATAACCTTGTATCCTAATACACTGCACTATACTGAGTGTATATATAGACATTCACACAAATCATCAAAAGAAAATATATTTGATAACGATTAGTTATTTTAATTTTTTTAAGGGTAAAAACTCTCCAAATATGCTCCACTCTCCTGAAGCATAAAATACACAATGTATTGAGTTTTTACATTACATGTCATTTAGCTGATGCTTTTATCCAAAGCGACTTACATTGCATTATAACCCATGTGTTCTTGCCTGGGGAGCAGTTAGGGGTCAGGTGTCTTGCTCAGGGACACTTTGACGTGGCACATGGAGCAGCTGGGATTCAAACCATAAACCTTGCAGCTCCCAGCACATCACAGTACTCCATTAATATGAATAATATGTATTTCCAGTAACACTTGTGTTTGGGATGGTTCTTCTTGGATGTTTCCTTTTGAGATAAACATTTGTCTCCGGCTCCTTCTCCGCTTCAATAAGTCGACAAAGAGTAGGGTTGAGTATCGTGGATCGAGTATCGATTGGAATCGGGACTAGATCTGCGATTTACCCGGAATCGTTCAAAAGTTTAAAATTCGATTCCTAGTTTCGATTCTCAGTCCGCCGGCGCCGACCGGAAATAGAAACCGCTGAACACCAACGAAGAAGCGTCCACCGGAAGTGTTGGCGTAACAGAGCGATGGAACATGAATAGCGTGCGTCGGCGGTCCAAAGTGTGGTTACAAAACGAAAACTCGGCAAAATGCAACATTTGCAGCAAAAAAATTTCATGCATAAGAGGGTGCGCGTCAAATATGATTAAGCACCTCCGAGGTCATGGAGTGGAAGTAAATGTGTGCCCTGTCTTACCTGCAGTATCACACACTCATGTGTAGAGCTGCAACTAACGATTATTTTAATAATCGATTCATCTGTCGATTATTTGTTCGATTAATCGATGAATCGGATAAAAAAATAAATAATGTAAAAACATTAATTTCCAACCCTTTATTGAAAAATAGAACTGACTGTGCACTTTCTAAATATGTTTTGCACTAACAGATTGCTCCTTGAACATCCCTAAGTAAGCAAATAAAATGGACTAACACAAAAAACATACACACATCGCGTGATGTATACTTTATAGCCGCCAAATTAAATATATTAGGTAAAAAATCATGAATCATCCCCGTGGTGCTCCCGTGCCAGGCCATGTCGCTTTTGCATATCTTACAATCAGACATGTCAACCCTCCCGAATTTCAAAGCCCCTCCCGAAAATATCCCGGACCGACCTTTCTCCTGATTTCCACCCGGACATCAATATTGCTGCACCACCCGTCACTGGGCGCGCTGTTTCAGACCGAACAATAATAAAGGTTACTCCTTGAAGTCGAGCGCGGCGATTAGAACGTAAAACTACTGGCGCTGCAAAGAAAACCGCAGCACCCCACACCCCCCCCACACCCCCCCGTTGCCCGCTAGGACCCGCACCCCCCATTTCAGATCGCATTGGCTTCTCTTCCTCCGCATGTTTCAGAACAGTAGTACGGGTCTCTCCGATGTTCTGCTGTGCGAGCGCTCAACTTTTTTTTCTCAGCTCTGCGCGGCGCGCGCAACTTTCTTTTAATACTCAAAGATAATAGTCGCGCGACACAACGAATCGATAATGAAATTCGTTGCCAACGCTTTTAATAATCGATTCTAATCGATTTCATCGATTCGTTGTTGCAGCCCTACTCATGTGTAAATGTGTTTTTGTGAGGTTTCAAAAATAAAGCTCTCTTGAGGAAAGTGTACCCCTGTTAAAATATATTCATAATTTATAATGTTTATACAATATTCAAGTTCATAGTTTGATATTTATATTGTAGTTGAAAACAGCCCTGTTAGAAATTCATAGTAAAGTTAATAAAAAGTAAAAAGTTCATAGAATTAACATTGATGGAGAAGGTCAGACTATTTCCTTCAGAAAGACCCTTGGTTAGATAGCTCATTTAAAATATCTTAAACTTAAACTTTTTTGACTCTGCCTCTTAAAAGAATCGGAATCCAGAATCGCTGGGAACCGGAATCAAAACAAGGAATCAGAATCGGAATTGTTCAAATTCAAACGATACCCAACCCTAACGAAGAGTCAGCTGGTTCTCATCGGAAATAAAATCCATTTGAGTTTTATGAGAAAATGAGAAGAAATGACTCCTGGAAGACTTAGAATATGACTGTGGACATGCTGGTGTTATTTCTACCTACTGCTCTGTGTTTCTAACTTTCTCCTTCTCTTTTTTCTGTTCTTTGGTTCTGGTTCTTTGTTCTATTCCTGGGTCTTTGTGCCGTGCTTTCTGCCCCCGCCCTGCGGCTTATGGGTACTGCAGGCCGCCAATCAGAGCGCAGTCAGTCAGGAGCAGGTGGACAACATCCTGCAGGAGAACGATGCTCTGAGGACTAACCTCGCTGCTCTAGAACAGGTAATAGGCACAGAGAACTTTAAATAGAGCATCACACTACTTCATTTAGAACTTCATGGCTATGACGATGGAACCATAATGCTATAATGTAGTGATAAACAGCTTTTACCGAGCTACTTTAGAACCGGTGATAAACCTGGAAAACCTCAAGGCTTCATCCCTAAACTTTGGTCTGAACTCACCTACCTGCCGTAAACCCCCCCCCCCCCCCCCACCATCTGACAGGAGAACTGAGCTGGGTTTCCTAAGGTCCAGAGAAACTAAGCGTGTGCTCCACCCTCACCTCCGTCACCACGCTGAGCGGGTGGTCTAACGGAGTAAATTAAATGCTGCTTCTCCTCGTGGTGTGCAGATCCAGACGGTGAAGACGCAGGAGGTGAATCTTCTCCGCGAGCAGCAGGAGGCCCTCACGCAGGAGCTGCAGCAGAGACGAGCCGAGCGGGAAGTGATGTCGGCGCAGAGGGACGACCTGGAGTCCCAGCTGCAGGTACACACACACACACACACACACAGAGGAAACGAGGCCTTCAGGGCGAGGTGAGGTCTTCATATCTTCTTCTCTCCTGCAGGAATCCAGTTTTGCCAGCAGGAAGTTGTTGGAGCAGTTAACTGAAGAAGGACAAGAGAAGGAGAAGCTGCTGAGAGACCTGGAGGAGGCCAAGAAGGTACACACACACAGACACACAATACGCACACATACATACTCACAGTGTGAATATATACACACTTGGTTGTGTGATGTACATGAAGCCATTCAGCGTGATGGTTGTGTTTCATGTGTGTTTCATGTGTGCAGACGGCAGAGAAGAGGAAGGCCATGCTGGATGAGATGGCCATGCAGATGAACCAGGAGAAGTTTGACCACAAGGAGGCGGAGTCAGAGCTCAAGCTGCAGCACGAGAAGGAGGTGAACTTTTCTTCTTCTTCTGCAGTTCCACTCCTCACTTTCTTCTTACCTTCATTCTACTTCTGCTCTCCTTCACATTGTTAATTGGACTACAGAAAGTCAGTAAAGTCTGAATAATGATCCTGTTTTTCATGCGTCCCTCCTCTTCCTTCCTTATTTTCTCTTTCTGTGACCTTCTGTCCGTCTCCTCTTCTCAATTCCTCTCCTCACCGTCACCCCCTCAGGTCCTGGGGGTGAGGGCTCGCTACGAGAAGGAGCTTCGAGGCCTCCACGAGGACAAAAACCGCTCTGAGGAGGAGATCCGTCAGCAGCTCCGAGAAGAGAAGGTATCAATATATCTCGTATAAAGATCAGTAACCCTTGAGTGCACATAATCAATAACTTGTGATCGTGTCCTGAGGCCCGGGCCAAAGAGCTGGAGGGTCTTCAGCCTCGAGTGGAGGAGCTTCAGACTCAGGTTCAGTCCATGGAGGGAACCAGAGGCTGGTTTGAGAGGAGACTGAAGGAGGCTGAGGTTAGCACTACCGTTAGATTAGCATCACTCACTGCTATCCATAGCTGAAACGCATTGATTATTGATTTGTTCTTTGCAGGAGAAAATAGAAACAAACTCGCTGGAACATCAGGAGGAGATGGAGCGAGTGAAGAGAGGACACCTACTGCAGCTGGAGGTACACACACAAACACACACACACACACACACATGTCGTGCTAACCCCGCCCCCTTTTATTAAAACGATCATAGTTGATAAAACAAACAACTTTAAACTGCGATGTGGTAAATGTTTCAACGTGTTGAAGAACCAATGAGGGGAGTTCTCACAGCGGGGGGGAGGGCTTTAACATTTAAAAAAATAGTTCACAGTAACCGTGTTCATGAGTTCAGACGCTGAGACTTTATAAAGTCCTGAAAACATTTAACGATTAACTCGTCCAGGCGGGAGGGCGCCACCCTCGTTATCGTCAGAGCCCCCCCCCCCCCAAAGGAGAGGCGCTAATTACGTTATCAGTTAATTAACGACAGTCCAATTAGCAGTGGGTCAGGAGTCCCTCCCACAGACCACCAGGGGGCGCTTGATATTATCAGCTGCTCTTTCATTCCATTTCTATGAACTATGTTTTCTTCCCTTCTGTTTCTTTTATTTTAAAAGTTTATCAACTTATTAATTCTGGTAGAAGAAGGAAATGAATTCACACTTAAATGATTCCTGTATGCCATTCAAAAGAAAACTCCATTTTATTCAAATGAATATGATGTTGTACGAGTTGATAGAACATCACAATCACATCTGAGGAGTTCCTCCATCAGACCTGAGATCAGCTCCTCCTCCTGTGTCCTTCCTGCAGGAGAAGCAGTCGGAGATGGAGGAGGTGAAGCAGCAGCTGATGGAGGCGGAAAAACAAAAGGACGGACTCAACGACACCATCGAGAAGCTCAAACAGGTACAAGTACTACAGCGTATGTACAAGTACTACTAGAACCGCTGCTGAGCACCAGGGGGCGACGTCTCCCTCCAACACCACACCTCACTGATCACATGTGAACACACCATGACAACGCTGTAATTCCTTACTGAGCCTGAACGCATCATGGCTGTGCTTTAGCCGTTAGCAGCTACACGACTTTTTGACTGAATATCAACGGTTAAAGACGTAATCTCACAAACATATATTGGTGTGGTTTTGTGTCTGCAGGAGATTAAAGACACGGTGGATGGACAAAGGATACTTGAGAAGAAAGGAAGTGCTGCGGTGAGTACTGGGGGGGGGGGTCATTTGCAGAGTAATTTAAGATCAATCGTGGATGCAAAGTAATTATCGTAAAATAAGTCTCTGTGTGAAGCTGAAGGATTTGAAGCGGCAGCTTCAGCTGGAGAGGAAGAGAGCCGACAAGCTGCAGGAGAGACTTCAGGAGATCCTGACCAACAGCAAGACCAGGACAGGTACACACACTGTGAGGTCACTGTGACGTCACTGCTTCCCCCGCTCCACCCACCAGCTGTTTGTCCAAACTCATGAGGTGCAATCACTTCAGCCGGGAACCCGAGGCGCAACTAACGGAGCAGTATTTAACATCCACTAACTGGACGAGTTGCCGTGTGTGTGTGCGTGCGTGTGCGCGCGGCTGAGATGTGATTGTAAGGCGGCCTGCTGACCCTGCAGCAGGTTCAGGTTCAGTCCAGAACCTGCTGCTCAATATTTAATGTGGCGGTCTGATTCCCAGTGCTGACGTGGACACACTGGCGTCTGCTGGCAAAGCGCACACACACACACACACACACACACACACACACACACACACACACACACACACACACACACACACACACACACACACACACACACACACACACACACACACACACACACAGGGCAGTCCTTTGGATCATGTATAATCTATGAGGAGTGATAAATGTTTAAGAGGCTCCTGCCTCTTATTTATGTTCTGCTGCGTCGGAGGGACGCTGCATCACATGAATCAGTTTTCATAATTTGTTAATAAAAGCAATTCTCTGCACATGAATCAATCGTTGTCTGCAGGTCTGGAGGAGCTGGTTCTGTCAGAGATCAACAGTCCCAGTCGGACCCAGCAGACCGGAGACTCGTCCTCAGTCTCCTCCTTTTCCTACAGGGACATGATGAAGGAGGCCCAGCCGACCAATCAGAACAAGGTGGGCGGAGCCTCTTCAATACGACCGGTGTATTTCTGTTTCATTCTCTTCCTTCGTCATTGAAAACTGTTACTCAGTGTCTTGATATCAGCGGAATAAGCTAAGCTAACGTTAGCATCAGACATCTGGATCTTGAATTGACACAGAAACTAGCTAAGCTAACGTTAGCATCAGACATCTAGATCTTGAATTGACACAGAAACGAGCTAAGCTAACGTTAGCATCAGACATCTGGATCTTGAATTGACACAGAAACTAGCTAAGCTAACGTTAGCATCAGACATCTAGATCTTGAATTGACACAGAAACAAGCTAAGCTAACGTTAGCATCAGACATCTAGATCTTGAATTGACACAGAAACAAGCTAAGCTAACGTTAGCATCAGACATTTAGATCTTGAATTGACACAGAAACGAGCTAAGCTAACATTAGCCATGAGCTTGTTTTATTGATTCTTCAAAGCTTCAAAGCTCCCCACTTTGAATACAACTTTCTTGAACTTGTACAAATGTGTCCAGCTGTTTTCTTTACGCTCAGCGTCCCTCAGCCGACTTCCTCCATCTTGTCTTTTGTCTCTGGTGTGACGCTTAATAAAGTTGTTTTTTTAGTCGGGGGGGGGCAGCCCTCAGTCCCAGCGGCCCGCTGAGCTGTCGGACGACGAGGTGGGGGAGCTGTTCCAGCGCCTGGCCGAGGTCCAGCAGGAGAAATGGATGCTGGAGGAGAAGGTGAGGAGAGCTCGCCCTGATCCATTTCCTGCTGCTTTCTGATTCTGGTTGTACTTTTCACTGCTCTGCAGCTTTACTGTAACTTTATTAAATGAATATAGAATCAACTGAATACAGGTGACTGAAAATACCTGTAGATCATTTAAATAAGCTCCGCCTCAAAGAGAAGAGGAGGGCTTTTGGTTTGGGTAGTATTACTGCAAAGGGCTGAAGTATAAAACTGTGTTCCTCTTTCAGGTCAAACATCTGGAGGTCAGCTGCTCGTCGATGGCTGAAGACATCTGTAGGAAGAGCTCCATCATCGAGACCTACGTGATGGAGAGCCGCATAGGTAACACTGACACACACACACACACACATTACCTGCTAAAGCTTGCATGCTAACAGGCTGAGAGCTATTCCTCACCTCCTTGGGTCCTCGTCTCCTCAGACGTGTCGGGCGGCGCCATCGGAGGCCATGGAGGTCACGGGGGCTCCCAGGGCGAGCGGGGGGGTCTGGGCTCGGTCCTCAGAGATCTGGTGAAGCCGGGAGACGAGAACCTGAGAGAGATGAACAAGAAGCTGCAGAACATGCTGGAAGAGCAGCTGACCAAGAACATGCACCTGCAGAAGGTGAGAATCTCCTGATCCACAATCAATAACCAATGACAGCAGAGCAGTGGATGTGATACATCTGCCGTCTCTCTGTAGGACCTGGAGGTTCTCTCCCAGGAATTAGTCCGTCTCAGCAAATGAGGATGAGGCTATCGTCTGGATCCATCCATCCATTTCTTTGAGTTCTCACCTCACCTGGAAGGAAAGGGATGACTAACACCTGGAATCAACATTGCTTCCTTTTCCCATTCCCTGCGCAAGCAGACTTGTATCATCTCTGGGCTCAGACTAACGTCTGGAGCCTTCATGATTTCCGTATCCTTTAGGTTACAACTAAATGCTGGGACCTGTTCTTCAAATAAACAGAACCAACGGTAAGTTTCCAAGGCGTAGAAGAAGAAAAAAAGTGAGATTTGAAAAGTTGGACTCATTTGTGTTGCTATTGAATGTACTGTAATTAGACTGTACCACCCAGTTCTTCTGGGTCCTGGCTACAACCTGGAAAACCTCCATTGTAACTGACAAAATATTTTTGTGACTAAGACTAATGTCTGTGTTAGGTCCTGGCTATGTCATGGAGTACAAATGTTATTTTGTTTTCCTTGTGCAGTCTGTTGTGATCTGGCTATTTCCTGGCCTCTTTGTATGCAACCTGATACTTAAGCACTGATACTCGGGTGTGGCTATTTCCTGAATCCCTGCTGTTCACATGAACTTCTCTGCATCCCTTCCCTTGTTTACAACTTTTAGAACACTGGTTATTGATTGATCATTTCTCCTTGAGATTAAGCGGCGATGACATATATTTCTTTTCAATTTTAAGTTTGTACAATGGTCAAAACACATCTGTAAAATATTTAGATATATATAGGCTTTAATGAGAATTATAATTATCCAAAAATTTTGTTGTGTTGTTTTTTCTTTTTTTTTCTTAAAGAGGCACGACGTTAAACGAAATATATGAATCATAACAGTATTCAATTTAACTGCAGCTAAATGTACGATGTTTAATGTCGCAATTTAATTCTAATCCCGCCCACCCATCCTGATTTATTTTTACGGCGTGTGTTTGTCTTTTCATTCTATTCCTGGGATGCAAAACTGCTCAATGAAACCTAAATGTTTTTTCTTTGTCTTTGATTTATCTTCTTTCGATAATTCTGCAGGGATGTGTCTATGTCTTGGACCACATGAACTGTAGCTTGTCTTGCACTTTTGAATTTTGTTGTGTGTCTTATTTCCATCCCCACTGGGGACACCAAATGGTGCAGGAAAAAAAGTGAAAAACTGTCTTCTTGCATGCTAATGACTGAAATCATGGGCCATGTCTACTTCCTGCTTAAAACCACGTGTATATTATTTTGTTTTTAGTTCTCGCTCTTCGGTCCACGAGCTTGACATGTCGCCAATGCAGCTTTTTATTTCTTTTAATGGGTCCGTTCAGACGGCCAAAAAGAAAAGGAAATATTAAAGATGAGGACTCATTCATTCTGAGGGAGCGGGGTCGGCCTATGTGCTGGACGGCGGCTTGGCCCTCTAACGTTTAAATATATATTCACGCTGTGATATGTCTTGTACCTGTATTTAGAATCAACTGATCTATTTATGAGACTGATGATGCAAATTATTGTAACATCAAGAAGAAATATTGTTGATAAAATATTATGTGGAAAAGCTGACTTGTGTCTGGTTTTCTTTTAATTATATTTTAATTAAAAAGAATAATAGTTCCTTTCTTTTAGGCCCTTAAATGTAATCGAGATCCTGCATATGGGTTGAAAAGGTTTCAACAGATCAACTCTGGCTCTGTCTACGTCCTGGAACACGTGCCGTAATGGAGTTCATTAATTCTGCAGACCAACGGGCAGGAGGACCTAACCACCCCCCCCTCCCACAATCCTCTCTGCTCGTTTGATTGAACTCTTTGTGCTTAAGGTTAAGTTTGGAGACAGCGTCTCCGCTTCGCTAATTGTCCGTCCAGCACTTCCTGTCCCGCAGAGACAGACTGATTAGTGAGGTGATGAGGTCCTCCTAAACGAGATAGCGCCTGATTGGCTGAGCAGAGGGTTAATTAAAGTGGAGCAAGTCGATGATGAGTTCTTGGATATGTGCTTTTAATTCCAATGAAAGTTCAGAGGGACTTTTTCTGTCTGTCCACTGTGATGGAAAAAGACAGAACATTAGTCTACTTCTTTGATTAACACATTAAATATATATATATATATATATATATATATATATATATATATATATATAAAGTTTAGTTTAGTTATAGTTTTATGTAATATTCAAACCAGCTGTTTAATTTTAATGTTAACTAAATATTGATCTAAATTCATTCTCCATCAGAGTGCAGCAACACGAGACAGTCAATGGCGTCCTTACTGTCCGACCAGCTTCTGTAACACACACACACACACACAGTGTGGGTCCACCTGACGAGGTTAAAGGAACATTTCCTCCTCAATGTGGATGTTTAGCTGAGATCTGATCATCTGGTTCAATGATCACATGAGTCTGTCCCTGCAGTCCAAGGGTCCAACTTGACTGGCAGCTTGCATCAGAGACATCGGAACATGATCACGTGTGTTGTGTGTGTCTCACCTGTCTGTCTGCCATCTGAGAGACGGACTGGTGGACGGGCTCAGCGATGTTTGGTTGAAGACGGACTCATCCACGTAGACGTAGATGCTTCAAAGTTCCATTCTATCCGGAAGACACCAAATGAGTTTTATCAATCACATGCCTTTTCATTTTGGACAAACGGAACCGTGTGCAGCTGCTTCGTGTTCATGTGTCATGAGACGCTGACGCTGATGTTTGTCCTCTGTAATGAAACTCTTTGTCTCCCTTGGTCTCATGGCGTTGTTCCTACAGCCTCCACCGGTCCAGGTGGGAAAAAATAGAAATGCAAAACACAAAATTGAGTAAGACAAGATGTCAAGAACATGCATATGTCCTCAGCCTCTGCTGCCTCTTTCTGACCTCCCAACTCCTCTTCATCTTCCTCTTCCTCTCCTCTGTGATTGTTGACTCGGTCCAAGTCCTTGTCCTTCCATTGTGTGGTGCTCCAGCTGTGTATATATTTGGCATTTGATGGTTCATGAGATACACCTTCGTTAAATATGAAGTCAAGATTCACCTGGGAGCAATTTACAAAAATGTGTAATGTAAATGTAAAGAAACATGCTGGACGTTTCATGTCAACTTGTTCAATTCCTTTTCAATTCAATTCATTTTATTTTGTAGAGCCCAAAATCTCAAATAACAAATTAGCCTCAGAGGGCTTTACAGTCTGTACACATGCAACATCCTCTGCCCCAAAACCCTCACATCGGCACAGGAAAAACTCCCCAAAATATGAAAAGCCCTTCAATGGGGAAAAAAGGGAAGAAACCTTAGTGAGAAGGTCAGAGGAGGATCCTTCTATCAGGATGGACAGACTGCAATGGATGTTATGTGTACAGAATCAACAATGTAAAAAATGTACAATACATTCAATTCCTCTAACAGAAATTATACAAATAATTGCAAGTAGCAGAACAAGTGTACAGCAGGACCACTGCAGGGACAACCACCATCAGATAGAACCACCATCAGATAGAACCACCATCAGATAGAACCTCCATCAGAATTTAGCTGATCGAGTCTGCCCCCCGGACTGAAAGTGGAAGCTGAAGGAGCTTGAAGTGTGAAGTTTCAGAACTTGCTATAGATAAGAGTCATTATAAGTCCAGTTTACGGTCTACAGTGTGTTAGTGTTTTAGTGGAGGTTTAGTCTGAAGAGGTGTGTCTTTAGTCTGAAGATGTAAAGGCTCTCTGTGGTCCTGATGTCATCAGAGAGCTCCTTCCACCATGTAGGAGCAGGACAGCAAAGAGTTGTGATCTTGTCGAGTGTTTTGCTCTCAGTGAGGGAGGAACAAGCAGCTTGATGTTGGGATGGAGGGTTTGACCATGTCCTGGATGGAGACTGGACCCCATCCATTCACAGCATGCTACGTGAGCACCAATGTTTTGAACTGGATGAGGCAGCCACAGGTAAGCAGTGAAGAGTAGTAGTAGTGTGGGAGAACTTAGGAAGGTTGAAGACCAGTTGAGCTGCTGCATTCTGGATGAGCTGCAGAGGTGGAATGGAGCAGAGAGACCTGCCAGGAGAGAGTTACAATAGTCAAGGAGATGACAAGAGCCTGAATCCGTACCTGCGCTGCCTTCTGAGTGAGAAGGGGTTGTATTCTCCTGATGTTGTGGCTTGAGCGTGAGCCTTCACTGTCCTCTCTAGTGATGTCCCTATGTCCTCTAGTGATGCCTTCACTGTCCTCTCTAGTGATGTCCCTACGTCCTCTAGTGATGCCTTCACTGTCCTCTCTAGTGATGTCCCTACGTCCTCTAGTGATGCCTTCACTGTCCTCTGTAGTGATGTCCCTATGTCCTCTAGTGATGCCTTCACTGTCCTCTGTAGTGAACCCAAACTGAGGGATTCTGATCTTTACAGAATGTGATTTTATGAAATGATGCTGTTCTTGTCATAAAATGTTGGAAGGAGTCACTCTGATGATGTCACTAGGAGTTCTAGAACACGTCCACTGTGTTTAATATTTGGCCCTCCAGTCTCTAGTTTCACCTCCTATCATCTTGTCTTCCCTCCTTTTGACCTCCCCTCTAATTTTATCTTTTTTCTCCTCCTCCTTTCCCTGGTTCCTCCTCTGTCATTTCCTTAGTTCCTTTTCACCTCCTTATCTCTGAGTTCATGAATCAAACTTCCTGAACTCATTGTAACGTTTACAGACATTGAACACCAGGACAGAGACAGACATTGAACACCAGGACAGAGACAGACATTGAACACCAGGACAGAGACAGACATTGAACACCAGGACAGAGACAGACATTGAACACCAGGACAGAGACAGACATTGAACACCAGGACAGAGACAGACATTGTGAGGATGTTTTATAAAGTTGAATTTAGTGAGAGAAGGAGAATCCACCAGCTGTGAATTTCTCTCTCCCATTGTCCCCATTGTCTCCCATTGTCTCCCTCTGTCTCCCTCTATCTTCCTCTGTCTCCCTCTGTCTCCTTTTGTCTCCCTCTGTCTTCCTCTGTTTCCCCTTTGTCTCCCTCTGTCTCCCCTTGTCTCCCTATCATCTCAGGAATCTGAATCATTGTGAGTCCACAGAGTCCAGAAGGTTGATGTATTTTTTCATCTTGTACAAAGCAGATATTCTGTTTAATAACTTTTGCTTATGAGATGAAATGAAAAGATAAATCCATCTTCAGGACTCTGTGGGTTAGAAAAAAGAAAAGGTTGCCAATTTGATCTGTTTCTATTTTCATCCTAATAGTATAAATCCCTTATTATTATTCACACAAATACTTACGTATCTGTACTTATTCCTGTTCTTTTAAATCCTTTAGGGATTCACTTTTTTCACATTTCTTACAGCTATATTAATATTTTATGTATTCTATATATATATATATATATATTTCTTACTGGAGCTCTAATCCACCACTAAAGTATTGAGATAAGATCAGTAGCTAGCACATATACAGTATGTGAAAAAGTGTATCAACTCTGTCTGTCCCATAGACGTCTATGAGAAAATTACTTCTCTCTGGACTTCAAAGTCCTCTTCTTAAGCAAAGTCTGTAGGGATTGGCTGAAAAAATGAGACCTGAAACACTTAGCCGCTAGCTACGCGCCTCGTTAGCATCAAATGAATCAGCCTCGATGACCTTCTCCTCTGATGGAGGCCACCTCCCCTCACAGCGCATAACAACATTGTGTTTTGTTCTTTATCATTATTATTTACCTCCATGTGGTCAGTGAGTTATTAGTTTTTCTCCATCGAGGCTTCACACCAGACTAATAAAGCGCGAGGTCGGTCTGATTGAAGGAGGAGGTCGCCGCCGCATGTTTGTTGACGAGATGAGTTTTAACCTTGTGACTTATGGCGGGGGACGGAGTGGGAGTCGAGGAGGGGGACGGAGACGGGGGCTGGTTGGCGTAACGACGGAAGAGAGGGAATAACTTTCATATTGCATTTTGCTCAGATGATTCTTACTGTTCTTCATTCATAAAGTATTTCTTGAATGAAGGATAAACTGCTCTTTGCTGTTAATATTGTTACATATAGAATTATCATATACATTCTTATATAAATATACACATATATATCCACATAGCGCCGCAGCAGTCTAAGGCCTGCCCCCAAACGCTCTCATTGGTTGAGAAGCGTGAAGACGCCCCTCCCAAGCCAACAATTATCAACACCCCCCTCAGTGTGACCCAGAGTGTGTCTGTATGACCAGCCTTCACAATAATAATAATTATATGTTTAACTATACAATTGTCAGCGTTAATTAATGAATGCTTTAAAGTATCCAGCCTTATTATAGAGACAAAATACACACCATAGACACACACACACACACACACACACATGGGTAAATTCATCATTCATGTGTTTGTTACCCTTCTTCTTTCTCAAGATTACTGTTTTCATCGTCCCTCGTCCCAGAATGCACTACTCTAAATTATTAATAACATCTCACACACAGACACACATACACACACACATTGAGTGTGTCTCCTATTTCGATCAATACATCCGCAAAAAGCTTCCCCTCCTTCTCTTCCTCCTCATCCTATAATAGTACATATAACATTGTCTATTCTTCTACTTCCTATAACAAAATACGTGGTTGATCAACAGCAAATTTAAATCCTTTGCTACATAGCTTAGTACATACATGTAGTACTACATCATACATGTTCTTTTAGCACCAGACGCATGTACTTCAGTCAAAAGTACCAAGAAATAACTTTACTTTTTGATTTTATTTTAATGATCAAAACAGGAAATGGGATAATGACCTATTGTTTATGTTTGTGTGTAGGTGTGATGGTTTATGTGTTTGTGTGTATACGTGTGTCGGTGTGTGTGTGTGTTTTGCGTTGAAGGCTCAGTTATAAAACGTTTTGAACTCACAAACATTAAACTTTAATGCATTAGCAGCTGGTGAGTGTGTAAGTGTGTGAGACTGTGTGTGTTTGTGTGTGTGGGCGTTAACACATGCTGCACATGGGCCTTTCTGTGAGGGCGTGTTTTCTGAATGTCTTCATTCAGGCGGACGATATCTCTATTTTAAAATGCATCATCTGAACTCCTTAAACTTAATAATAATTAAATGAACTGTGTTATAAATGTCGAAAGAATCTGTTGATTGAGAATGTTTGTTTTCAAAGCGACGTAAATCGCGAGAATAAGTTTGTCCTTTCTGTACATGTCTGAAGGTTTAGATTTTAAAATACAATAATAACTACATGAATGACGTAATGCTAATAGATAAATGCTGTAGCCGAACATTATCATTTTAACAGAAAATATTATTAAGTTTAAATTCGTCTCAAAATCTCGCACTGGACGTCCATCATTAAAAACCTTAAGATGACATTATTTCAGATGACAGGGTATCATGGGGATCAGAGGAACAGGGTATCATGGGGCATCAGAGGAACAGGGTATCATGGGGCATCAGAGGAACAGGGTATCATGGGGGATCAGAGGAACGGGGTATCATGGGGGATCAGAGGAAAAGGGTATCATGGGGGATCAGAGCAACAGGGTATCATGGGGGATCAGAGGAATGGGGTATCATGGGCGATTAGAGGAACAGGGTATTATGGGGGATCAGAGTAACGGGGTATCATGGGGGATCAGAGGAACGGGGTTTCATGGGGGATCAGAGTAACAGGGTATCACGGGGGATCAGAGGAACAGGGGATCACGGGCAATTAGAGAAACGGGGGATCGTGGGGGATCAGAGGAACAGGGTATCGTGGGGGATCAGAGGAACAGGGTATCATGGGGATCAGAGGAAAGGGGTATCATGGGGGATCAGAGCAACAGGGTATCATGGGGGATCAGAGGAAAGGGGTATCATGGGGGATCAGAGGAACAGGGTATCATGGGTGATCAGAGGAACAGGGTATCATGGGGGATCAGAGGAAAGGGGTATCATGGGGGATCAGAGGAACACGGTATCATGGGGATCAGATGAAAGGGGTATCATGGGGGATCAGAGGAACAGGGTATCATGGGGGATCAGAGGAACAGGGTATCATGGGGGATCAGAGGAACAGGGTATCATGGGGGATCAGAGGAACAGGGTATCATGGGGGATCAGAGGAACAGGGTATCATGGGCGATTAGAGAAACGGGGGATCGTGGGGGATCAGAGAAAAACAAATTTTAGTTTCACTCTACTGGCACCCGTGCATTTCAGAATTTATTTAAAAATAATTTAATTTGCTTTGAAATCTCTAAATGGTGCCGTCAGTCACACCCACTATTAACGCAAACCCATTTTAAAGATTAATGTTCTCCTAAAAATAAATGATTTGGGGGGGGGGGGGTGTGGATGACTGTTGCATGAAAATGTCAACAGGTTTGTCTGTTTGAGGAGCTGCTGAAACCTAACTGTTACGGTTCATTGTGTCTGAAATAACTGCTTTGATCAATATTAAGCCCTGATTTAACTGCACTACAGGCTGAGTCCTAATTGAAGAAACCTGAAATGTGCTCTTTATAATTTTATTTTGTATCGCACTGTTTGGCAATGATGTTTTTAGTAAAATAAAACATTTGCATGGAGCAAGCAAAACCATAAGAGCAATAAAATAAAGAAAAAAATTAAAGAAAAATTTAGAATAGATAAAAATGTGATTCATTGTGATTAATTTTAACTATGACAGAAATTAATAGATTAATATATATATATATATATATATATAATATATAATGAAAATACAGCTGAGCAGCAAAAAATTACATGACTTCAAAACACTGTAATCTATATGATGATTAGCAACATAATGCTTGAAGGGAGGAGGACGGGTCGGACACATGACTTTCATGCTGTTAAGGTCCTGTGTGTAACTCTTGTCAACGACAAAGCAAAGTACTTTTGTGCTGATTGAGCAGGACAAATAAGTGTTTAGTTGAGTTGGCTTAATTGTGTAACTGTAGAAACACCAGGGTTCTCCACAGGGGGCGCCAACATCACATCTACATCAACTTCATTGTTTTTATAAAGAGGGTAAAACAATATTAACAGATATTCTCTCAATGTTCATGTTTGGATTCATAATGCTTCTCTCTTCTTTTTCTCTCGACATGAAACTCTGATCAGTCTGTTTAATGTGGAGCAGAGTGTGTGTGTGTGTGTGTGTGTGGAGAGAAAAAGGAGGGCCATGAGGGAAAGAAGAAGAGAGTGACAGCAAACAGAGTGAGAGAGAAAAAGAGAATAGACGGAGGGGAGGGTTGAGCAAATGGGAGGTGGAGCCACAAAGAGAGAAAGAGAGGGGGAAAGATAGAAAGAAACAGAGAGAGAGACAGAGAGAGAGAGAGAGAGAGAGAGAGAGAGACAGAAGGGAGGAAGACAGTCGATGTGGTTGTTGCCGCGGCAGCAGAGAAGGACCGTTCTAAGACAGTAACTCTCCACTCCTCCTCCTCTTCCTCCTCCTCCTCCTCCTCCTCTTCCTCCTCCTTCTTCTTCTTTCTTATTATTCCTCCATCGCTCCATTTGTTTCCACCTGGAGCCAAAACTAACAAAACAAAACAGTTTCATCTTCCTCTTCTTTTAGTTCTTCACCTTCATCATCATCATCATCATCACGGCCACCATCATCAGCGGCGGTAAGTAATGCTCCAGATACCGGCGCTAGCTGAGAATAGAACAAGGAGAAAAGGGGGAGAAAGAGGAGGAAGTTGTGGAGAAGAGAATCGAGTCAGAGAAGAAGTGGATTCAAGGGGGGGGGGGGGGGAGAAAAGTCTGATAAGAGAAGAAGACGGACAGGATACTGAGGGATGAATATAGTAGTATAGTGTTTGATTAAACAATTAAATATGGACAAATAAAAGAATAACTGGTAGAAGAGGAAAAGATGAAAGATGATTGTGTGTGTGTGTGTGTGTGTGTGTGATAACCACCGTTAATAGCAAACACAGAGAACTTCATCACTAATTCATGCTGCTGGATTACATCAATCTCCACACACACACACACACACACACACACACACACACACACAGACACACACACACACACACACACACACAGACACACACACACACACACTCGGTTTATGTCGTCCTACTTAGAGCAGTTATCTCCTGTTTCTTCTATAAAGCCTTTGTAATATACGGTGGTGTCCTCTGATCAGCTGATGTGGTCTCTTTGGTCTCTTTGGTGTGTTTGTTTGGTCTGACTTCCTGTCGGCGTCTCATTGGTTCATTCTGAGGTCGTTAGTCTGCTTCAGTCCAAACCATCCGGATGAAATCCACACTTTGTTGGCGGATTAATCTGAAGAGTTTTTATATGTGAGGAATAAATTACAGCGTGATGATGATGAGGTTGGCCGTGAAGATGAAGGCTCCTTGGAGAGGTTCTTGTCAGTAGAAAGAAATGAGACACTGAAACACACGGCTCTTTATTTGTTTTCATTGTCTTCATTGAAGCTTTTTAGTAAACAAATCCTTATCATCAGTATCGGATCAAATATTGGCGACGTTGTGACATCGTGACCTTAGGGACGGATAGGCGATGGTTCCTGTGGCTCCTTCTCAATAAAAGCGTCCTCCAAGTTCGTCCATGTGGAGCAGCAGGAAGTGGATTGGCGGATTACGTCATGAAACTGTGATTTCAGGACATTATCGACGACAACTAGTGTCAAAAATGTGCTTTCATTTAATCACAAGGAGGATTTCAACGTTTCCTCAAACATCGGTTCCTATGCAGCGCCACCTGGGGGTCACTACAGAGAAACACAATGTGTGTGTGTTTGTGTGTCTGCGGTGTGTGAATGGGTGTGTCTGTAAGTGTGTAAATATGTGTGTGTGTGTTTGCTGAAGTGAAGTGCTGCTCACTGATGTCGTCTAATGGTTTCACACAAACCTTGTGACTGACCGGCCAACTGTGTGTGTGTGTGTTTGTGTTTTATGTTGAGTGCAGTTTCCATTCCAGCAGAAACACTTCTTCTCCTCTCGTTACTTCGATTGAGTGACGACACGTTTTCAAAGTTTAAAGAAATAGTCGCTTGTTTTTAAAAAAACGTTTTAGCTCCGAAAGCTAAGTACTTATTATATAGTATTACCAGGGATTAGAAGTACTCTAATAGTGTACTTAAACATAGTATTACCAGGGATTAGAAGTACTCTAATAGTGTACTTAAACATAGTATTACCAGGGTTAGATGTACTCTATTAGTGTACTTAAACATAGTATTACCAGGGTTAGATGTACTCTATTAGTGTACTTAAACATAGTATTTCCACGGATTAAAGCAATAAATATAAACACATAATGAAATAAATTTAAATAAAAGAATAGAAAAATGTTTTTAATTAAATCAAAGTAAATGTAAAAACAAAAATAACAAAAAACACACACATATATATATATATATATATATATATATATATATATATATTGTGCTTGTACAAATATTTACATTCATGTATTTAATCAGCCAATCAGAAGCAGCTTTTAAGAAATGGTTAATGACCTTTTGACCTGTTGGTTTCAGTCTCAGTAGGAACCAAAGAGCACAGACAGGAAGTGGGACAGAGTTGAAGGACGGACCAGCAGCAAGTTTCACTCTCATATTGTGATACTCAAGTTTTTACATTTTTAAGATTCATTTCAGAGTAAAAGCTCCTGACTCCCTGTCTCCTTCCTGACACCTCTCTCCTCTCCTGCTCCTCCTCTTCTCCTCATCTCCTATTCTGTCGCATCCTCCTTCTCCTCCTTCTCTTCTGTCTCATCCTCCTTCTACACTCCACTTTCCGATGAAGAATCTCTTTCTCCTCCTGTCCTGCTGGTTTGTCTCTCACACACTGTCTGTCTCTGTTTGTGTCTCCTGACAGGACGGCCATACATGGACATGGAGTAAGAGCCGCCTGACGCCTCCTTCTCCACTAGTGCCCCCCCTCCCCCCGCCTCCCGAAGAGACACAGATGGAGGAGCAGTAGAGAGTGCAGAGCAGGAGAGGAAGCTCCACTTAGAGGGAGGAGGACATTCTGTCTACCGGCAACTTCAGAAACCATCATCACAATTTAATAAGAATCTGAAAGGCTGCGGCGCTGCAACAAACCTGTCTTCAGAGGGGGGGGCTGTGGAGAGAAAGAGAGAGGGGGAGGGAGAGAGGGAAGGAGAGACAGAGGGGATGGAGGCCTTAAAACTTCCTTCCTCTGGATGTATTTCTTTGTCTCCAGTCCCACAGCAATAAAGCTGTGAGAAATAACTGTTATTATTGTTGGTGCGTGTCGTTGGTGGCTCGGGTGGAGGGGGGCGGGGGGCTCTGACTTGGAGCAGGACTCTCACTTCTTTCAGGTTGAGAGTTTGCAATCGGATGAAACGGAAATACTTCTGGAGTTTTTTTTATTTAAAGGCTCCAGTTAAGTTCTTTACTTTATTTTGAAAAGCAACAGGAATCCGATGGATGCCAGGAACCTGTCAAAATAAGACGATTGGAAACGTACTTGTCGGATGGATTGGCTGTCACTTTCCTTCCTGTTTTTTGTTTCATGGCTCAACACCTGCCTGCCCTCTGACCCGTGCTCCCCCGCTCCCCCCAATGCCCCTCCCCCCATCATCAACATGTCCAACTACGTCCTCGCTTTCTGCCTCGCCCGCTCAAGGACATCAAGGCAAGAGAAGAAGTGAGGATTTGATAAACACACACGAAGCAGCCCCCCCCTCACACCCCAAAAACACCTCCCGCCTCTGATTAGAAATGGCGGCCGGCGTGGCCACATGGCTGCCGTTCGCACGGGCCGCGGCGGTGGGATGGCTGCCGCTGGCCAAGAAGACGATGCCAAAACCCCCCGTGGACAACTCATCCAAGTCAGATGAGATCCTGTATGTCAACGTCAGCGGTGTCCGGTTTCAGGTGGGTGCGGCCACCAGGTGTGAAGGGGGGGGTCATTAAAACTCTTCAAGGATAAAGTAGCATAGAAATACTGTGTCGGAATTCCAGAAGGTTTGAACTTTGTCTTGGTCACAGAGGTCGTCCCTCATGATCATTTGCTCTTCCATGAACTATCAGCGGAAGTTTTGTGTTGATACTGAATTGTGCATTGTCTATTAGAGACCTGTCAATCAGCGTTAGGCCCTGCCCTAAAGCATCACCTGCTTTATAGTCTGTTTGACTCTAATGACGCCTTTCCACCGAGCGGTACGGTACGGGTCGGGTCGGTACGGGTCGGGTCTGTACCGGTCGGGTCTGTTAACCATGATTTGGCAAGCGTTTCCACCGCCAACAGTACCCTTTCTTGATAGGCGTGGTGTACTCCAGAAAGTAGTGGTAACGTAACTTGATAGGCGTTGTATTGGATGGAAAGTAGATTGACGTCATTCGATGGCGCGAAAACTGAAAGCTAACTGCAAACAACAATGGAGACATAAGGCCGATCCTGTTCTTGCTTCTCGATATGTGGCTGTTAAAGTAAATGCTGCGCAGCGACATTGTTGCGACGGTGTTGTAGTTTAAAAATGGCGCTTCGTGTGTTGTCTTTCCCCTTGCGGCATGCGCAAATGACGACACTCTTTCAACCAATCAACGGTCTGCAGTGAGTCTAGCTCCACCCTTTAGTACCAAACAACTGTGCCAGGTACCCCAACGGAAGGGTACCCAAAAAGTGGTACGGTATGGATTTTTGGTACTTTTCTCAACTTTTGGCAGTGGAGACACAAATAAAAGGGTACCGACCCGACCCGTACTGTACCGCTCGGTGGAAACGCGCCATAAATGGACCATCATTCACTATATGAACATAATGCTGCATTGAAGAAGACGAGACTGAGACCATAAACTCATGTTTACAATGTTTACTGAGGGAATAAATCAAGAGAGAGTCATTTCCTCATAGACGTCTATGGGAGCAGAGGAGTCTCTACAAGTATCGTTCGAAGTTCAGATACAATGGACCAGGAACTTCAAACATTCTAAAGTCTTGTCTGTAGACGCTTCTCTTCAATGTGAGGAGGAAGTCTTTTTTTTTAGCTTTACATTAACGCAGTGATTCTCAAACCTTTCTGCAATGACCCACTGTGGAAGAAGAAAAATGGTCATGCCCCAACAAATTGTACATTTTTATCAAGACAATTTTTTGACTCCTCCATATATGCTAGAATAAATAAATAAATAAAAAGCTTTCAAGTAATCACTTTCAAGTAAACCAGATTGCTCTATCATACAAAAATTCAACAGAAAATGTACAAATCTTTTTACAACAATACAAGTGTAGTTTATCTATAAACTACAGCAGTGTCAGCAGTGAGGCGTCTCTCTGTGGTGGAAATTAGTGGATTAGCCCTTGTGAGAAATCAAAAGTATCTTAAACTGGCTTTGTGATTAAGTATTTATTACTAACTAGAATAATGAAAAGTCATAAAGAATTCAGAAATCATCAACACAACCTGTAAGTACAGACAGAAGTTTAAATGACTCAATTCAGCTGAAAAGGGACAGATTGTTCCATCTCCCACATGTTGTCGACTGAGCTGCCTTGGGGGTCTTTCTTATTTAATTCCGCCTTCCCATTTCATTTTTATTTACTTTCCTTTATTTTCAGGGATGTAACGTATATATTTTTTTCCACAGTGACATAACAATGATAAATACTTCATTTCCCATGAGCCTCTGTCGCTATTTCAGCCGGAGAATTCTACTTGCAGTCCTACAATCCTGAAATGGATGTCATGTGACCGTGAGGTTCTTTTATAGTCCAACATGAAGTGATGTGACACCGCGGTGGAGTTCCTTTATAGGCTAACATGTGACCGTGTGGGGGGAGCATGGTTAGAAAAGTGAGGGGATAACTTGGCTGAGGAGGTGGATAGAAGGGATATTTTGGGGGGGGGGGGCTAGGGGGAAGGAATCAAGGGAGGGGAGAACATCTGTGAGTGAGAGTAAAAGGCAATGTTAGAAAAGGGGTTAAAAAGGGTGGGGCTCATGTAAAGGAGGGGGTGCAAAGGAGGTTCTGAAATGTCCTCTGTAAGACCTGAATACGTTCAGGGCCTGTCAGACTGCACTAATCAGCTAATACGGATCAGCTGTGAGTCAGCACGTGTGTGAGTATTACATTACATTACATTACATGTCATTTAGCTGACGCTTTTATCCAAAGCGACTTACAATAAGTGCATTTCCACATAGAGATACAAACTACACAAGTACACAACGAACAAGTAACAAGAAAGTACAATTTTCATCAAATAAGCAGTTTCAAAACATGTTATAGAAAAGTTCCATTATAAGTACAATTTAAGTGCTACCATTTGTTAGTGCTACGGTTTGCCAGTGTTTTAGTCAATGTAGAGTCTAAAGAGGTGTGTCTTGAGTTTTCGACGGAAGATGTAGAGGCTCTCTGCAGTCCTGATGTCATCGGAGAGCTCATTCCACCATCTGGGAGCCAGGACAGCGAAGAGTCGCGATCTTGCTGAGTGCTTTTCTCTCAGTGAGGGAGGAACAAGCAGCTTGGCAGATGCAGATCAGAGTGTGCGGGTTGGGATGTAGGGTTTCACCATGTCCTGGATGTAAACTGGTCCCGATCCGTTCACAGCATGGTATGTCAGTACCAATGTTTTGAACTGGATGCGGGCAGCCACTGGTAACCAATGAAGAGAACGGAGAAGTGGTGTGGTGTGGGAGTATTTCAGAAGGTTGAAGACCAGACGAGCTGCTGCATTCTGGATGAGCTGCAGTGGTCGAATGGCGGTAGCAGAGAGACCTGCCAGGAGAGAGTTACAGTAGTCAAGGCGGGAGATGACAAGAGCCTGAATCAGTACCTGCGCCGCCTTCTGAGTGAGAAGGGGTCGTATTCTCCTGATGTTGTAGAGCGTGTATCTACAGGATCACGTTGTCGCTGTGATGTCAGGGAGAGTTGGGAGTCAAGTGTCACACCGAGGTTCCTGGCATTCTGAGTGGGCGTTAACACGGAGTCGCCGAAGTTAACAGTCAGGTCCTGAGTGGGAGAGTTTTTTCCAGGGAAGAAAAGTAGTTCGGTCTTGTCTGGGTTGATCTTCAGGTGATGAGTGGACATTCACTGGGAGATGTCAGTCAGACATGCAGAAATCCGTGCCGCCACCTGAGTGTCCGAGTCGGGGAAGGAGAGAATTAGTTGGGTGTCCTCGGCATAGCTGTGATAGGAAAAACCATGCAAGCAAATGACGGAGCCAAGAGAGTTGGTGTAAATTGAGAAGAGGAGGGGACCCAGGACGGAGCCCTGAGGAACTCCAGTATTAAGAGGACAAGGTTCCGACACGATCCTCTCCAAGTTACCTGGTAGGTGCGACCATCAAGGTAGGATGAGAGAAGAGAGAGCGCGAAACCTGTGACACCAAGTTCCTGAAGGGCAGAGATAAGGATCTGGTGGTTTACTGTGTCGAATGTTGCAAAAAGGTCCAGAAGGATGAGGACGGAGGAGAGAAAGGCGGATCTAGCAGCGTGGAGTTGCTCCGAGACAGCGAGGAGAGCAGTCTCTGTGGAATGGCCCGCCTTGAAGCCTGACTGGTGGGGGTCAAGGAGGTTGTTACGGTGGAGATAGGAGGAGAGTTGGTTAAAGATGGCTCGTTCAATGGTTTTGGACAGGAAGGGAAGAAGAGATAGTTGTTTTCTTCAGAAGGGTTGAGGGTGGGTTTCTTCAGGAGTGGGTTAAGTCTTGCCTCCTTCAGAGTGTTGTAGAAACAGCCAGATAACAGAGCATTGTTAATGAGACAGGTGAGGAAAGGAAGAAGATCGGGGGCAATCGACTGTAGAATGTGGGATGGAATGGGGTCGAGGGGGCAGGTGGTGGGACGGGCAGAGGTTACCAAGGTAAGAACTTTGTTAGGAGACAGGAGTGTGAAACAGGGAAGTGAGGGCGATTGAGGCGAAGTCTGTGGGATATAGTTGGAAGGAGGTGGGTTGGAGAAGGAGGAGCGTATGTCAGCTATTTTTTTGGTAAAGTAGGTGACAAAGTCTCCTGGAAGAAGGGTGGAGGGAGGAGGAGGACTGGGGGGTTCGAGGAGGTTAGTGAAGATAGAAAATAGTTTTTTGGGGTTGGAAAATGAGGACTCAATTCTGGATTGGTAGAAAGCGCTTTTTGCAGCGGAGATGGAGGCAGAAAAACAGGAGAGAAGCGACTGAAACGCATGCAGGTCATCAGGTACCGGTTCAGACAACCACGGAACTGGAGGGGATCTGCCAGTCTGTCGAGTCTTAAGCGATCACAGCGAGTCGAGTGAGGAGGACAGAGTATCCACGGCAACAGAGCACCTGCGATCAATAACGAGCTCAGAGGGCAGAGAAAGACAGCCATTTACACATAATCCACACCTTAAACAAGTGTCCTCTAGCACAGCGGTTTTCAATAGGTGAGGCGCGCCTCCCCTGGGGGGCGCCAAACAGCCACAGGGGAGGCTTGACACATAGGGTTGCCAACTCTCCCAACCCCAAATCAGGGAGACTTTCGCGGGCTGACGGGGGGTGCTAGCTGTCGGCGGCCGGGCTGTGTATCATTTCACAGTGTAAAAGGTTTAGGTTTTTTTTCTTTGCAGCGCCAGCCTCACTGCTCATTTTAACAGATAGGACCGTTCTCACCTCACATACTCCGCTCTGACCCGGCACCTACGCACACTGGTCTGATGCGTCACAACAACCAGGAGTTTTTATCGCGTCATTGACTTAGGGGGCTGTGATTGGAAAATGGGACAGGAGCTGTCCCGGATGGAACAAATCAAAATTGCCCATAATTCGAGGTGTCCCGGGTAATACGGGACGGTTGGCAACACATGAAGAAAAAATGTATTAGCTGTAAAATGTATTAGCTGTAAAATGCATCGTTTCCTCGTCTTAAGAATGGATATTTATAATTTATACATAAATAATAATAATTATATATACATATACATACATGCAAAATATTGAACATTGAACAAACAAACGCTGATTTTAGCCACTGACTGTCGTCTGCGGTAGCTTTAGTGCCGATTACACGTAAAGCGTGTTTTGTTGACTTGTTGATAGGCCTGTGTTCAGTGATGTTAAAAGTAGCCTCAATCAGGCTTGCATGAAGTTGCACATTATTTGCTGTTGCAAAGAATTGTTTATGAATGCACTTTTAAAAAAGTTGTAGAAATAAAATGTCTTCAAATACAATATTAAAGAAAGATATTTACATTTATCATTTGTTATTGAACCTTATGGAATTTACTGCAAAGGCATGTGTGGGTTAGGGCTGGCGGACGGGATTTTGGGGAAGGGGGGGGCTCGGCTATCCTTACATACTCTAAGGGGAGGTTCACATTCACCCCATTTGAAAACCCCTGCTCTAGCACAAAACTATAACGGTTATCTAAAAAATAAGGTGATTTCATATGTCTGTTTATATGTCTGTCCGGTAATAAATAGGCTCTAATGGCAGTTTATAAAACGTGTACCTTCTTTATTTGAGAAATATGTCAGCAGATTTGTTTCTCCGGGGCTTGAGACAGATGTCTCACTCTCCGGCTCCTCAGGCCATAAGTAAATAATTCCAATATTTTTTTTTACCAGATTCTGACACTGGTACCCACTCTAGATGTTTAGCCCTCACTCTAAGAAATGCAGTACACACGTCGTAAAACTCAGAAACTAAAAAAAGTCAGTGGTTATGAAAAAAGTAAAATATTTGTATGAATATTTGTGAAGGAGTTGAAAGGTGCAACGAAAGAAATAGAAGAAGATGTTGTATAAAGATTCAAAGAACTATACTTGGAATGCTTCATTTCAACAATAATCCAGAATCCAACAGAAGTAGTAACCGTGACTTCCTGTTGACCATCAAAAGCCTTAAACAAATGAATTCATCCAACATCTAATTTGTCCGCCATTCGCAGCCTATTGTGTAAACAAACTTGTATTTCTCTTCATTTAAACCTTTGTTTCTATATAATACTTGTAATACTTGACTGTGAATGTGAGATATGCGTTTAGTCATGCGCTTGGGTTCAAGGCGTTTAGCCACTTAAGCTTTTTGGTTCTTCAGATTTAGTTTATACGTCTTCTGGTTTAGTGATGCTAAGCTAAGTTCAAACAAAACTTGACTCTTCAGCCTCTTGCTTCCTCCATGACTCAGAAGTTGAAGACCGCAGCTTCCTGTAGTTGGTAGGTTCGCCATCTCCAAAACAAACACCAAGTAACCCCAAAACAGCTTTGAAGACTCCAACTATGTCGGTGATGGTAGAGTTAAAGTATTATTTCTGAAATGCACAGTAAGGAATCAGGAATGTGGAAACATTTATTACCAAAATATGTCAGACCTACAAGGAATTTGAGTTGGTGGTTGGCGCATAACAGAAGAACAGTTGGACAATGGACAACACGACAAGATGACAACATGACAACACAGTGCAAGAGGAATAAAATAAAATATATATTGTAATGGGTTAGTACATAAGGCTATGGGTTAGTAAGCAAAGAAAGCTACATATAATGAATCCTCCCCACCTGAGCGGCAGCAGATGATTCAGACGTTAGCATCTCTACACCTCTGGACTTCAGAAAGAGAAACATCATGTCCTACATTCGACTCGCTTCTTGGGGTTTGTTTGAGAGCTTTGTGATTCAGCAGCAGAACGCCCACATCAGACCCACTTTTGGAGCTCCTTCTTTCACTCTCTCCTCCTCTGTTTCTCCAGACATGGAAGAACACTCTGGACCGGTACCCGGAGACCCTGCTGGGCTCCTCGGAGAAGGAGTTCTTCTACAACGAGGACACGCAGGAGTTCTTCTTCGACCGGGACCCCGAAATGTTCCGGCACATTCTGAACTTCTACCGCACAGGGAAGCTCCACTACCCGAGGAACGAGTGCATCCAGGCCTTCGATGAGGAGCTGGCCTTCTACGGCATCGTGCCTGAGATCATTGGAGACTGCTGCATGGAGGTAAACCTGCTGAGGGGCTCCACTGAGGGTCTAGACCAGGGTCCCGGGGGAGAAAGTGAGAGCAAGAAACTTAACACAACTAAACATCCAGATGATGACGTGTACAACTCCTCCATGTTGCCTCAGTGGATCCAGTGACTTCTGACCTCTGACCTTCCTCTCTCATGAGGTCTCTTTGATGACGGATCATCGTCCCCATGAGTCAGCTTAGGATGGGCCACGAGGCTCTCGTGTCCTCTCGTCCTCTTGTCTTTGATGTCGGTGTATAATCCACATCCCACTGATGGCTCTTTAGATGTGGCAACAACAAGGGATGGTAGGGATGGGATGATGGGGTTTATTTCCCCTAAATGAGTTCATGTTGTTTGAACCTGGGTGAGGCTGGTGCAGTGGGCCCTGCTGAGAGAGACCCAGTCAGTCAGAGTAATGAGGCAGGAACCCAGCCAGCTGAGTGGGAGGGTCGTCATAAGAAGCTCGGCCATTTTGTATCCTTCTGCATTAAGTCAACTAGCAGGGTTAAGAGAGTTCATTTTATATTATTCTTTGTTTGCTTCCTGGCGTGTGTCGTGCTCCGTACCGCTGAGGAATCCAATATAAATAACATGGGTCCATGGTGCTGAAGTAGAGGACCTGTAAACACAGAAGGTATTTAATGTGCTAATGCTACCTATTAGCTAACAGCTAGCTAGTCGACTAGCTTGATTGACACAAGTACACCAACGAATTTCTACGACCATCTTTGACCTTTTCTTCGACACACTACTTTCTGATGACGAGTCCGTGTGCTGTGATGGTTGAGACGAAGAAGAGGATTCTTAAACAACGTCTCATCTTCATCATGTGTTTTAGTTGCCTCATCTGGTCCTCCTCTTCCTCATAGGAATACCGCGACAGGAAAAAGGAGAACCAGGAGCGCCTAGCGGAGGACACGGAGGCCAACGAGGCGATGGATGCCCCCCTGCCCCCCCACAGCTCGTCCAGGGAGCGCCTGTGGCGGGCCTTCGAGAACCCCCACACCTCCACCATGGCGCTGGTCTTCTACTACGTCACCGGTTTCTTCATCGCCGTCTCCGTCATCGCCAACGTGGTGGAGACGGTGCCCTGCCGCCCCCCCAAGGGCAGCGTGAGGGACCTCCCCTGCGGGGAGAAGTACCAGCTGGCCTTTTTCTGCATGGACACGGCCTGCGTGCTCATCTTCACCTTTGAGTATCTGATGCGGCTCTTCGCAGCGCCCAGCCGCTGCAAGTTCATGCGCTCGGTGATGTCGGTGATCGACGTGGTGGCCATCCTGCCGTACTACATCGGCCTGGTGATGCCAGAGAACGAGGACGTGAGCGGCGCCTTCGTCACGCTGCGCGTCTTCCGCGTCTTCCGCATCTTCAAGTTCTCGCGCCACTCAGCGGGCCTGCGGATCCTGGGCTACACGCTGAAGAGCTGCGCCTCGGAGCTGGGCTTCCTGCTCTTCAGCCTCACCATGGCCATCATCATCTTCGCTACCGTCATGTTCTACGCCGAGAAGGGCACCAAGGACTCCAGCTTCACCTCCATTCCGGCCTCCTTCTGGTACACCATCGTCACCATGACGACGCTGGGGTGAGTCCCGTCGCTCTCGTGCTTCTTGTGTGTGTGTGTTGGTTTGTTTCCCGGGCGACTGTGATGCCTGCACTGATTATTTTTATTTATTCTATGTTGCCGCTGTTGATGTGATTGCTATGGCAACGACAGCGCGTCCTGGTCTCGTGCTTTGTGATATGTTGATATTATTGGAAACGAAAGACAGCTTTAACAATCTGTTTCCACCACGAGGCGAGAGGAAGTGTGATTGTGTGCGTGCGTGTTGTGTGTGTTGGCCTCCCACGCGTTACTTCTCGACTTTGGTCCACACACACTGCTGCGGTGTGGATGTAGCGTGTTTGTGTGATGAGGATGTTGATGAAGGTGATGTGTTCAACCTACAAGATCTATTATCTGCTCTTCAAAGAGCCTTTGGATACTTCAGAAATAAAGAGTGAATCAGTGACACATCGATGAGCTTCCACCATGTGGCATTCTAACAGACACACGACACACACACTCTCCATTTAGCTGCAGACTACCTGTCTGTGAATGGAGATGCATTGAGCACAGGGAGAGCTTCTGCTCAATGAGTGTTCCCCCTGAGGGGAGGGGCCGCTCCCTGATGGTCCGTTGTGATGATGTCACCCTGGACCTGTGATATCTGCTTGTTATATTGATGATGTTTAATAAGGTGAGAAGGAATCAATAATCCATAGAATCTGCCCCCTGTCACCGCCTCCTCTCCTCCTCCTCCCTCCTAGCAGCTCCTTTGTCTATCTCCTCCTATCTTTGTTTTTGATCCTGATGTTTTTATTGCTTCGCTCCTTGTTTTTATCACTAAATAATCAAAACTAATCATGAAACTATTTCAGCTCCTGCAGAGTTCATATCTGTGAGAGAGGAGCTCGTTGTGTCTGCAGAGGATCCTCCTCCTCCTCCTCCTGCAGCAGTACCTATTAAAACAACTCTCTCATCTGGATGGATCTGTTATACGATAAAGCTGGAGGGAGAAGAGATTATTTAAACTCCTCCTCCTCCTCTTTGTCTCAGTAAAGAGTCCTCAGCTTGTTTCGTAGTTTTATTTTTGAGTTGTTCCAAGTTGGATCAACACACCAGCAGCACATCTTCCTCATTTTGTCTTTTATCGACAACGCCGCCTGCTCGAGTTTCAAATTAAAATGTCCATTTAAAGGCGCGTTGAGCCCCTCCCGATGCAAACATTCGCGTGAATGTTCAGCCCTAAATGTTACATTGTGTTTGAGATGCTTTAGAGATGTTGACATAATTCACCACTGATAAACATTTGTTGATTTTGACTGTTTTGGGTCGACTTGATGTTTGCTCCATCACTTCTCATTAGATTAATATTGGAGACACTACACCTCTGAACAGATTCTGGTCCACGGAGCTTAAACCAGGTGGGACGGCTCTGTCTCGGCAGGATGCTCCTTCAGTAGGACTTGAATGTAAATTCCTTGAGTTTCTGGGCCCAAGCAGGTCTCGTCTTGTTGTTCTTGTTCTTCCTCAGTAGTGCTTCTTGGCAGCCATTGGACCACGAAGGCCTGATTTAGTCTCCTCTGTACATGTTGAGATGTGTCTGCTACTAGAACTCTGAGAAGCATTTCTGTGGACTCTAATCTGAGCCTTCTGAGGCTGGTAATTATGGATTTGGTTCCTCCTGGTCTTCCTGTCCTGGGGGGTCCTCATGAGAGACACTTTGATCACAGTGTTTGACGTTATCTCGACATCGCTAGAGACATTCAAAGCTCTCGAAAGGTTCCGGATGGACTGACCTCCGTGTCTTGAAGTCACAATTTACTGTCCTTTCTCTTTATTTTGTTGATGGCTTTCGCCATCATTTGGTTGATTTATCCACAACACAACCCTGCACATCACAACACATCTGTCAACAAGGGCGGATCAAGGGCATGGAGGTAGGGACGCAGAGTTTAAGAAAATAAAAGAACTTTAATAGTCAAAAAACAAAACTCAAAATCACTCCAACCAATAAAAAAGGGCGAGAAGGAGGAGAAAACAATTAAAGCAAAAACAGGGACCTGGACTTGAAAACAACAAAGGACTTTAAATGGCATGGGGGGACTTGACAGTCACAGGGGTAGACAGGACAAGGCAGGAAGTGAAGTTACCCCAGGGACACAAGAGACATGAAACTACAAAATAAGACAAAACAAGAACCCAAACCGTGCATCACAGCCCTGCACATCACAACATATCACAACCCAGCACAAAACAACACAACACAATACAACACAACCCGGCACAACACAACTGCTGCTAATGGAGAACCTTCCAGGTGACTCCATCATGGAGCTGGATGAAGGAGGGTCAAAGCTAAAAAAAAACGTTTTCTTTTGTTTATCATACAATTCAGTATTTGTTCTTTTTTTCTTTTTGTAGTCTTCCATATAATCATCATCATCATCATAATATAATCTAGAATGTAGAAAAAACAACTTTTGATTGGTATAGTAAATATAATATTCAACTGCTATATCTCCACATGCGTCTTCCATAGCTTGGAGAAGGGGTATATGTGTTTGTGGATTTTGGTCATACACTTTAGATCTCCAGGCAGAAAAGAATTCTTCTATAGGATTGAGGAATGGAGAACATGGAGGGAGAGAAACAACTAAAAAGCGATACAAACCAGACCAAACAGTCCCAAATGACAACGTACCTGAGCTGCTCTGGGCCGTCTATTTGATCTGGTGGAACGAGTGTGTTGTGTAGGGTGTCCAGGAATCTGATCAGATGGGCAGTGATGGATGACGCCATGGTGGGTAATCGCTGCACACATTCCCTCCACACTAGGCCGATGATGTTCCTTCCCCTTGTCGTTTTGTTAGGTTGAATCCAACCTCGTCAATTAAGATGAACTGGTGCTCCACTGCAGCCACCTCTAGCTCAAGGACTCTCTGAAACAGACATGGAGTGGTCACTATTGTTGAAGCACAATTGTTATAATTACAATACGGAAATATGTATAATTTATGCAGTGTTGAGAGTATACATCAGATGTGGGATTTTATAGGACCCACTTGCACATAGTTATACCACATGGTCAACCTAAGTGGCTCGGATCTCATCAGAGATTACGGTCCTTGGCCTTCCTCGTCCTTGTCCTTGTCCTTGACCTTGACCTTGTCCTCCCCGTTCTCCTCCTCTTACTCTCAGTCCTCTGCCTCTGGCTCTGTTGTTGGCATCCATTGCTCCAAAACAGAAGAGCTCACCTGTTGCCCTTTTATGCTGAAGCTCTGATTCCTAATTGTAACAATGTGTGACACGTGTTTGCCCATGTGACGAGTCAGTGTGCATAGTAGGGCAATTGACTTTAGAATTTTGAATGACAGTGTGTTTCTTGTGAAAACAAGGTTTTCTTCATGAAAATTGTGCCAAATGCAGAGAATTGTATGTAGTGTTTTGAAAAAAGTGTGTTTTAGAACTGCAATTTGAGTGTAAAGCAAGAATTGTGCTTGTAGTTTAGCACAATTGGTTCAGTGGGTTGGTGCATGATTTACATGTTGTGGTCATTGTGTGTCAAGTACCAGTATTTGTGTGTAAACAATTGAGAAAAACTGTGAAACAAGTATGTTAAAGCTGCATTCTGTGTAGTAACCAGCAGGGGGACTCCTCTGGTCCCATAGACGTCTATGAGGAAATGACTCTACTTCTGGGTAGTGACCAGCAGGGGGCGACTCCTCTGCTCCCATAGACGTCTATGAGGAAATTACTCTACTTCAGTGTAGTGACCAGCAGGGGGCGACTCCTCTGCTCCCATAGACGTCTATGAGGAAATGACTCTACTTCTGGGTAGTGACCAGCAGGGGGCGACTCTCTCTGCTCCCATAGACATCTATGAGGAAATGACTCTACTTCTTTGTAGTGACCAGCAGGGGGAGACTCTCTCTGCTCCCATAGACGTCTATGAGGAAATGACTCTACTTCTGTGTAGTGAACAGCAGGGGGCGACTCCTCTGCTCCCATAGACGTCTATGAGGAAATGACTCTACTTCTGGGTAGTGACCAGCAGGGGGCGACTCTCTCTGCTCCCATAGACGTCTATGAAGAAATGACTCTACTTCTGGGTAGTGACCAGCAGGTGGCGACTTTCTCTGCTCCCATAGACGTCTATGAGGAAATGACTCTACTTCTGTGTAGTGAACAGCAGGGGCGACTCCTCTGCTCCCATAGACTTCTATGAGGAAATGACTCTACTTCTGTGTAGTGAACAGCAGGGGGCGACTCCTCTGCTCCCATAGACGTCTATGAGGAAATGACTCTACCTCTGTGTAGTGACCAGCAGGGGGCGACTCCTCTGGTCCCATAGACGTCTATGTTTCTTTAGTTGTGTATTTTGTCCCCTTTGGAGGTCCATACTTGTGATTAATGGAAACAACTCAGCCAGATTGAAATCAATCAATAAAGCTGAATGATCACATGATACATCATGTACTACAGTACTAATATTACCTCTTCTCTCCTCCTCTCTTCTCCTCTCCTCCTCCTCTCCTCTCCTCCCCTCTGACCCTTATTGCTGCAGCTGCTGAGTGAGTGAGGAGATAAGCAGATAAAAAAGTCAAGGAGAGAACTCTTCCTCTCATCAATTATTTCCTCTTAGTGTCTGAGTGCACCCTCCTCCTCCTCCTCTCCATCCTTCTCCTCCTTTACCTCTTCCTCCTCGTCTTTCCTCTCCTTCCTGTCTTTCCTTAAACCCCATTTGTCTCCCTTACTTCCTTTCCTTGTCTCCACTTCCTCATACATTCACTCATTTCTGTTTCCTTCTTCCCTCTTTCCTTCTTTCCTTCCCTCCTGTAATTTCTCCATCTTTGTTCTTCTTCTTGTGCGACATTTTGAAACAGTTACCACACATCATGTGATATTTAAACATTGTTTGAGGTAAAAATAAACACAGAGATGTGGATTATGCAAAATGAACAAATGAGACCTTTTAGAGAAGCAAGCTTCTTATCAGTAAATAACAAAGAGGGAGAGAGATGGGGCGGGGGAGACAGAAATACAGGAGAAAGAAAGATGTAGAAATAAACTTCCAAAATATGAACTCAGCCATATGATTAAGATAATTATTATGTTTTAGAATCACAGCAGAACCGGGTCGGTTCTGAGATCACTGAGGGCCTCATGTGGGCTTTGCAGACCCTTCAGGCATCGTTCTGTTACGTAAAGGCCTCGCGAGGTACAAACAGGAGGTGAAACCCATACTGCCAGTCGCTGCAACTGAAAAGACAAATGACGTTTTCTGTGTCATGCATTCACAGGAGGGTCAAGGGAAAAGTGGGAGTTTCCCATAAAGAGATAGGAGGGGATTCGTAAAGTGCCTAATTATGTATTCCGCCGTATGTACAGACAATTGTCCTCAATACAGTTACTGGAAGAAACGTGACGATGACGTTGCATCTCCGACTCAGCGTCCACATTCCATTCCAGCAGGTGTTGAACTCCTGCTACTTTACACTTATTGGATCAGGACCATTTGAAACCGTTAGTCTGCACTCTGCAGCATCACAGCACAAGTACACAACGCTTTGCTAGCGCACTAGTCAATGTGCACGTTTCAACCACTGATGCACAAATCACACATCAGGTTCTGTGTCACTGAGTCTTTGGCTGATCCACGATAGAAAGAGAGAAGGAGGGCTGTTCAATCCGCGTTTGAATCCGATGAGCCGCAGGTTTGTAAATAAACGTAAACTGAAGAAGCGAGCGCTTCCTGCGTGTCACTGATATCAAATGTACCAATGAGAACTTGAGTGTTTTCCTCTGAAGGTTCTGAAGGCTCAGATATCAGGATGTTTGTGTGTGCCATAAATAGAAAAAGAGGAGGAGAGAAGTCAAAAAGGATGAAAAGAAAATCAGGAAAACTTAAAATAGATCAGCAAAAACAGCTTATGGATTTTTTTAATGTAAAATATGTTCTCATTGTTTAATTTTTCCTATCAATGAAACACAATCAGGAGTTGTGTCAAAGAATGATGCCATCACATGAGAGTGGTTCTTATTGTTTGTCTGATTTCTTTGAATGATTTAATGTGACTGCACGTCGCCATGGTGACGCCTCTCTTTGGTTTTTCATAGTTTTGAAGCCTTGAGATCTACGTTTTCGTTGTCGCCATCGTGTTTTTTGGCAACCAGAGGACGGGAAGTGACCATATATGGATAATGTACGTCTCTGGGACAGACCTGTCCATCAGTGTGTAGCCAGGCCCTAAAGCATCCCTGAGAGAGAGAGACAAAGAGAGGGAAACATGGAAGTACCATCCATCCTCCTGAAACTTTCATCATCACTCCATCAATTAAACATGTGGGTGGGTTACACTGAGGAGAGGACGGGAGGGTTTAAGGAAAGGCAGGAAGGTGACGGAAAAGAAAGACGATGAGGTAGAGAAGGAGGAGGCGGAAGAGGGAGGCTTTTAGCGGACTGCTGTAACCCAGAATAGAAGAGTTCAGAGCGGAAAACAAACTGAGCCGGTCAATACCAACGTCCTTGTGAAGGGAGAGGAGGAGGAGGGAGGAAAAGGAGAGGAGGAGGGAGGGGACAGAGAGACTTTGACATTTGTTTCAGGGTTAGGGTTAGCATGGTACACAGGGGTGAAAGTAGTTTTTACTTCTTGGTGGTACTATACAGTACAGAAGTATTGTTATGATAAACAGCGCTGGCAGCAATGAGTTTTAGAAGTGTTTAGGGTGAGGGTTAAACTGTTTTCAATACAGGTGCACGTTGAGGGTCAGGCAGTCAGGTACAGCACATGCGAGTGCCCAATCGGCAGAGTGCCATCATATGGCAGCTTTGTTGATTTGGGCAGAAAGAAATGTGTCCCGCTAGAATGACAGTTGAATGTCACTTGTTTTTTTTAAACTCTATTTAAACAACACGGCACTGCGGCAAGTTAAAACTAAGTCTCTGTCTAACGGACTAACATAAACATATGTTTGCTAGCCTACCTGCAAAATTACACCAAGTAGAGCTGTTTCATCCAGTGTAATTTATCACTTACCACTATCTTGTTTTTTATTATCCTCCTCTTTCTTTCTCTTCTTCCTTTTTTGGCTTCCTGAAGCATAATTCCGCGTCATGATGACTGCCGACCGACGAGGTTTTGTTTTTTGCTCCTGAGAGGGGCCCCTTGAGGGGGATCCCGATAACAGTGTCATTGCACTTTACTGCATTGACTATCAAAGGGGCGCTCACACAGTTTGTCGTTGCATTTTATTCTTATCCAGTCGTTGTCTTGGGGCCCCAAGCAGTTGCTTGTTTTGCTTGCCTTGTCATGACGGGACTGTGTGTGTGTCGTCATTTCTTACTGGTACGGCGTACCGGCCAGTACCGGCTTCCTTTCACCACTGATGGTAGACTGGTCAACATTTTAGCATGCTAGCATTGTTGAAATAGAGCTATGTTGTGACCTGGTTGAGTGTTCAGGTTTCCTTTCCCCTGTACCAGCGGTTCCCAAACCTTTTAGCCCCCCCAAAACCCCACCTTCTACATCTCCATTTTAAAAAAAGCCTATTTCATAGCTGCATTAAATGGACCAATGAGAGGTGTATTTAAAAGCTGTTAAATCTTGCAGTTTGAACACATACCGAACAAACATTGGATCAAATGAATCTTGAATCGGAACAAACAAACAAGCTGGTGGGAAAAAGCCCTGAAACACTTAAACAAAGTTTCAATAAATTCCAGTTACGTCACTTTTATACAGCAATAAGGACGGCGAGGACAAATGCACAGGCTCAGTGGCAGATTGCATCACATTTCAGGTTTATTTACCAACGGTCACACTAAATAAAATTAAAAATTAGTTACACATCACGATTGATCGTCAGAGGTCTGTGAATTTGAAATTGTAACGCTTACCCTAACCCCTAACCCTTGAAAGACCCGAGTAAAGCTGCGCAGTCAAAGTGTCACATTTAAATCACAAGTGTCTTTTTTTTAGCTTTTGGTCCGGATCCATCAGTTAGTGACCTCTGATCTAGAGGCTGCTCGCACCAAACTTTGGGAATTTCTTTCAGTCTTTGACTCTCTGTATGTATGTATGTTTGTCTCTTTGTCTCTATCTTTGTTTCTGACTCTTTTACCGTTTACCTCTTTGTGTCTTTGTATGACTTTATAAATATTGATTGTTGTACCTTTAGATCTCTTCGTCTTATAATTGGAGGGATATAATTGCCCGTCTTGCCCTCTATAAAATGATTACTATTGGCTGCCTGTCTCTATCAGATTGTGGTTGCTCGGCTCTCCTCTCAGAGGCAGGAGATAGGTATCGGTCGGTGCGTCCGATTGGCTGACTAATGGCTTCCTATCTGCTCCAATCAGTGAACGGCAGAGGACTGAGTTGTTGCTTCTCTCTTCGTATTTGTTCATCCTATCTCAGTTAGTACTCAGTACTGCACCAAAGTACACTTCTATCTGTTACTACTACTCTTATTACATAACATGGTAAATATTGTTTTCTCAGAGGTACATATACTACTTTTCATTGTACTACTTCTCAGAGGTATGTATTGTGCGTTTCACTGTAAGGAGCGAATTGTACAACATCTTGCAGGTACATTGAAAGTGCACTTTAAGCAGATTGTGAAGGTCGTACTTGTACCTTTACTAGATTAAGAGTGCAGGATATACCTGATATGTACACTGTAGCACTACTACCTGTACCTGAGTAAAGGATCTGAGTACTAAGGGCAGCTCTGGTTGTGTGTCTGCATGGTGGCTCTGGCTGACATAATCCCCATCATGAAATATTGAGAGTTGTGGGGGAGCGGCTCAGAACAACCGGCTGACCCGGGCCTCCTGCTCCCTCCCACGTTCTCCTTCTTTCAGTTTCATGCAAAATCAGAAATCAAATTTTCGTAACATAACTTCTCTAGTTATTTTAAAACAAATGTAGTGTTTCAATATTTTCTTGAAATTAAGTAGTTTTATTGTCTGAATAAATCTTTGTAGTGGTCGCCATTTTGTTTATTAAAAACTAGTGAACAGGAAAAGACCATATGTGGACTGAGGAAAACATAGACACCGTCCTTTCTTCTTAGGAAAGTTCCTCTTTGAGTCAAATGAAGTGAAGTAGTGTAAGTGGGCGCCATGATATGTACTATTCTTCAATGCTAAGGAATTGAGCTTCAATGCTTCCTTACTTATCTCCTTTAGCGTAGGAAACACTGGACCATCCTTTACCAAAGAAAAAGAGATAATTCCTTGCGGCAGCAATATTTAAATGACGTATCATTGGTCCGTTCATGAGAAATACTGTTACAATGATGACAGAGAAACGCAGATCATGTGAGAAACCATTAGCATGACTCATTTATGTTAATGAAGTTTTACTTTGAACCTTTGTGTCGTCTGTATGACTCAGACTGTAAAGACACATGAAGGCATCTCAGATGCTTCTTTGTAGCCGCTGCAGACTGACCTCACTGACATGCGTCTCCTCCATCACAACTATGCAGCTTAGTGCAAGTGGAGTCGATTCACTAAACACAATTTGAACCCAGCCTGGGTGTGAATGACCTGTCAATCAGCGTGCAGCACCGCCCTAAAGCATCTCCTGCTTGGTCTGTTTGACTCTACATGGACCAAACTGTACGACATGAACATTCTGATGGGGGGAGGGGAGGAGAGTAGGGGAGCGACAAGAGAGAGGAAGCAAATAAAGCAAATGTGTCTAGTGAAGGAAGAGGATACAAACCTTCTCCTCCCTCTGTGTCTCTAACAAGCCTTCGAATGCTGCATCCATTATTTACCACACAAACACACACACACTCACACACGCTCTGGTTTATTCACCCCTCTCTGCAGAAACAACCTCCTATATTTAAAACTCATGTTTTAGTGACCTCTGCTTGCTGAAAAGGTTCACAGCACGCTAATGATTGATTAACGATAATTATGAGGACATATGTAGCGGCAGGAATGTTAAAATAAGGAAGTGAGACAATATGCAGTGCCATCTTTTTTTGTAATATCGTTATAATCACCTTATTGTTGGTCATAACAAAAGTTAATAACTTTAAATTATATATATGATGAGAAGATATTTTCTAAGAATAAATCAAGAGAGAAGTAGTCCCTTTTTCACAGAGCCGGCAGATGTCTGTGACCTTCATTTGTTTGTTGTTCTATTATGTTGCATTAATTTGCACATGGTAAATTCAGCATATGGAAGTTCTGAGTCAGACAAACAATAGTCAAACATTCGACAGATGCTGAGGTTAGTGTCGCTAACCTAAGGACAACTAATCTTACAGAAAAGATAACTCAACAGTTTAGCTGCACTGAACCGTTAGCTAATCTGAATTTTACTAATCTGAAATTTACTAATCTAAATTTTAAATCTTCAAACTGAATTCCCAACAAAACTGAATCAAACTGTTTCAGTTGAACTGCACAGTCACACCTGGAAACGCTGCTAACTGACTGACTAAGCTAACTGTGTTAGCTAAACTAAACAAAGCTAACCTGTGATTGTGGTGGTAAAGTGTTACTACTTGGTTTAATCATCTGACTTAAAGGCCACCACTTAGCTCCGATGTTAGCTAGCACTCAGCTCTAACGTCAGCTAGCACTTAGCTCTAACATTAGCAAGCACTTAGCGCTGGCGTTAGAAATAGATTAACAGTTTTTGCTGCTAAGATGGACTCACTTCAACCAAATGGTTTCTTCAGTATATGAACACAGCAATTCATCCAGCTCATTTATTTTGAAATTAATGACGGTTTGAAATTAGGAACAAAATGGTGGTTCTGTGCATAATTTCTACAAAACCAGACAGAGACTGAGCTCCTAAACCCTGACTCACAAATCCCTGAGTTTATTTAAGCCATTAACTGCCTTCATCGCTTTTGTTTTAATAATTCTAAAAATCATACAAGCAATCCCATTGTTCCTTTTGAGGAAGAATAAGATTATGGAAGTAAATCTGTGTCATCGGGGGTTGAAAGAAAAAGGTGATTGAATTTCTAGCACTGAATATTTATGCATTGAAATAATGTATCTGAATGTTTTTCAACGTTAAAATACTGCAAAAAAGTCAACCTAAAAAAAATCACTGTTAAAATATTCAGCCGCAAAAAAAATCATGGTTACAATATTCAGCCCAGAAAATTCAGCCGTGACACACCAACATCCGGGACACTAAGGAAGAGCAATCGATTCTAGATTCAAGATCAGGAGCGTGCGTCAAGCTAAAGGAGCGAGCACCCAAAACACCTTCGGCTTCGGATTGTAGCCATGTCCAATAATAACGGGGCTTTAACTCTTCTTTATGCCAGTGTGGTTTGTGTCTGTAAGATTCCTTAATTCCTTAAGACAGCTGACATTTGTACATTAACAGACTGTATTGGACATGAACTAAGCGGAAGTTAAACGAGAGCATACAGCCGCTCACAATACGCCTCTTCTTCTAGTTTTGAATTAATTTAATGATGCTGAGATCCTTCGACAAGCTGTTAGGAGTGATTGGCGGAGTTTTGAAACCAGGAACGCGCTTGAAGAGGCAGATGAGCCACTGTAGCGTAGTGGGGGGGGCAGCGGCTTTAGCGGAGCGTGCAGACGCATAAACCCGACAGGACATGCAGGAATAACCGCAGTAGCGCCGAGTGCGGAAAGTGGTCGGTGGAAGGATCCTTTTTCTGAGCGGCACAAGCCGATCTCAGTTGGGTATTAAGCAGCATTCAAAGTCCACGTAACGTTAAATGAGTCTTCATGACCATGGTTAAACTTTATTGAGGATCTGGCACAACACAGCGACCTGCAAGTAGCGCAGAGTCTTAAATAAAGGGATGTACGTGTTAATGCGAGGCTTTAGAATTTATCTCAAAGGGATCCTGTATTTGCTCATAAAGTCTGAAACAAGAACCCATTTTCAGTGACGGTGTTACATGCCTACTGGTTTTTGAACTACTGGTTTGGTGTGACGGTGTGACCCCCCCCCCTCCCCCCAGGTATGGAGACATGGTTCCTAACACCATCGCAGGGAAGATCTTCGGCTCCATCTGCTCTCTGAGCGGCGTGCTGGTCATCGCGTTGCCCGTCCCCGTCATCGTGTCCAACTTCAGCCGCATCTACCACCAGAACCAGAGGGCGGACAAGATGAGGGCGCAGCAGGTGGGGGTCCGGGTTTCTATGTCAGCACGCTCCTTCATCCCTCAAACTGTTTCTAAGAGTCATCCATGACAACCTGGCTCTGCTAGCTACATGCTAGTTAGCGTCCTACAACTACAGTTAATGTGCAACTGTCTGTGTGTATGTGTCCTAAATGCTGACGGGCCTCCTATGTGTTTGCGTCCCTCAGAAGGTTCGCATGGCTCGGATCCGTATGGCGAAAAAAGGAGCTGCTAACGCCTTCCTGCAGTACAAAGAGGACCGGGCCCTCGGGGTGAGACGCACAGTCACACACACTCAACGAGCTGATAATCAGGGAAATAAAGAGTAACTGCAGGAGGAATCGTATTAATATAAACTCAATATACAACTCTTTAATGAATAGTTTTTATGTGTTATTTCTGTTGTGTTTGTCTGATGACACACTGAGGTTGTGTGGTCTTGTTGTGCATTCAGGACAGCGACACTACAGCTCTGTGTGTGAAGAACAGGTCGGCCTTTGAGTACCAACACAACCACCTGCTGCACTGCCTGGAGAAGACCACGGTGATATTCATAAGATATAAAGATATACATATTGATATGTATATATCATATAAACGTCCGTGTATATATAGAAGACATCACTGAAGCTCTACATGTGTGCCCCCCTCCCCCCCCGCCCCCTCCATCAGAACCACGAGTTCACCAACGAGATGAACTACAGCGAGCTGTGCACCTCGGACTCGGCGGGCTACCGGACCAGCCGCAGCACCTCCCTCTCCAGCCAGCAGGGGGCGACCGACATCTCCACCGGCTGCTGCCCGCGGCGCGCCAGGAGGAGAGCCGCCATGCGCCTCGCCAACAGCACCGTGTCCGTGAGCAGGGGGAGTGGCCAGGAGCTGAGCACGCTGCACACCAAGACGCCTCAGAGGTACACAAAGGCACACAACCTGCACACAAACACACAACCTGTGGAAACTTTTGGAGGTTCCCTTGGTCTCTCGTGTGAAGTATAACCTTCTGGAAGTTCTCTTGGGTCCTTGTGTCAAGTAGAACCTCCTCCAGGCTCGTCTGAAGTAGAACCTGTTACGTCTCTCTTTCTCCTCTAGTCGTTCCAGTCTTAACGCACAGACGGTGGACCTGAAGCTGAACTGCGGCACACCGGATTTCACCGCCGCTATCATCAGCATCCCCACGCCGCCCGCAAACTCGCCCGACGACAGCCCCGCCCCCGCACCCAGCATCCTGCGCAACACTCGGGCAACTGCCTACACCCACGACACCTTCAAGATCTCCTCCTTATAACGTACGACCTGCCCCCCCCCTCCCCTAAACCCACTTTTTCACTTCCTCTCTGTGGATTGACGGCTTTTTATAACACAAGCTGGCAAAAACAAAATCAAAGGAATTTGTAAAGAGAAACAATAATTGTCCTGTTGAAGAGCACCCCATGTCCCTCCCAACCCCCCTGCTGATTTTGGGGCGGTTCTTCTAAACAATGCCAAGGCACCCAAAGGGACCCCCTGCGGTCCGTCCTTGCATTTCTACTGGTACCGGGGACACCAAGCAGGTTCTGGTGGTTCAGTGGTTCAGTTTCACAGTGAATCTGAAGGACTTCAGAGTGCCTAAGTCCGTCGAACCCTTCTTTCATTGGATGAAGACGACGACTCTCCCCCCACCAGCTTGGGACTCATTAGTTTCTCTGGATGTTGGCCAGGACAACGCGGATCCACAACGACACTTGAATTGACGCGTTGGACCTATTGTGTTTAACAGGTTCTAGGTCTGCACGCAGGATCTCGTCTCCATGAGAGGTCACCGCACCAGAAGGACCATCCAGACCACGTGAACCCAACTGCCCCAGGTCTACCTGATCTACGCAGAGCTTGAGCCCCGGTCACCACACTGAGCTGGACTAGACTCTGGGGACTCAAACAGGACTGCAGAGGCATAACGGGTTACAGGAGGGACTCCGGATCCATGCGGGTCCGACGTTGGCTCTTCCAGTCCAGCTGTAGCTCAGGAGTGTTTGTCGGTGCAACACTGACGTCTAGACCGGAAACAAAAGCCTTTTACTTTTAAAAATATGCAACATCACGACAAGCAGGAAAATAGCACCAACATGAACAGAATAATAATAATAATAGTGTATGTGTTACAAAAGTACAGCAATCATCATCAGGGGCCGAGAGACTCGTGTGTTGTGGGATCTTTCCGTGGCCGAGAGGAGACAACAGGTATTCACAGCAGACTATGGAAAAGAAACGCGTCGGCAGACCCAGTGAGGTGCACTCTGGGGGAAACAAGGTTCGATTTCAACACCTTCATGAAGAAGTTGCTTCAGTCTTATTTAACAACGATGCTTCGTAACATCTTCAAACTGTGACCTCAGTGGCTACTGAAAATATGCAAAAAGTTTATATTCAATCTGATGCACACAAGCAATTATACTAGCTTTTAGTATTATGTGAGTATTAGTACAACGGCTCAACAAGTTCCAACAAAATGAGCACCGACTCGAACAAAACGTTTAGTTCTGGAACATTATGAGATTTGCCCCATTGATTGTCTCGAAGGCGCTTTAGCTTAGCTTCGCCAGCTGAGCAACCACCTGTCTCCAGCCCCCCCTGTGGTACGCTCTGGTACGTAGCGTCCGTACAGGTGTGTGTTGACACCAATTAGCACATTCAAGATCCCCTTTGTCCCTAAAGAGTGCACGCTGTCGGCGTGTTTGGCTCCGCCTCTTTTGACCAATCGGTAGATGAGCGAACAGACTGTAACATATTTTGTATCATAAACATTCACCCGAATCTTCTGAATGAAAACCCTCAACTAAAAAAGAGACATTAAAATACATGAGGTGGAGCATGTGGACGTAGCACTACTGAGCTTAAAAAACACACGACACTCATCATCCAACCAATAGCATGAGCACTTTCATTTGTTTCTCTCCTCTCATTGGTTGGTCCAACCCCCCCAAGACCTTTCAAAGAAGAGTGTTTGCATCATGACAAGAAGCTAAACAGATTTTAGAAAAAATATCATTCAGGCATGTTGCTCAACTGAGTGTGTTTGTGTGTGTGTGTGTGTGTGTGTGTGTGTGTGTGTGTGTGTGTGCGTGCGTGCTCACTAATATGCATGGGTACCGTTGTAGGTATTTTTATCTGTTTTTTCCAGCGGCTCAAAGAAACAAAGTTCACTGGATGAAACTTTTCAATGTTTGTGTCTTAAAATACATCTTTTTTTAATATGGTTTGTTCAGAAAGTGGAAACAAGACATACTTGTTTTGTGTTTGTTTTAAAATGAGTTTTACAAGCTGATCGCTGTGTTATTTTCATTTAACCCTCCAACACTGAAAACTTTCCTTCTGAATACCAATCAGAATTTTTTATTAATTCATTCAAAACACTGGTTTAACAGCATTCATTTTATTTTATTGTATCCTTTTATATCATCAGTAGACATATTTGAACTGAATTTGAATTCAAACCCTGCAACATGCAAAATGTACTTGGAAAAAAAAAAGTTACTTATTTCTCTAATGAATGGATGGGTCACGTTTCTTATTGTTATTTAATATTATTTATAATGTGGGGAGTATACAAGATATAACGTATAAAGTGATGGATCAAAGGGGACCAGCAGTCCTTCAGCTGAAAACCAGAGCTTCATCCAGTGAGCTGACGGAGGAGAGGAGGAGAGGAGGAGAGGAGGGGGAGTAAAGGGAGAATGGAGGAGAAAGCAGCTTTAAAGCACACAGGTGTATATTCCATTCCACTAATAAAGACTACAGAAACCATGTGCTTTGTTCTTGTCCAATCAGCTGTCTGCTGAATTTAACAGCATGAACTCATTGACACGTTTAAGTCCCCATGATGTGGTTATTTAATAATTCTTCACAGTGTGCATTATTACCTGAGGATGACCCCATGGAGGGATGTGAAGGACACTCAGATGTGATTGTGGCGCATGAAGTACTGTGATGTGCTGGAAGCTGGAAGGTTGATGGTTTGAATCCCAGCTGCTCCATGTGCCACGTCAAAGTGTCCCTGAGCCAGACACCTGACCCCTAACTGCTCCCCAGGCAAGAACACATGGGTTATAATGCAATGTAAGTCACTTCGGATAAAATCAGCTAAATGACATGTGATGTAATCAGATCTATCCTTAACGGCCCAGCATATCCCAGCATGCAGTGCGGGCCAAGTTTACTTTTAAATGTAACGTAATAGAATTCACTCGAATATCTACCGATAGGAATGTTATAATATAATTAGGGCCGGGACTCGATTAAAAATATTAATCTAATTAATTAGAGCCTTTGTAATTAATTAATCGAAATGAATCGCATTTTAATTGCATAAATATTTGACCTGAGAACAGTGAGAAGTAATTTTTTTCACATGGATTTTTATTTTTGTTCAACCAATTCCAGCAGACAGGTGTAGCAATAGCATATTTAGAAATATAGTACTTTCAGAAATTCAGGTAGCCTATAGGTAAGTAGACCTTCTGTAAACTATGTTTTTTTAAGTAGACCAATACTTTCAAGTACATTCAGAACATTGGTTATTTTTTCAGACGTGGACTTAGTTACCCTGGTCCTTAAACCAGTCATCTGGTGCAGTGTGGGTTGGGTGTGGGTCCTTGTACTCGTCGGGCTAACGTCCACGCTAGCTGCTAATTGTTTTGCGTTGAGGTGATACTTGAGGCTCGATGTGAATTCCTTGTTGCACAGCTTGCACACAACCACGCTCTTATCGACGCTTTCATCCCTGTGTTTATTACAATAAGATTTCCCATTCACGGGGCCACCCGACACGGTCTCGTCAGCTTCTTCGTTCATGTTCACTGTGGTTTGTTGTTGTCTGAAGTCATGAACGCTAGTTGGTGCTCCAGTATAATCGGTCCTCCGAAACTCATCCAGTGAGAAACGTTCCGCGGTGCAAAAAATAAGTGTAAAAATGCGGAAAAAATGTCTGTGTTATTTTTTGTGTAATTAATTAATCTTAATTCACATTGTAATTAATTATTGTAATTAACGCGCTAAAGTCCCGGCCCTAAATATAATATATAACATATCACATCTTAGTTTATGAAATCTATGAACCTGAACCCTCCTGGGTCCATGTTCTTATGAACATCAATGTACCAACACACATTTAAACAAACACACAACGAGCAGTTCGTCTGTAGTTATTAGTGAAAAGTCACTTTAATGCCTTAAGTTTCACACTTTAGAGGCTGACTAATATCTTCCTGAGTTGTTTTATATTAAGTTTATACTTCATATTATGAACAGAAATCGATCAAAGTGAGCTCACAAATATCACTAAGTGAGTAACGTTCTTCCCTCAGCCTGAAATATATCACGCTCCAGAAGAGGAGCGTATCTCCCTAAATTAAATGAACTAAGAAGTTTATCTTCCTTATCTGTACTTTATACGTTTTTCGGGCCAGCAGGTTGCTAGGCAACAGGAGCAGTGAAGGTAAAGCTGTCCTCCGTAGGACAGACCGTCCCATGTCAGAGACCTTCTGGTTCAGCCTGTGTGGTTGTTGGAGGAACAGCTCAGGTCTACGAAGGCTGCTGAAGGCTGGAGGCTACAAGGATGCAGACTAGAGATGCAGCTAGAAGGTGGAGGTCTGACCTGATGGAGCAGCGCTCTCTAGTGGACAGCAGGCGGCGGCAGGTCGGCCACTGAAGAGCTGCCTCCTTAAAATGAGATAAAGGATTAAGAAATGAGCCCAAACATGTGATCAGAACTGGTGTCCACTCTGTAATGTTTGTGATGAAGATGAACAGGAGCAGCTGAACTTCACTGGATGACACTGACAGAAGTGTATATAAAATATTTATTCTCCTGACACGTTGCTGAGGTGAACCTTTTATTGAGGGCTGTTGTATGACATCACACTGCAGTACTTTATAAAGGTTTCATCAGTTACAGAAGAGGTTTGATGAAGTAACAATAATGAATCAGTTCCTATTTTAACACACACACCTACGGGGAGCAATGATGCAACACGTGAACATTGTCAAACAATGAAATGAAACATTTTCAAGCATATAAACAGCTGACCACACATGTCAGACATTAGAGGGAAATATTCAATGATTAATCTTTGTTAAATATGTATTTATTATTATTGCAGTTGAAGCTTTAGCGTCTCAATGACAGTCGTCATGACAATGACGGTTTCCTCACGTCCTTTAATGAATTAATATTGTTTAATCCTTGTACTTTAATGATATTATTAGTATTTCCATTTCCTGCCACTTCATACTTGTCCTTTACAATATCTGAAGTAGTAGGTAAATTACATAGTGTACATGGGTCTGAAAGATTTAGTTTCTTTGCATATTGAATTTATTAATAATCGTATTGATTAAAATAAAACGCTATTAATTCAATGGTAAACCAGCCCAGTAGGAAGTAAACACAATGAGAATTTAAGTGTTAACACATAAATATACAATATAACATTATACATAATATATATATATCATCCTGTTTGGTGTGTACTTTTAATATGGGGCTTTTTAAAGTACTATAAAGTAGGCCTTGTACGTGATCAGAGTATTTCAGGTACTTCTACTACAACTATTCAAAAATGATTCATTTTTAAGCCTCTGTTGCGCGGTGCATCATGGGAGTGCAGGTGCGCCTACCTGCTCTCACCACCCGCAGGTCTCCGCAGGTGTGCAGTCGTGCGCTTCCTCCTTCTCGGTTGTTTCCGCATCAGAACCGAGCTGCGCGTCCTCGTCCGTCCTGAAGCCGTTTACACCGTGAACCGGAACCGTCACCGAGCAGCTCGTCACCCCGCCGAGGAGACACCTGCTCACCTGTCGTCGCCCCGGGACGGCAGCAGTGCGCGAGACGCGACGGGAGGAAGACGGAATAAAGGAAATAACTGTTAAAGTTCTCACCAATATGGATCTGCTGGACTCAGGACGGAAGTTCAGCCCGAGACAGGTGAGATCCCTCACTTGGGACGTTACCCCGCTGTGACGTCACACCCTCTTTACCGGTTCTCACAGCAGGACCAACTGGTTTTAATGCTGTTATGGTTTTAATAATCCATATTTAATACAACGTTCATCTTTAAAATGATCAACTAACTCACAATAAGGAACTAAATGATCAAATAAAATGAATCATTTAAAATAAATCTAAAACAAGTCGGCCGGTTCAATACATTTGATTATTACAACTGAAATCTATTCTAATAAATAAAAGTGGAAGTAAATTTACTGAAGTGTTGTCAGTATAACTTCCTGTTTTTCATGTGCTTAGCTTAGCTTAGCACAAACACTGGGAAAAGGGGGTGGGGGACTGCTAGCATGTTCAGAAACCTAAATGTAAAGAGGAGTCAATGAGGTCTGGTTCTGTGCTGCTTTCTCCTGGTGAGGAGCAGCTCTACGTCAGAAGGAATCAAGGTGTGGGAACTAACATTCCTGTTTGACTGCTGCTCCCACTTTCACCTTCACACAGAGGAACAGGTTCACAGAGACAACACAACATGTGTCTGTGCAGTGCAGCACCAGGAGAGTCTGTGTGGTGTAGCACCAGGAGAGTCTGTGTGGTGTAGCACCAGGAGAGTCTGTGTGGTGTAGCACCAGGAGAGTCTGTGGGGTGTAGCACCAGGAGAGTCTGTGTGGTGTAGCACCAGGAGAGTCTGTGAGGTGTAGCACCAGGAGAACCCATAGACCAGTTTTATAGTCATGGTGCAGTCCAATGGATTATAACTAAAGCATAAATAATTCATCATGACCGGTTGTAAAATCAAGCATTCAACTTTCAACAGAGAATCAACTTTCCAACAGTCCTTGATTGCTTCTAGTGCAATAAACTGTACATTGACTTGTTGGTATCCCCCCCAGGACCAGGACTGTGACCCCGCCCTCCAGTTCTTGCCGGCTTCGGACCCACAGCGGCTGCAGAAGAAGCCGGGCCGCCGGAGGACCATTTGGATCGGAGTGGGTTTGCTGCTCGCTGCGACCAGCGTGGCCCTGCTGACCGGACTGCTGGTGTGGCACTTCCACTGTGAGACCCTTCATCACCATCATCATCATCATCACTTTATTTAAACACGATCTGGTGGAATTAAACGGACAAATGACTCGTCAATTCTTAATCCTCATGGTGTGGATGTCTGTATAATCTATATGGATGTTATTCCTTCTCAGTACGCAGTGACGTCCGGGTGAAGAAGCTCTACATCGGCTCCATGGAGATCCAGGACCATGTCTACCTGGTGGACTACGAGGATCCCGGCAGCCTGGGCTTCTCTCACCTGGCCTCTCTGGTGGATCAACAGGTAAGAACACTTCCGCTGTGCCGGAAGTAAACTAAGTAGCACTAAAATATTTTAGCGCATCGATCTCAGCCACATTAATCACAATAATTAATGCTCATTTTAACAGCCCAAATAATATATATGTGTGTGCGTGTGTGTGTGTGTATGTATGTGTATATATATATATATATATATATGCATATGTTGCATTTATTTATGACCTTTTTGTCATTCAGCTGAAACTGATCTACTCCAAAAACTCTGTGCTGGCGAAACACTTCAAAGGCTCCACAGTGCAGGCCTTCAGGTACGAGTCACATGACCTGCTCTAGTATCCATATCATTATCATTTTCACTCCTTCGAGCACACCTTTCAAAATAAGTCCAAAACCGGACATGTTTAAGAACTCTGGACGGAGCTATGCTAGCAGTTCCCTCCAGTGCTTATGCTAAGCTAGGCTAACCTTGGAAGCGGGAGGCATGAATATATATATATTAAAGGTAAACTCCTCGTGTCTGCAGCGAGGGGGGCGAGGACGGGGGGGGCGTGGTGGCGTACTACCAGTCAGAGTTCGACGTGCACCTCCTCCAGCAGGCGTCTCTGGACGCCGCCGTGGAGTCCCTGGAGGTCAAAGGTCAGCAGAGACGAGGGCGAGTGCTGCTGAGGCCCAGCGACGCGCTCGTGGTCAACAACATGGTGTCGAGAGGTAAGTGTGTGTGTGTGTGTGTGTTAAAAGTCACTTTCATCGATCTTTATACTTAAACTCTCCGCCCACAGCCATCGACCCACGCATGACCAGGAAGTCTTTGTTGGGTAAGAAACGATAATACTTTCAAAGTAAAGGCACAAAGTTCATGTGTTTATTCTACATGAAGAGCATCCTCCGACACATTGAGAATAGTATTTAAGTATTGTAGTGTATTTACTAAGTATTACAAAGTATTTATGAAGTAATGAAAAAGTCAAGAGACTTTTCTCCCTCCAGTGAAGCAGCCTGTCAACGTGCACGTGGGCGAGGGGGGGGTGGTCCAGTCTCCAGGCTTCCCAGACTCCTCATACCCCCCCAACGTGTACCTGCAGTGGCGGCTGAGGGCGGAGCCTGGCCACCGGGTCCGCCTGGACTTCCACACGCTGATCCTGGAGGACGACTGCCAGAAGGACTTTGTCCAAATCTACGACTCGCTGGCCCCCATAAGGGAGCGGGTCCTCACAGAGTGAGACCTGCACCAGATCCCCAGGGATCCCCAGGGATCCCCAGGGATCCTCAGGGGGCCAACGGTCCTTCATTGCTAAATTTATGCTAGTGACTTTCATGGTAGTGACCAGCTTCTTTTGAGACTTAAATGCGAACATGTGACCCAAATATGAGATTCAACATGTGATGAACTGTATTTTACACACATGTACCATTTACTTTAGTCCAACTGTATTTATTGTTTTTATTATGTGGTTAAACAACCTTTTCTTCTACTTCCGTCCCAACATGGACACAACAAAATCACACAAAGTGGTTTATATTAAGTTAAAACAGAGAATAAAGTATAAATATATCAATTTAGGACCAAATAGATTAAAATAGAAATGTATTCTTAGCGAGATGAATAAAAAAAAACTGTGCTTTAGGAATTAGATTTAATAGTAAATGGTACAGTTTGTGTGTTTATTCAGTGTTGTTGTTTACTGAGATGTTCTTGTTGCTCCTCCTCAGGCAGTGTGGGTACCCTCACGAGTCTCTCTCCTTCCTCTCCTCCGGAAACGTGCTGCTGCTCCTCTTCATCGCCAGCGAGGGGCAGAACTTCCCCGGCTTCAGGGCCAACTTCTCCCAGATCCCTGTGGGGGGGCTCGGTACGACTCCACTCGCCAAACATTTACGGTTGTGGTCGTGACCAGTGTAACTGAGGGTTACCGGTGTGACCTTTGACCTCTGCGTCCTGCTGAGGTCTCCTTCCTATTTTCAGAGTGTGGAGGGACGCTGAGCGGGGACCAAGGATCCTTCTCGTCACCTTTCTTCCCCTCCAATTATCCTCCTCAGACCAAATGTGTGTGGAACATCAAGGTAGGTCCACCACCCTAAGGGGATCATCCTCTGGAGAGCAGGTAGATTTTATTCCTGTTAAACTGATTCATATTTTACTCAGATATGAATTTCCATTTGAGCCTCTGTAATTGTTTTGTCTCTGTTGTCCATTTCTTTTTTAGGCCCCAAAAGAAAAGTTTTTGAAGGTTCATTTTAAGAAGTTTTTCTTGGGTAACTCCAGCAGCCAGTGCAGCAATGATTATGTAGAGGTCAACGGTCAAAGGTCAGCAGGCTGTTTTTACTTCAGCATCTTCATGGTGTTAATTCTGAGGATTTGAAACATGTGATGATGTGACTTAAACCCAAAGCTTTAGATCTGACCACATGGTGACTGGGAGAGAGTGCTTTGACTCAGACATGATGTCATTAAAGTTGTTGTTCTTGGCCTCTTTGACTGAGCCAGACACTTTAATGAATCAGTGACCTGCCAAGATAGGACAAAGTCACTGAAGCTCACATTAAATCTGAAGTCCACCAAGTCCAGACCACCAAGTCAAGAACAATAAGTTAAGGTAATTTGACATTTAAAGAGTAGGTAAAAACCTACTCTTGAAATGTCAACAGGTCTTCCAAATGTAAGTCCCTAGTCTAGTCCGCCAGGTTGAGATCACCAAGTACACTTGCAAACTAATAAGCTTCAAGTCTCAAGTTATAAACCAAATGAAGATCTACAACTTGAAACTCAAAAGTCCTAAACAAGAAAAACAAGTTCCAAGCACCAGAAAGTTCGATCCAAAATCTCAATCAGGAATCATTTTTGCCAAGTATGTTAACACAAGAAAATAATTTGATTGATGGTGATTGAGTCCCAACCAGCAAGGTTCATGTCAAGTCCCAAACATATACCAGTTTTTGAATTAATTTTTGACAGGAAAACCAATCATTTCTTTTATTATTATTATTATTATTATTTTTTTAGAATGTGTGGCAGAAAACCCCAAAGCACCGTGGTCACCAGCCGAAGCAACGAGATGAGCATCATGTTCAACTCGGACTCGTCCTACGTGGACCAGGGCTTCACTGCTGAGTACGAAGCCTTCGTCCCGACCAATCGTGAGACAAGTACATCTCAACTACTTTTAACCCAATATCTAGCAATTCTATCCATTTCCAACGCATCCCCTTCCTTTGTGTCATCCTCACCCTATGATGTCACCGATCAGCTTGTCCTGGAAGGTTCCAGTGCTCCAACAACCTCTGCATTAACCAGACGCTGCAGTGCGACGGCTGGAACGACTGCGGAGACAGCTCTGACGAGGACAACTGCAGTGAGTTTTACCCAAATGTAAAACGGAAATGTAAAACGTTTCTGTCACTCTCAGAATTCTCCTTTAAGTCTTGAGGAGACCGTAGAAATTAAAACTCAATTTAATTTAGTCACAATTAGTCTGTAGAATGAGCAAACCAATGAGATCCAAAAGCCCCTCTGGTCAGAGACCCTTGGAACATCCCAGTGACAGCCCTTATAAGGCATGGGTCCATCGATCTCATTGACAGCCCTTATAAGGCATGGGTCCATCCATCCCATTGACAGCCCTTATAAGGCATGGGTCCATCCATCCCATTGACAGCCCTTATAAGGCATGGGTCCATCCATCCCATTGACAGCCCTGATAAGGCATGGGTCCACCCTTTACATTCCAATGGTTCTTCTGGTACCTCCTCAGGTGTTGAGTGCATTTCCTCTCTTCTCAGTTATTTCCCATCATGTCTTGTTCTCCATCGCAGAGTGCGAGGCCTCTCAGATGAAGTGTAAAAATGGCCGCTGCAAACCCAAGTTCTGGGAGTGTGACGGGTTCGATGACTGTGGAGACGCCAGCGACGAAGAAAACTGTGGTGGGTGGAACCGCTGAGAAGAATCCACGAATATATCCGCATCCAAACTATGAAAACGTTCCTCTGTCTGCAGGGAAATGCAAAGCAGGAGAGTTTTCCTGCAGAAACGGCCGCTGCGTCCCAGAAAGGTCAGAGTGCAACGGGAAAGACGACTGCTCAGACGGGTCGGACGAGTCGAGATGTGTGAAGTGTAAGTTGATGAAACGTCACTGCTGTGATTGGCTCCTCGGCTCCACTTCTTCTTCTCTGGTTTCTCAATGCGTTGTCCTGCATGATGATAGTTCAGTCACACATAAGGAAGTGTGAATTTGTTCGTCTGGTGGGTTATCTTCCTCTGTTTTATAGAGACACTCTATTAATCAACTATCATAATCAATGGGCTCTGCTGGAGGCTTCATGACGTCACCATGACTACGGCCACATCTCATATACAGTCTCCATAATCAATGACATCACAATGACCTCATCACAGGACCCACCTAAAGGAAAAATAAAAGTTTGTTTAGAATGAGCAGTGGTAGTAAGAGTTTTACTACTACTACTAGAACTACTACTACTACTACTACTACTAGTGTCCTGGCGTTGCAGCACCATTGGTAGCATTGGTAGTAGTACTTATACTGTGTCCTTTCCTTCAGCCCTGGTGTTGCAGCAGTGCTCTGAGTTCACCTTCCGCTGCAAGAGCGGACTCTGCATCAGCAAAGTGAACCCTGAGTGTGACGGAGAGCTGGACTGCGAGGACGGGTCCGATGAGAACGACTGCAGTACGTTACATTACATAATTTCATGTCATTTCATGTCATTTAGCTGACGCTTTTATCCAAAGCGACTTTCATTGCATTTTAACCCATAACAGTTTGCCTGGGGAGCAATTAGGGGTCAGGTGTCTTGCTCAGGGACACTTCGACATGGCACATGGAGCAGCCGAGATTTGAACTGCCAACCTTGCGGCTCGCAGTGCATCATGCTACTCCTCGCCCCCCTTCCCCCCCCCAAACACACACAGACTATGACCTGTGTGGCTTTTTCCTGTGTCTGTGCTCTCAGCGTGCGGGATGAGGCCATACCGCAGCTCCCGCATCGTGGGGGGGGAGGCGTCCCGGGAGGGCGAGTGGCCATGGCAGGTCAGCCTCCACGTGGCGGGCACGGGTCACGTGTGCGGGGGGTCGGTGCTTAGCAACCGTTGGCTGCTGACCGCTGCTCACTGCGTCCAGGACAACGGGCCTAACAAGTAGGTGCATTGAGCCTGTTTCATGGGCGTTCTGTGATGTTTCTAGTTTTTTTCTCTGATCTAGATTTTCAAAATGCAAGTTCTGCTCACAACCGTCATGACTAGAAGTGGAACTCAAACAGACAAAAGACAAAATGTCTGAGAGGACAAACCCCACAGAGAAATAAGACCGTTACCGTTTTCTGTGAGAGGGACACTTCTTTAGACACTCCCAACAGAAAGGAACGTGTTGTACTTTAAGTAGCTCACAATAACCATTTGGACATGTCAGTGGTAAGGAGCTCATCTGGAGGACGTAAATGATGTTGAAGTTGCCCGTAGCAACAGTGCATTGAGTTTTAAAACGCTGTTGCCCAGGTGAGACATAAAGACGAGGAAAAAAGTGTCCAGGTTGGGAAATACCAAGGTTACCCCTTAAAGCCACGAGTGACTACCTGGACCTTTGAGCTCTGTGTGTAATGACCCAGGTACTCCCAGGCCGACCAATGGGAGGCCCTGCTGGGTCTGCACGTGCAGAGTCAGACCAACGAGTGGACGGTGAGGCGGAAGGTGAGGCGGATCATCGCCCACGCGGACTACAACTCCTTCACCTACGACAACGACTTGGCCGTGATGGAGCTGGACGCCAACGTCCCCCTCAACCAGAACATCTGGCCCATCTGTCTGCCCTCCGCCACCTACGACTTCCCAGCAGGCCGAGAGGCGTGGATCACCGGCTGGGGGGCCACGAGGGAGGGAGGTGAGTCAACGGCGTGCGCCGCTCACAGGAAGTGACCTGCTTCATGTTTCAGAGATGTTGTCCAAAACTTTTTGATGATGATTAATATTCATGTTTTCAAACGTAAAGAAACACAATGAAGCACTTTAATAATAAAATCTCCCCTATAGTTTTTTAAAAGTTGAACAAATTATACAGAACGCTGCTGTAAAAATCTGCATCAGCCTTCAACAACTAATATTTCAATAGAGATTAAACCGTATTGTTCAGACAACAGATGTTTTATTTATAGTAAAATTCTTTTTAAGGATAATCACGCAGAAGTAGTTGTGATTACTGATCAATAAATATTGATTGAAGAGGTTTAAAGTGATTCCACGTTCCCACGGTAACCAACTCTGAGGAATAGCTTTGATAAAGTCCACTCCAGATTCTTCTAGGATGCTTTTATTGTGAAACCCTTGATACTGGAACAGGAAGTTGTTCCAATTTAAATCTAAGCTTACATTGTTGCACATGAGATCTGTCGCTTTCAATTGAACCATTGAACAGTTGTGTTCTCTATCTACTAAACTAAGCAACATCAATCAGTAAAGAGACTCCCTCCAATCCTACAGTGGGTTGTAAGTGTTAATGAGCTTCATCAGATTGCATGTTAGTCTAAAACGTGGTAACATCTGATGGTGTCGCCTATAGGCCTGGCTGCCACCGTCCTGCAGAAGGCGGAGGTCAGGATCATCAACAGTACGGTGTGCAAGAGTCTGATGGGCAACCAGGTCACCGACAGGATGCTGTGCGCCGGCGTTCTCAAAGGGGGCGTGGACGCCTGTCAGGTAACGCTGGTCACACAACACAAATCTGTGGGGATGAACGTACCCTGTGGACCTCACGCAGACCGCCAAAGGCCATCAGGCAGGGGAGGCTTTAGGGCGGGGCTACACGCTGATTGACAGGGCCCCATTAAAGCAGGGGATGCTTTATTAGTTGGAATGCTTCAAGCATTCCAAGTATTGTTCTTCTAATCTTTATTCCGCCTTATTAGTTGGAATGCTTCAAGCATTCCAAGTATTGTTCTTCTAATCTTTATTAGTTGGAATGCTTCAAGCATTCCAAGTATTGTTCTTCTAATCTTTATTCCGCCTTATTCTACTATTTCTTCCGCCGCACCTTTCAACTCCTTCACACTTTCAGCTATTAAGACCATTCAAATATTAAAATGTTCAGCTCATTCAGGGGAGGGGTGCTATGACTTTTCAGCTTTTTAGCTCTTATAATTGAATTAATATAAATTAATATCTTCAACCTTTTTAACATGGTTTCCTAATGGATTAAATTTTCAAATCCTTTCAAAACTTCTTCAACTTTCAACTTTTTCAGCTTTTCCAATCTTTCAGCTAGAGACACCATTTAAACTTTAAAATGTTGACACAAGTCTTAACAATTTTATTAAAAAAACAGCTTGTTGATATCTATTATACTTTTTTCATAATCACTAATTATGTTTCATTAGTTTTGGGGTTCTTTTTGAATTTACAGTGCGCGCTAGAGTGAGGAGAAAGTCAGACAACAAAAGAAGGTCCATGTTTTGTAAACTGCTGGTAGAGCAGTTTTAAAACACATAGAGACATAAAAACTACACTCAAACGTTCGGTAGAGTCTTGTGTCTCTCAAAATGTCATTATTTTTTGGCTACTCCAAATAGTTTTGCTCCAGAAAGCATTTGTTTGACGTGTGGGTTCTCAGTAACTCTCTGTGAGCTAAGTGCAGCTGCTGCGTTGCCGCGCCAACGAGCTGGGGCTCTGTGACTCACAGCTGATCCTAATTAGCTGATTAGTGCAGCCTGACATGACCTGCTTCTCTCCACCTTCTCTCATCATTTCAAAGCAACCCCCATGGAGGGAGTTCTTACTGTAATGTTTGATGAGGCCTATTAAATAATATATACTGTCTCTCAACCCCCCCACCCCCCCACCCACTCACCCAATACCATCATTTCAAAATAAAAGCTGCAATGATTATGTTATTTAAACATGAAGCTTAGGATTCAGCTGTTTTGTTAAATACTTATTGGGCTTTCAAATAGTACTACAACCACTACTAATATTTCTAGTACTTCTTGTAGTACTTATAGTATTTCAACTGGTATTATTACTAAATGACTTTTACTACTACTAATATTACTAGTACTACTAGTATTTCAACCCAATGGAGGGAATTCTTACTGTAATGTTTTATGAGGCCTATTAAATAATATATACTGTCTCTCAACCCCCCACCCCCCACCCACTCCCCCAATGCCATCATTTCAAAATAAAAGCTGCAATGATTATGTTATTTAAACATAAAGCTTAGGATTCAGCTGTTTCGTTGAATACTTTTTGCGCTTTCAAATAGTACTACAACCACTACTAAAATGTCTAGTACTTCTAGTAGTACTTCTAGTATTTCAACTGGTATTATTACTAAAATACTTTTACTACTAGTATTTCAACCCAATGGAGGGAATTCTTACTGTAATGATTGATGAGGCCTTCTAATATATTCTGTCTCTCAACCCCCCCACCCCCTCACCCAATACCATCATTTCAAAATAAAAGCTGCAATGATCATGTTATTTAAACATGAAGCTTAGGATTCAGCTGTTTTGTTAAATACTTATTGGGCTTTCAAATAGTACTACAACCACTACTAATATTTCTAGTACTTCTAGTAGTACTTCTAGTATTTCAACTGGTAGTATTACTAAAATGACTTTTACTACTACTATTACTAGTACTACTAGTATTTCAACCCAATGGAGGGAATTCTTACTGTAATGTTTGATGAGGCCTATTAAATAATATATACTGTCTCTCAGCCCCCCCCCACCCACTCGCCCAATACCATCATTTCAAAATAAAAGCTGCAATGATTATCTGTAATTTAGCCATGACGCTTAGGATTCAGCTGTTTTGTTGAATACGTATTGCTCTTTCAAATAGTACTACAACCACTACTAATATTTCTAGTACTTTTAGTAGTACTTCTAGTATTTCAACTGGTATTATTACTAAATTACTTTTACTAGTACTACTAGTATTTCAACCCCCATGGAGGGAATTCTTACTGTAATGTTTGATGAGGCCTATTAAATAATATATACTGTCTCTCAACCCCCCCCCACCCCCCCACCCACTCGCCCAATACCATCATTTCAAAATAAAAGCTGCAATGATTATCTGTAATTTAGCCATGACGCTTAGGATTAAGCTGTTTTGTTAAATACGTATTGCTCTTTCAAATAGTACTACAACCACTACTAATATTTCTAGTACTTTTAGTAGTACTTCTAGTATTTCAACTGGTATTATTACTAAAATGACTTTTACTACTACTAATATTACTAGTACTACTAGTATTTCAACCCCAATGGAGGGAATTCTTACTGTAATGTTTGATGAGGCCCATCAATTAATAACTTTTTAGTTTTCTTAGCTTAGGGCGACTGTGGGTGAGTGGGGAGCGCGGGCGGCCGTCCTCCAATCAGAGGGTTGGCGGTCTGATCCCAGGCCTGGCTAACCTGCACGTCAATGTGTCCTTGGGCAAGACACTTAATCCCAACATTGTTCCTCTAACGGTGACTACAGTGTGTGAATATTAGTTACTGATGGGCAGGTGCCACTGTGTATGGTAGGTCCTGTCATAGGTGTGTGAATGGGTGAATTATGTAATGTAGTGTTAAGGTGCTTTGAGTGGTCAGAAGACTAGAAGAGCGCTGTACAAATCTATTTTACCAAGTCCATTTGCTTTGAATAACAAACATTCTGTCTCCCAAACCCCCCCCCCCACCCAATTCCATTATTTAAAAATCAAAGCCTCAATGATTATCTGTACCTCAAAAATAGGTACACCACAATTGCTTTCAAATACTAGTGAAACTAGTGAAACTAGTACTTACTTCTTCTACTGCTGCTAGTACCACAATTACAGCTATAGTACTAAACCTTAAATTACTACAAAAAAAAATATTATTTCTGTGTTTTCAAATTCATAGAAGCTTCTCCCATTTCTGTTCTTTTGCAATTCTTTCAAGTTGATTTCAGCTTTTCTCATTTCTGTATTTTCAGCCATTTTTAAATGTATTTCAGCTGTTTCTATTCTTTCCGCAATGTTTATAATACTTTCAGCTTGTTTCATTTCTGTACTTTAAGCAACTTTTTGAAATTAATTTCAGCTTTCTGCATTCCAACGCATTTTCAGCAGGAAATGCATTTTCTAGTTAGTTGGAATGCTTCAAGCATTCCAAGTATTGTTCTTCTAATCTTTATTCCGCCTTATTCATCTTCTTCATATTATTCTATTTCTTCCGCCGCACCTTTCAACTCCTTCACACTTTCAGTTATTAAGACCATTCAAATATTAAAATGTTCAGCTCATTCAGGGGAGGGGTGCTATGACTTTTCAGCTTTTTAGCTCTTATAATTGAATTAATATAAATTAATATCTTCAACCTTTTTAACATGGTTTCCTAATGGATTAAATTTTCAAATCCTTTCAAAACTTCTTCAACTTTCAACTTTTTCAGCTTTTCCAATCTTTCAGCTAGAGACACCATTTAAACTTTAAAATGTTGCCACAAGTCTTAACAATTTTATTAAAAAACAGCTTGTTGATATCTATTATAGTTTTTTCATAATCACTAATTATGTTTCAGTAGTTTTGGGGTTTCTTTAGAATTTAGAGTGGAGTTTTCCGGATTGTCCCGGCATTTAGAGTGAGCGCCGTGTCAGGATTCAGTAAAAAAAAAAGAGGCACTTTTATCTTTACGGCCACAATATTCACTTTTCAGCCTTCATTTAAAAAGAAAACATTAGCCGTGCTTGTGCTGGTTGGACTCGTATAAGTTTGAAATCTCAGAGTCATTTACTTTTTGCGTGAGGAGCCTGATTGTCAGACAAAGTCTGCCCCGAGCCCCATAAGCTTCCATACAAATCTGCCGACATTTAAAAAAAAAAAAACACAGCCGGTACACTTTTTGTAAACGGCTGTTTGAGCCGTTTTAAAACACATAGAGACATAAAAACTACACTCATGCGTTTAATAGGGTCTTGGGTCTCTCAAAATGTCATAATTTTTTGGCTACCCCATATAGTTTTGCTCCAAGAAGCATTTGTTTGAGGTGTGGATTTTGTCTAAATCTCTTCACTCTCTTCGCCGTGAGCTAATTAGCGACCAGCTGTTGATCGATGGCCATAAAGACGTAGCTCAGGGACGTGTAGGTTTAACCGTGGTTAGATAACGGTACGTATGGACGTGCAGGTTTAACCGTGGTTAGATAACGGTACGTATGGACGTGCAGGTTTAACCGTGGTTAGATAACGGTACGTATGGACGTGCAGGTTTAACCGTGGTTAGATAACGGTACGTATGGACGTGCAGGTTTAACCGTGGTTAGATAACGGTACGTATGGACGTGCGTGTCGTGAGTTGGGACGGAGACCCGGGATGAGCAGACCGTAAGTAATGTGGAGGCTGGACCGTAAGATATTTGAGACATGTGAGAGCCATAAGTACTAGAGTGCTAGCTAGCTAAACTGCTAACAAGGCTACTCCCCGCTGGAGACTTAAACCGTGGGTGTGACGTTGTTCATTCGGTGTTGTCATTAAGCTGCAGGCACGTGAGTTTATTTTCTTACGCGAGTGATACTATTAATAACCTTTTCGCGGACCGCAAGAAGGTCCGTAGGTTAATAAGCACGTCAAAAGTTACGGGGAGTGGCGTGACGTTGTTCCTTCGGGGATTGAGCTGCAGATACGTGAGTTTGTTTTCTTACGCGAATGACAGGAGATCGTTTGGTCTTTATTTTACGCAACAGAGCGTCAACTTAATATACTATTAATAACCTTCATCGGACCGCAAGAAGGTCCGTCAGTTAATAAGCACGTCAAAAGTTACGGTGGACCAGCCGGGGTTAGGGGGGAGGAGGGGGTCCGCTGGTGGGCGAAACTGCGCACTGAGGAGTGAACAATTGTAATCGAGATGGGGGCTGTAGAATTTGTGTGTGTCCACTAACATGTAATTGTCCAAGTGAAACACGTAGTACTTGTATTAGTCATTGGCGCTGTATGCGTCCATCTTTATTTCACAAAACCGCGCATCTTTATGACATCATCAAGACATGACGGTTAACTTATCCGGAAGTATCCAGGGGCGTTTTTGATGGGACCGCCACGAAGCTTTCAGTAATTTCTACACTATTTGCAAACTTTTGAGGCACTCACCAACCATGCAAAATGTTTTTATATTTTATTTTGACTTGTTGCCAGGATCTTCTCCTGTCTTGTTTATTCTGTGCACATGGGCAGGTGCCACTGTGTATGGTAGGTTGTGTCATCAGTGTATTAATGGGTGAGAGATGTCATCTAGTATTAAAGCGCTTTGAGTTGTCAGAAGACTAGCAAAGCGGTGTACAAGTTCATTAAGTTTGAATGAAAAAGATTCAGCAATGTTTAGAAGTAATTTAAGCTTTTATTAGTTCTGTATTTTGTCAAATTCATAGAAGCTTCCCCCATTTCTGTTTTTTCCAATTCTTTCAAGTTCGTTTCAGCTTTTCTCATTTCTGTATTTCAGCTTTTTCTATTCTTTCAGCAATGTTTAGAATAATTTCAGCTTGTTGCATTTTAAGCAACTTTTTGAAATTAATTCCAGCTTTTATTATTTCTGTGATTTCAAATTCATAGAAGCTTCTCCCATTTCAGTTTTTTTGCAATTGTTTCAAGTTCATTTCAGCTTTACTCATTTCTGTATTTTCAGCCATTTTAAAATGTATTTCAGCTTTTTCTATTCTTTCAGCAATATTTAGAATAATTCCAGCTTGTTTCATTTCTGTACTTTAAGCAACTTTTTGAAATTAACTTCAGCTTTTTGCATTCCAACGCATTTTCAGCAGGAAATGCATTTTCTAGTTCCGACTTATTCATCTTCTTCATATTCTATTTCTTCCGCCGCACCTTTCAACTCCTTCACACTTTCAGCTATTAAGACCATTCAAATATTAAAATGTTCAGCTCATTCAGGGGAGGGGTGCTATGACTTTTCAGCTTTTTAGCTCTTATAATTGAATTAATATAAATTAATATCTTCAACCTTTTTAACATGGTTTCCTAATGTATTAAATTTCAAATCCTTTCAAAACTTCTTCAACTTTCAACTTTTTCAGCTTTTCCAATCTTTCAGCTAGAGACACCATTTAAACTTTAAAATGTTGACACAAGTCTTAACAATTTCCTAAAAAAAACAGCTTGTTGATATCTATTATAGTTTTTTCATAACCACTCATTATGTTTCACTAGTTTTGGGGTCCTTTTCGAATTTAGAGTGAGCGCTAGAGTGCGGGCAAAGTCGGAAGACAAGAGAGGGTCCATGTTTTGTAAACTGTTGGTAGAGCAGTTTTAAAAGACATAAAGACATAAAAACTACACTCAAACGTTCGGTAGAGTCTTGTGTCGCTCAAAATGTAATTATTTTTTGGCTACTCCAAATAGTTTTGCTCCAGGAAGCATTTGTTTGAGGTGTGGGTTCTCGGTAACTGTCTGTGAGCTAAGTGCACCTTGCTCCGTTGCCGCGCCAACGAGCTGGGGCTCTTTCTGTGACTCACAGCTGATCCTAATTAGCTGATTAGTGCAGCCTGACATGACCTCCTTCTCTCCACCTTCTCTCATCATTTCAAACCCCCATGGAGGGAGTTCTTACTGTAATGTTTGATGAGGCCTATTAAATAATATATACTGTCTCTCAACCCCCCCACCCACTCCCCCAATACCATCATTTCAAAATAAAAGCTGCAGTGATTATGTTATTTAAACATGAAGCTTAGGATTCAGCTGTTTCGTTGAATACTTATTGCGCTTTCAAATAGTACTACAACCACTACTAATATTTCTAGTACTTCTAGTAGTACTTCTAGTATTTAAACTGGTATTATTACTAAAATACTTTTACTACTAGTATTTCAACCCAATGGAGGGAATTCTTACTGTAATGTTTGATGAGGCCTATTAAATAATATATACTGTCTCTCAACCCCCCACCCCGCCACCCACTCACCCAATACCATCATTTCAAAATAAAAAGCTGCAGTGATTATGTTATTTAAACATAAAGCTTAGGATTCAGCTGTTTCGTTGAATACTTATTGCGCTTTCAAATAGTACTACAACCACTACTAGAATGTCTAGTACTTCTAGTAGTACTTCTAGTATTTCAACTGGTATTATTACTAAAATACTTTTACTACTAGTATTTCAACCCAATGGAGGGAATTCTTACTGTAATGTTTGATGAGGCCTATTAAATAATATATACTGTCTCTCAACCCCTGCACCTACTCACCCACTCCCCCAATACCATCATTTCAAAATAAAAGCTGCAATGATTATCTAATTTAGCCATGAAGCTTAGGATGAAGCTGTTTTGTTAAATACGTATTGCTCTTTCAAATAGTACTACAACCACTACTAATATTTCTAGTACTTCTAGTAGTACTTCTAGTATTTCAACTGGTAGTATTACTAAAATGACTTTTACTACTACTAATATTACTAGTACTACTAGTATTTCAACCCCAATGGTGGGAATTCTTACTGTAATGTTTGATGAGGCCCATCAATTAATAACTTTAGTTTTCTTAGCTTAGGGCGACTGTGGGTGAGTGGGGAGCGCGGGCGGCCGTCCTCCAATCAGAGGGTTGGCGGTCTGATCCCAGGCCTGGCTAACCTGTATGTCACTGTGTCCTTGGGCAAGACACTTGATCCCAGAATTGTTCCTCTAGCTGTGACTACACTGTGTGAATGTTAGTTACTGGTTGGGCAGGTGCCACTGTGTATGGTAGGTCCTGTCATTGGTGTGTGAATGGGTGAATGATGTTATGTAGTGTTAAGGTGCTTTGAGTGGTCAGAAGACTAGAAGAGCGCTGTACAAATCTATTTTACCAAGTCCATTTGGTTTGAATAACAAACAGTCTGTCTCTCAAACCCCCCCACCCAATTCCATTATTTCAAAATAAAAGCCTCAATGATTATCTGTACCTCAACAATGGGTACACCACAATTGCTTTCAAATACTAGTGAAACTAGTACTTACTTCTTCTACTGCTGCTAGTACCACAATTACAACTATAGTACTAAACTTTATATTACTACAAAAAATGTATTTTTTAATTCTCAGCTTTTCCTATTTCTATTATTTCAGCTTTTATTATTTGTGTTTTCAAATTCATAGAAGCTTCTCCCATTTCTTTTTTTGCAATTCTTTCAAGTTCATTTCAGCTTTTCTCATTTCTGTAATTTCAGCAATTTTAAATGTATTTCAGCCTTTTCTATTTCAGCAATGTTTAGAAAATTTCTGTATTTTCAGCCATTTTTAAATGTATTTCAGCTTGTTTCAATTCTGTACTTTAAGCAACTTTTTCATATTATTTTCAGCCTGCATTCCAACGCATTTTCAGCAGGAAATGCATTTTCTAGTTAGTTGGAATGCTTCAAGCATTCCAAGTATTGTTCTTCTAATCTTTATTAGTTGGAATGCTTCAAGCATTCCAAGTATTGTTCTTCTAATCTTTATTCCGCCTTATTCATCTTCTTCATATTATTATTCTTCTATTTCTTCCGCCGCACCTTTCAACTCCTTCACACTTTCAGCTATTAAGACCATTCAAATATTAAAATGTTCAGCTCATTCAGGGGAGGGGTGCTATGACTTTTCAGCTTTTTAGCTCTTATAATTGAATTAATATAAATTAATATCTTCAACCTTTTTAACATGGTTTCCTAATGGATTAAATTTTCAAATCATTTCAAAACTTCTTCAACTTTCAACTTTTTCAGCTTTTCCAATCTTTCAGCTAGAGACACCATTTAAACTTTAAAATGTTGCCACAAGTCTTAACAATTTCATTAAAAAAACAGCTTGTTGATATCTATTATAGTTTTTTCATAATCACTAATTATGTTTCAGTAGTTTTGGGGTTTCTTTAGAATTTAGAGTGGAGTTTTCCGGATTGTCCCGCGATTTAGAGTGAGCGCCGTGTCAGGATTCAGTAAAAAAAAAAGAGGCACTTTTATCTTTACGGCCACAATATTCACTTTTCAGCCTTCATTTAAAAAGAAAACATTAGCCGTGCTTGTGCTGGTTGGACTCGTATAAGTTTGGAATCTCAGAGTTATTTACTTTTTGCGTGAGGAGCCTGATTGTGAGACAAAGTCTGCCCCGAGCCCCATAAGCTTCCATACAAATCTGGCGACATTTAAAAAAAAAAAAACACAGCCGGTACACTTTTTGTAAACGGCTGTTTGAGCCGTTTTAAAACACATAGAGACATAAAAACTACACTCATGCGTTTGGTAGGGTCTTGGGTCTCTCAAAATGTCATAATTTTTTGGCTACCCCATATAGTTTTGCTCCTAGAAGCATTTGTTTGAGGTGTGGATTTTGTCTAAATCTCTTCACTCTCTTCGCCGTGAGCTAATTAGCGACCAGCTGTTGATCGATGCCCATAAAGACGCAGCTCAGGGACGTGCAGGTTTAACCGTGGTTAGATAACGGTACGTATGGACGTGCGTGTCGTGAGTTGGGACGGAGACCCGGGATGAGCAGACCGTAAGTAATGTGGAGGCTGGACCGTAAGATATTTGAGACATGTGAGAGCCATAAGTACTAGAGTGCTAGCTAGCTATACTGCTAACGAGGCTACTCCCCGCTGGAGACTTAAACCGTGGGTGTGACGTTGTTCCTTCGGTGTTGTCATTAAGCTGCAGGCACGTGAGTTTATTTTCTTACGCGAGTGATACTATTAATAACCTTTTCGCGGACCGCAAGAAGGTCGTAGGTTAATAAGCACGTCAAAAGTTACGGGGAGTGGCGTGACGTTGTTCCTTCGTGGATTGAGCTGCAGATACGTGAGTTTGTTTTCTTACGCGAATGACAGGAGATCGTTTGGTCTTTATTTTACGCAACAAAGCGTCAACTTAATATACTATTAATAACCTTCATCGGACCGCAAGAAGGTCCGTCAGTTAATAAGCACGTCAAAAGTTACGGTGGACCAGCCGGGGTTAGGGGGGAGGAGGGGGTCCGCTGGTGGGCGAAACTGCGCACTGAGGAGTGAACAATTGTAATCGAGATGGGGGCTGTAGTATTTGTGTGTGTCCACTAACATGTAATTGTCCAAGTGAAACACGTAGTACTTGTATTAGTCATTGGCGCTGTAAGCGTCCATGTTTATTTCACAAAACCGCGCATCTTTATGACATCATCAAGACATGACGGTTAACTTATCCGGAAGTATCCAGGAGCGTTTTTGATGGCACCGCCACGAAGCTTTCAGTAATTTCTACACTATTTGCAAACTTTTGAGGCACTCACCAACCATGCAAAATGTTTTTATATTTTATTTTGACTTGTTGCCAGGATCTTCTCCTGTCTTGTTTATTCTGTGCACATGGGCAGGTGCCACTGTGTATGGTAGGTTGTGTCATCAGTGTATTAATGGGTGAGAGATGTCATCTAGTATTAAAGCGCTTTGAGTTGTCAGAAGACTAGCAAAGCGGTGTACAAGTTCATTAAGTTTGAATGAAAAAGATTCAGCAATGTTTAGAAGTAATTTAAGCTTTTATTAGTTCTGTATTTTGTCAAATTCATAGAAGCTTCTCCCATTTCAGTTTTTTTGCAATTGTTTCAAGTTCGTTTCAGCTTTTCTCATTTCTGTATTTTCAGCAATTTTTAAATGTATTTCAGCCTTTTTTATTTCAGCAATGTTTAGAATAATTTCAGCTTTTATTATTTCTGTGATATCAAATTCATAGAAGCTTCTCCCATTTCTGTTTTTTTGATATTCTTTCAAGTTCATTTCAGCTTTTCTCATTTATGTATTTCAGCTTTTTCTATTCTTTCAGCAATGTTTAGAATAATTTTAGCTTGTTGCATTTTAAGCAACTTTTTGAAATTAATTCCAGCTTTTATTATTTCTGTGATTTCAAATTCATAGAAGCTTCTCCCATTTCAGTTTTTTTGCAATTGTTTCAAGTTCATTTCAGCTTTACTCATTTCTGTATTTTCAGCCATTTTAAAATGTATTTCAGCTTTTTCTATTCTTTCAGCAATATTTAGAATAATTTCAGCTTGTTTCATTTCTGTACTTTAAGCAACTTCTTGAAATTAACTTCAGCTTTTTGCATTCCAACGCATTTTCAGCAGGAAATGCATTTTCTAGTTCCGACTTATTCATCTTCTTCATATTATTCTATTTCTTCCGCCGCACCTTTCAACTCCTTCACACTTTCAGCTATTAAGACCATTCAAATATTAAAATGTTCAGCTCATTCAGGGGAGGGGTGCTATGACTTTTCAGCTTTTTAGCTCTTATAATTGAATTAATATAAATTAATATCTTCAACCTTTTTAACATGGTTTCCTAATGGATTAAATTTTCAAATCCTTTCAAAACTTCTTCAACTTTCAACTTTTTCAGCTTTTCCAATCTTTCAGCTAGAGACACCATTTAAACTTTAAAATGTTGACACAAGTCTTAACAATTTTATAAAAAAAACAGCTTGTTGATATCTATTATAGTTTTTTCATAAACACTAATTATGTTTCATTAGTTTTGGGGTTTCTTTCGAATTTAGAGTGGAGTTTTCCGGATTGTCCCGCGATTTAGAGTGAGCGCCGTGTGAGGATTCAGTAAAAAAAAAAGAGGCACTTTTATCTTTACGGCCACAATATTCACTTTTCAGCCTTCATTTAAAAAGAAAACATTAGCCGTGCTTGTGCTGGTTGGACTCGTATAAGTTTGGAATGTCAGAGTTATTTACTTTTTGCGTGAGGAGCCTGGTTGTGAGACAAAGTCTGCCCCGAGCCCCATACGCTTCCATACAAATCTGCCGACATTTAAAAAAAAAAAACACAGCCGGTACACTTTTTGTAAACGGCTGTTTGAGCAGTTTTAAAACACATAGAGACATAAAAACTACACTCAAACGTTCGGTAGAGTCTTGTGTCTCTCAAAATGTCATTATTTTTTGGCTACTCCAAATAGTTTTGCTCCAGGAAGCATTTGTTTGAGGTGTGGATTTTGTCTAAATCTCTTCACTGCGAGCTAATTAGCGATCAGCTGTTGATCGATGGCCATAAAGACGCAGCTCAGGGACGTGCAGGTTTAACCGTGGTTAGATAACGGTACGTGTGGACGTGCGTGTCGTGAGTTGGGACGGAGACCCGGGATGAGCAGACCGTAAGTAATGTGGAGGCTGGACGGTAAGATATTTGAGACATGTGAGAGCCATAAGTACTAGAGTGCTAGCTAGCTAAACTGCTAACGAGGCTACTCCCCGCTGGAGACTTAAACCGTGGTTGTGACGTTGTTCCTTCGGTGTTGTCATTAAGCTGCAGGCACGTGAGTTTATTTTTTTACGCGAGTGATACTATTAATAACCTTTTCGCGGACCGCAAGAAGGTCCGTAGGTTAATAAGCACGTCAAAAGTTACGGGGAGTGGCGTGACGTTGTTCCTTCGGTGATTGAACTGCAGATACGTGAGTTTGTTTTCTTACGCGAATGACAGGAGATCGTTTGGTCTTTATTTTACGCAACAAAGCGTCAACTTAATATACTATTAATAACCTTCATCGGACCGCAAGAAGGTCCGTCAGTTAATAAGCACGTCAAAAGTTACGGTGGACCAGCCGGGGTTAGGGGGGAGGAGGGGGTCCGCTGGTGGGCGAAACTGCGCACTGAGGAGTGAACAATTGTAATCGAGATGGGGGCTGTAGTATTTGTGTGTGTGTCCACTAACATTTAATTGTCCAAGTGAAACACGTAGTACTTGTATTAGTCATTGGCGCTGTATGCGTCCATGTTTATTTCACAAAACCGCGCATCTTTATGACATCATCAAGACATGACGGTTAACTTATCCGGAAGTATCCAGGAGCGTTTTTGATGGCACCGCCACGAAGCTTTCAGTAATTTCTACACTATTTGCAAACTTTTGAGGCACTCACCAACCATGCAAAATGTTTTTATATTTTATTTTGACTTGTTGCCAGGATCTTCTCCTGTCTGGTTTATTCTGTGCACATGGGCAGGTGCCACTGTGTATGGTAGGTTGTGTCATCAGTGTATTAATGGGTGAGAGATGTCATCTAGTATTAAAGCGCTTTGAGTTGTCAGAAGACTAGCAAAGCGGTGTACAAGTTCATTAAGTTTGAATGAAAAAGATTCAGCAATGTTTAGAAGTAATTTAAGCTTTTATTAGTTCTGTATTTTGTCAAATTCATAGAAGCTTCCCCCATTTCTGTTTTTTCCAATTCTTTCAAGTTCGTTTCAGCTTTTCTCATTTCTGTATTTTCAGCAATTTTTAAATGTATTTCAGCCTTTTTTATTTCAGCAATGTTTAGAATAATTTCAGCTTGTTGCATTTTAAGCAACTTTTTGAAATTAATTTCAGCTTTTATTATTTCTGTGATTTCAAATTCATAGAAGCTTCTCCCATTTCTGTTTTTTTGATATTCTTTCAAGTTCATTTCAGCTTTTCTCATTTATGTATTTCAGCTTTTTCTATTCTTTCAGCAATGTTTAGAATAATTTCAGCTTGTTGCATTTTAAACAACTTTTTGAAATTTATTTCAGCTTTTATTTCTGTGATTTCAAATTCATAGAAGCTTCTCCCATTTCAGTTTTTTTGCAATTGTTTCAAGTTCATTTCAGCTTTACTCATTTCTGTATTTTCAGCCATTTTAAAATGTATTTCAGCTTTTTCTATTCTTTCAGCAATATTTAGAATAATTTCAGCTTGTTTCATTTCTGTACTTTAAGCAACTTTTTGAAATTAATTTCAGCTTTTTGCATTCCAACGCATTTTCAGCAGGAAATGCATTTTCTAGTTAGTTGGAATGCTTCAAGCATTCCAAGTATTGTTCTTCTAATCTTTATTCCGCCTTATTCATCTTCTTCATATTATTATTCTTCTATTTCTTCCGCCGCACCTTTCAACTCCTTCACACTTTCAGCTATTCAGACCATTCAAATTTTAAAATGTTCAGCTCCTTCAGGAGAGGGGGGCTATGACTTTTCAGCTTTTTAGCTTTTATAATTGAATTAATATAAATTAAAAACATCAACCTTTTTTAACATGGTTTCCAATGGATTAAATTTTCAAATCCTCTTAAAACTTCTTCAACTTTCAACTTTTTCAGCTTTTCCAATCTTTCAGCTAGAGACACCATTTAAACTTTAAAATGTTGACACAAGTCTTAACAATTTCCTAAAAAAAACAGCTTGTTGATATCTATTATAGTTTTTTCATAACCACTCATTATGTTTCAGTAGTTTTGGGGTTTCTTTCGAATTTAGAGTGGAGTTTTCCGGATGGTCCCGCGATTTAGAGTGAGCGCCTTGTCAGGATTCAGTAAAAAAAAAAGAGGCACTTTTATCTTTACGGCCACAATATTCACTTTTCAGCCTTCATTTAAAAAGAAAACATTAGCCGTGCTTGTGCTGGTTGGACTCGTATAAGTTTGAAATCTCAGAGTCATTTACTTTTTGCGTGAGGAGCCCGATTGTGAGACAAAGTCTGCCCCGAGCCCCATAAGCTTCCATACAAATCTGCCGACATTTAAAAAAAAAAAACACAGCCGGTACACTTTTTGTAAACGGCTGTTTGAGCAGTTTTAAAACACACAGAGACATAAAAACTACACTCATGCGTTTGATAGGGTCTTGGGTCTCTCAAAATGTCATTATTTTTTGGCTACCCCATATAGTTTTGCTCCAGGAAGCATTTGTTTGAGGTGTGGATTTTGTCTAAATCTCTTCACTCTCTTCGCCGTGAGCTAATTAGCGACCAGCTGTTGATCTATGGCCATAAAGACGTAGCTCAGGGACGTGCAGGTTTAACCGTGGTTAGATAACGGTACGTATGGACGTGCAGGTTTAACCGTGGTTAGATAACGGTACGTATGGACGTGCGTGTCGTGAGTTGGGACGGAGACCCGGGATGAGCAGACCGTAAGTAATGTGGAGGCTGGACCGTAAGATATTTGAGACATGTGAGAGCCATAAGTACTAGATTGCTAGCTAGCTATACTGCTAACGAGGCTACTCCCCGCTGGAGACATAAACCGTGGGTGTGACGTTGTTCATTCGGTGTTGTCATTAAGCTGCAGGCACGTGAGTTTATTTTCTTACGCGAGTGATACTATTAATAACCTTTTCGCGGACCGCAAGAAGGTCCGTAGGTTAATAAGCACGTCAAAAGTTACGGGGAGTGGCATGACGTTGTCCCTTTGGGGATTGAGCTGCAGATACGTGAGTTTGTTTTCTTACGCGAATGACAGGAGATCGTTTGGTCTTTATTTTACGCAACAGAGCGTCAACTTAATATACTATTAATAACCTTCATCGGACCGCAAGAAGGTCCGTCAGTTAATAAGCACGTCAAAAGTTACGGGGAGTGGCGTGACGTTGTTCCTTCGGGGATTGAGCTGCAGATACGTGAGTTTGTTTTCTTACGCGAATGACAGGAGATCGTTTGGTCTTTATTTTACGCAACAAAGCGTCAACTTAATATACTATTAATAACCTTCATCGGACCGCAAGAAGGTCCGTCAGTTAATAAGCACGTCAAAAGTTACGGTGGACCAGCCGGGGTTAGGGGGGAGGAGGGGGTTCGCTGGTGGGCGAAACTGCGCACTGAGGAGTGAACAATTGTAATCGAGATGGGGGCTGTAGTATTTGTGTGTGTCCACTAACATTTAATTGTCCAAGTGAAACACGTAGTACTTATATTAGTCATCGGCGCTGTATGCGTCCATGTTTATTTAACAAAACCGCGCATCTTTATGACATCATCAAGACATGACGGTTAACTTATCCGGAAGTATCCAGGGGCGTTTTTGATGGGACCGCCACGAAGCTTTCAGTAATTTCTACACTATTTGCAAACTTTTGAGGCACTCACCAACCATGCAAAATGTTTTTATATTTTATTTTGACTTGTTGCCAGGATCTTCTCCTGTCTTGTTTATTCTGTGCACATGGGCAGGTGCCACTGTGTATGGTAGGTTGTGTCATCAGTGTATTAATGGGTGAGAGATGTCATCTAGTATTAAAGCTCTTTGAGTTGTCAGAAGACTAGCAAAGCGGTGTACAAGTTCATTAAGTTTGAATGAAAAAGATTCAGCAATGTTTAGAAGTAATTTAAGCTTTTATTAGTTCTGTATTTTGTCAAATTCATAGAAGCTTCCCCCATTTCTGTTTTTTCCAATTCTTTCAAGTTCGTTTCAGCTTTTCTCATTTCTGTATTTTCAGCAATTTTTAAATGTATTTCAGCCTTTTTTATTTCAGCAATGTTTAGAATAATTTCAGCTTTTATTATTTCTGTGATTTCAAATTCATAGAAGCTTCTCCCATTTCAGTTTTTTTTATATTCTTTCAAGTTCATTTCAGCTTTTCTCATTTATGTATTTCAGCTTTTTCTATTCTTTCAGCAATGTTTAGAATAATTTCAGCTTGTTGCATTTTAAGCAACTTTTTGAAATTAATTCCAGCTTTTATTATTTCTGTGATTTCAAATTCATAGAAGCTTCTCCCATTTCAGTTTTTTTGCAATTGTTTCAAGTTCATTTCAGCTTTACTCATTTCTGTATTTTCAGCCATTTTAAAATGTATTTCAGCTTTTTCTATTCTTTCAGCAATATTTAGAATAATTTCAGCTTGTTTCATTTCTGTACTTTAAGCAACTTTTTGAAATTAACTTCAGCTTTTTGCATTCCAACGCATTTTCAGCAGGAAATGCATTTTCTAGTTCCGACTTATTCATCTTCTTCATATTCTATTTCTTCCGCCGCACCTTTCAACTCCTTCACACTTTCAGCTATTAAGACCATTCAAATATTAAAATGTTCAGCTCATTCAGGGGAGGGGTGCTATGACTTTTCAGCTTTTTAGCTCTTATAATTGAATTAATATAAATTAATATCTTCAACCTTTTTAACATGGTTTCCTAATGTATTAAATTTCAAATCCTTTCAAAACTTCTTCAACTTTCAACTTTTTCAGCTTTTCCAATCTTTCAGCTAGAGACACCATTTAAACTTTAAAATGTTGACACAAGTCTTAACAATTTCCTAAAAAAAACAGCTTGTTGATATCTATTATAGTTTTTTCATAACCACTCATTATGTTTCACTAGTTTTGGGGTCCTTTTCGAATTTAGAGTGAGCGCTAGAGTGCGGGCAAAGTCGGAAGACAAGAGAGGGTCCATGTTTTGTAAACTGTTGGTAGAGCAGTTTTAAAAGACATAAAGACATAAAAACTACACTCAAACGTTCGGTAGAGTCTTGTGTCGCTCAAAATGTAATTATTTTTTGGCTACTCCAAATAGTTTTGCTCCAGGAAGCATTTGTTTGAGGTGTGGGTTCTCGGTAACTGTCTGTGAGCTAAGTGCACCTTGCTCCGTTGCCGCGCCAACGAGCTGGGGCTCTTTCTGTGACTCACAGCTGATCCTAATTAGCTGATTAGTGCAGCCTGACATGACCTCCTTCTCTCCACCTTCTCTCATCATTTCAAACCCCCATGGAGGGAGTTCTTACTGTAATGTTTGATGAGGCCTATTAAATAATATATACTGTCTCTCAACCCCCCCACCCACTCCCCCAATACCATCATTTCAAAATAAAAGCTGCAGTGATTATGTTATTTAAACATGAAGCTTAGGATTCAGCTGTTTCGTTGAATACTTATTGCGCTTTCAAATAGTACTACAACCACTACTAATATTTCTAGTACTTCTAGTAGTACTTCTAGTATTTAAACTGGTATTATTACTAAAATACTTTTACTACTAGTATTTCAACCCAATGGAGGGAATTCTTACTGTAATGTTTGATGAGGCCTATTAAATAATATATACTGTCTCTCAACCCCCCACCCCGCCACCCACTCACCCAATACCATCATTTCAAAATAAAAAGCTGCAGTGATTATGTTATTTAAACATAAAGCTTAGGATTCAGCTGTTTCGTTGAATACTTATTGCGCTTTCAAATAGTACTACAACCACTACTAGAATGTCTAGTACTTCTAGTAGTACTTCTAGTATTTCAACTGGTATTATTACTAAAATACTTTTACTACTAGTATTTCAACCCAATGGAGGGAATTCTTACTGTAATGTTTGATGAGGCCTATTAAATAATATATACTGTCTCTCAACCCCTGCACCTACTCACCCACTCCCCCAATACCATCATTTCAAAATAAAAGCTGCAATGATTATCTAATTTAGCCATGAAGCTTAGGATGAAGCTGTTTTGTTAAATACGTATTGCTCTTTCAAATAGTACTACAACCACTACTAATATTTCTAGTACTTCTAGTAGTACTTCTAGTATTTCAACTGGTAGTATTACTAAAATGACTTTTACTACTACTAATATTACTAGTACTACTAGTATTTCAACCCCAATGGTGGGAATTCTTACTGTAATGTTTGATGAGGCCCATCAATTAATAACTTTAGTTTTCTTAGCTTAGGGCGACTGTGGGTGAGTGGGGAGCGCGGGCGGCCGTCCTCCAATCAGAGGGTTGGCGGTCTGATCCCAGGCCTGGCTAACCTGTATGTCACTGTGTCCTTGGGCAAGACACTTGATCCCAGAATTGTTCCTCTAGCTGTGACTACACTGTGTGAATGTTAGTTACTGGTTGGGCAGGTGCCACTGTGTATGGTAGGTCCTGTCATTGGTGTGTGAATGGGTGAATGATGTTATGTAGTGTTAAGGTGCTTTGAGTGGTCAGAAGACTAGAAGAGCGCTGTACAAATCTATTTTACCAAGTCCATTTGGTTTGAATAACAAACAGTCTGTCTCTCAAACCCCCCCACCCAATTCCATTATTTCAAAATAAAAGCCTCAATGATTATCTGTACCTCAACAATGGGTACACCACAATTGCTTTCAAATACTAGTGAAACTAGTACTTACTTCTTCTACTGCTGCTAGTACCACTAGTACCACAATTACAACTATAGTACTAAACTTTATATTACTACAAAAAATGTATTTTTTAATTCTCAGCTTTTCCTATTTCTATTATTTCAGCTTTTATTATTTGTGTTTTCAAATTCATAGAAGCTTCTCCCATTTCTTTTTTTGCAATTCTTTCAGGTTCATTTCAGCTTTTCTCATTTCTGTAATTTCAGCAATTTTAAATGTATTTCAGCCTTTTCTATTTCAGCAATGTTTAGAAAATTTCTGTATTTTCAGCCATTTTTAAATGTATTTCAGCTTGTTTCAATTCTGTACTTTAAGCAACTTTTTCATATTATTTTCAGCCTGCATTCCAACGCATTTTCAGCAGGAAATGCATTTTCTAGTTCTTCTATTTCTTCCGCCGCACCTTTCAACTCCTTCACACTTTCAGCTATTAAGACCATTCAAATATTAAAATGTTCAGCTCATTCAGGGGAGGGGTGCTATGACTTTTCAGCTTTTTAGCTCTTATAATTGAATTAATATAAATTAATATCTTCAACCTTTTTAACATGGTTTCCTAATGGATTAAATTTTCAAATCCTTTCAAAACTTCTTCAACTTTCAACTTTTTCAGCTTTTCCAATCTTTCAGCTAGAGACAACATTTAAACTTTAAAATGTTGACACAAGTCTTAACAATTTTATTAAAAAAACAGCTCGTTGATATCTATTATAGTTTTTTCATAATCACTAATTATGTTTCATTAGTTTTGGGGTTTCTTTCGAATTTAGAGTGGAGTTTTCCGGATTGTCCCGCGATTTAGAGTGAGCGCCGTGTCAGGATTCAGTAAAAAAAAAAGAGGCACTTTTCTCTTTACGGCCACAATATTCACTTTTCAGCCTTCATTTAAAAAGAAAACATTAGCCGTGCTTGTGCTGGTTGGACTCGTATAAGTTTGGAATGTCAGAGTTATTTACTTTTTGCGTGAGGAGCCTGGTTGTGAGACAAAGTCTGCCCCGAGCCCCATACGCTTCCATACAAATCTGCCGACATTTAAAAAAAAAAAAACACAGCCGGTACACTTTTTGTAAACGGCTGTTTGAGCAGTTTTAAAACACATAGAGACATAAAAACTACACTCAAACGTTCGGTAGAGTCTTGTGTCTCTCAAAATGTCATTATTTTTTGGCTACTCCAAATAGTTTTGCTCCAGGAAGCATTTGTTTGAGGTGTGGATTTTGTCTAAATCTCTTCACTCTCTTCACTGCGAGCTAATTAGCGATCAGCTGTTGATCGATGGCCATAAAGACGCAGCTCAGGGACGTGCAGGTTTAACCGTGGTTAGATAACGGTACGTATGGACGTGCAGGTTTAACCGTGGTTAGATAACGGTACGTGTGGACGTGCGTGTCGTGAGTTGGGACGGAGACCCGGGATGAGCAGACCGTAAGTAATGTGGAGGCTGGACCGTAAGATATTTGAGACATGTGAGAGCCATAAGTACTAGATTGCTAGCTAGCTAAACTGCTAACGAGGCTACTCCCCGCTGGAGACTTAAACCGTGGTTGTGACGTTGTTCCTTCGGTGTTGTCATTAAGCTGCAGGCACGTGAGTTTATTTTTTTACGCGAGTGATACTATTAACAACCTTTTCGCGGACCGCAAGAAGGTCCGTAGGTTAATAAGCATGTCAAAAGTTACGGGGAGTGGCGTGACGTTGTTCCTTCGGTGATTGAGCTGCAGACACGTGAGTTTGTTTTCTTTCGCGAATGACAGGAGATCGTTTGGTCTTTATTTTACGCAACAAAGCGTCAACCTAATATACTATTAATAACCTTCATCGGACCGCAAGAAGGTCCGTCAGTTAATAAGCAAGTCAAAAGTTACGGTGGGCCAGCCGGGGTTAGGGGGGGAGGAGGGGGTCCGCTGGTGGGCGAAACTGCGCACTGAGGAGTGAACAATTGTAATCGAGATGGGGGCTGTAGTATTTGTGTGTGTCCACTAACATTTAATTGTCCAAGTGAAACACTTAGTACTTATTTTAGTCATTGGCGCTGTATGCGTCCATCTTTATTTCACAAAACCGCGCATCTCTATGACATCATCAAGACATGACTGTTAACTTATCCGGAAGTATCCAGGGGCGTTTTTGATGGGACCGCCACAAAGCTCTTGGTAATTTCTACACTATTTGCAAAAAGATTTTTATATTTTATTTTGACTTGTTGCCAGGATCTTCTCCTGTCTTGTTTATTCTGTGCAAATGGGCAGGTGCCACTGTGTATGGTAGGTTGTGACATCAATGTATTAATGGGTGAGAGATGTCATCTAGTATTAAAGCGCTTTGAGTAGTCAGAAGACTAGCAAAGCGTTGTACACGTCCATTTACCAAGTTCATTTAGTTTGAATGAAAAAGATTCAGCAATGTTTATAAGTAATTTAAGCTTTTTTCGTTCTGTATTTTGCCATTTCTGTTTTTTCCAATTCTTTCAAGTTCATTTCAGCTTTTCAAATGTACTTCAGCTTTTTCTATTCTTTCAGCAATGTTTTGAATAATTTCAGCTTGTTGCAGTTTAAGCAACTTTTTTAAATTAATTTCAGCTTTTATGTCTGTGATTTCAAATTCATAGAAGCTTCTCCCATTTCAGTTTTTTTGCAATTGTTTCAAGTTCATTTCAGCTTTTCTCATTTCTGTATTTTCAGCCATTTTTAAATGTATTTCACCTTTTTCTATTCTTTCAGCAATGTTTTGAATAATTTCAGCTTTTTGCATTTTAAGCAACTTTTTGAAATTAATTTCAGCTTTTATTATTTCTGTGATTTCAAATTCATAGAAGCTTCTCCCATTTCAGTTTTTTTGCAATTGTTTCAAGTTCATTTCAGCTTTTCTCATTTCTGTATTTTCAGCCATTTTTAAGTGTATTTCAGCTTTTTCTATTCTTTCAGCAATGTTTAGAATAATTTCAGCTGGTTTCATTTCTGTACTTTAAGCAACTTTTAGAAATTATTTTCAGCTTGCATTCCAACGCATTTTCAGCAGGAAATGCATTTTCTAGTTCTTTGTAACATTTGCCATTTTGACTTTGAGTTTTTTTAGTTAATTGTCAATTTTTTTTGGTACTGAAAACATCTTATTCGCTAGCTCCGCCCTCTCGTGTCACTTCCAGTTGCCAAAATTCAACATCGGCAACAGCTAAATAGACAGATGGATCTAGCCAGAAAGCAAGATGGCGGTGACCATGAAGCAGAACTCCACCCAGAAAGGAAGTCCAGAAGTCTGTGTGTGACTTCTTCTGCGTTGTGAGAGAGCGTTCTGATACTTAGAGAGTACTTCTACACTCAAGCTGGTAGCCAACTTGCTAAATGAAATGTACATGCACTTCACTGCAATACACCGGGTGAAATAAGTATTGAACACGTGACCATTTTTCTCAGTAAATATGTTTCCAAAGGAGCTTATTGACATGAAATTGTCACCAGATGTTGGTAACAACCCAAGTAATACATACAAAGAAACCAAAACAGAGAAGTTCAGAAATAAAGTTATGTGTAATAATGTGAAATGACACAGGGGCAAAGTATTGAACACGCTTACTGATATTTATTCAATACTTTGTACAAAAGCCTTTGTTGGTAATAACTCTGGACTCTTGAATGCTTCAAGACGCCTCCTGCGTGGAGAAACTAGTCGCATGCATTGCTCTGGTGTGATTTTGTTCCATTCTTCCACACAGTCTTCAAATCGTGAAGGTTCCGTGGGCCTCTTCTATGAATCTTGATCTTCAGTTCTTTCCATATTTCAATGGGATTTAAGTCAGGTGATTGGCTGGGCCACTCTAGCAGCTTTGTGTGTTTGGGATCCTTGTCTTGCTGAAATATCCACCCTCGTTTTATCTTCCCCATCCTGGTAGATGGCAGCAGATGCCTCTCATGAATTCAATTATGTGAAGTTTGCCAGTACCATTTGCTGAAAAGCAGCCCCACACCATGATGTTCCCACCTCCAAACTTCACTGTTGGTATGGTGTCTTTAGGGTGATGTGCAGTGCCATTTCTCCTCTAAACATGGTGTGTATTACGGCATCCAAACGGTTACATTTTCCAAGAGCTCCAACATGCTTTTTTTTCAGCAATGGAGTCTTGCGTGGTGAGCGTGCATACAGGCCATGGCGGTGGAGTCATTACTTACTGTTTTCTTTGAGACAACAGCACCTGCTAATTGAAGGTCTTTTTGAAGCTCCCCACAAGTGGTCCTTGGCTCTTGGACAACTCTTTTTCACTCCTATGTCCGAAATCTTGCGAGGAGCACCTGGTCAAAATACATTTATGGTGAAATGATTGTCTTTGGCCCCAACAGTGCTCACTGGAACATTCAGAAGCTTAGAGATGCGCCAATAACCAATGCCATCATTGCGTTTTGCAACAATCAGGTTGTGAAGGTCCTGAGACAGCTCTTTGCTTTTACCCATCATGGGATGTGTCTTGTGTGACACCTTGGCAATGAGACCTTTTTGTAGGCCATCAGATGGGACTGAACCAGCTGATTTTAATTTGCACTGACGAGGGTCTGGATTGCTTTTTAATTACTAATAGTTTTCAGCTGTTGTCTTGGCTTTCCATACCTTTTCGCACCTCCCTTTCTTCATGTGTTCAATACTTTTTCCCTGTGTCATTTTCTGGTGAAAATTTCATGTCAATTGCTCCTTTGGAAATATATTGAAAATGGTGACGTGTTCAATACTTATTTCACCCGCTGTATTGCAGTGAAGTGCATGTACATTTCATTTACCAAGTCGGCTACCAGCTTGCGTATAGAAGTACTCTCTAGGTTGTTAAAATGTTGTCTTTTATTTCAACAGACATTAGTTTAACTCTCAAAGTGAAATTCCAGTGTATCAGTCCTCTAAAGGCTCAAAGCCCCCCCCCCCCCCCCCCCCCCCCTCCCCCTGCACGGGTGTAGCTCAGGCCACCTCCACCTTAACATGAGAGGGCAGCCTGTTAGAACTAGAAACCAGACCTGGACGTCTTGTTGACACACTTCCAGTTTCAGAGCCCAACCTGACCCTGTCCCCTCCGGCTCCCTCAGGGCGACTCCGGCGGCCCGCTGTCCGTCTCGGGCCCCGGGGGGCGGGTCTTGCTGGCTGGCGTGGTGAGCTGGGGCGACGGCTGCGCCCGCAGGAACCGGCCCGGCGTGTACACCCGCCTCACCAAATACCGGTCCTGGATCACGGAGCAGACGGGGCTGTAGAGGAGGACACCTGAGGGATACTGTTTGATAACCACTGGCCTAATGAAAAGTAACACAATAATGAGTCATTCACATTTTAAACATTTACAGCTTGAGTATTTTAACATAACGACTAATTGGTCAATTAGTGCCATTTATTATCATGTATGAATCATGAACTTTTGATGAAACTACTGGTTTGAATCTGCCAAAGGAAACAATCCTCATGACTTCATGTGGTTCAGTTAAATTTTGCAAACAGTGTCGACATAAAGTCGGGCAGCAACTTTATACGAGTAAATAGTTCAGAAGTAAAAATAATGCTATATATATATATATGATAAAAATATATATTTTGTGGTGCCAAAATGAAACTGGTATTGAGGCGGATGGGTTGTCGAAGCGATTCTATGTTCGTTTAATGTTTTAGTTTTCTTATCTGTGTTTCATGTTTAAACTCTTAAACTCTGCTCAATGTAATTAATTGTCTTTTACATAGTTACATTGTTGGTTTGGGTTGCAACATAATTAACCACTTTTAAAGATACACGATTCAAAGAAAACGCTGAGTAGCAGAATAAAAGCTTTATTTTGAGGGAGGTTTTTTTTGTTCAGATAAAACATTTAGATAATCACGAATGTACCGACTCACTCATTTAAACAGTAGAAAAAATTGTTTTTTCATGGTTCTTATTGGATTATTGTAATAATTCACTGTTTGAAATAAAGTGTGTGTTGTCTATGCGAGTATTCTGTTTTTATTTTGGATTAATGCCTTGTTGGGTGTTGACGTCTTTCCCTCGATGGAGGACGTCGTGAGGTCACAGGAGCACAGGAAAGAGATTGAGTATTAATATTAGAGAATCCCACTGCACATCCACAGCTCAACTTTATAACATGAGTACGGTGAGGAGCTCGATGCAGGTCCATCAGGTCCACTCACCCTCTCTATGGATGTGAAGTGAAGAACGCAAGCGTCTCGCCTTGAATTCACATCTGAACCAACCGGAGGAAGGTGGTGTGGTGCTGCTTGCTGTTGACACCGGAGAGATCTCCAGCACAGATGAAGGAGCCCATTCTGGACATTCGGCACCTTCCCGATGGTCGTTGTGATCGTTTTTTACGGCGTCGTGCTCTGTGACTATAAAGCTGCATCTTATGGGCTATGGATAGACAAGACATTGAGTTATGTGTTTGTCTGTAGAGAAGCTCGTCCCCCACCATCACACAGTGTCCCACCATGTCCACCCTATCACAGCGACAACACGATCCTGTAGGTCCACGCTCTACAACATCAGGAGAATACAACCCCTTCTCACTCAGAAGGAGGCACAGGTACTGATTCAGGCTCTTGTCATCTCCTTGACTATTGTAACTCTCTCCTGGCAGGTCTCTCTGCTCCATTCCACCTCTGCAGCTCATTCATTCAATGCAGCAGCTCGACTCATCTTCAACCTTCCTAAGTTCTCCCACACTCCTCCACTCCTCCTTTCTTCACTGGTTACCAGTGGCTTCTTGCATCCAGTTCAAAACATTGGTGCTCACGTAGCATGCTGTGAATGGATGGGGGTCCAGTCTCCATCTAGGACATGGTGAAACCCTCCATCCAAACATCAAGCTGCTTGTTCCTCTCTCACTGAGAGCAAAACACTCGACTAGATCTCGACTCTTTGCTGTCCTGCTCCTAGATGGTGGAAGGAGCTCTGTGATGACATCAGGACCACAGAGAGCCTTTACATCTTCAGACTAAAGACACACCTCTTCAGACTAAACCTCCAATAAAACACTAACACTCTGTAGACCGTAAACTGGATCTTCTCTATAAAAAGTTGTACATCAGCCTTATTTGATGAAATTGCACTTTTGTTGTTCCTTGTTCTTTTGACTTTGTATCTTATTGTTTTGTCACTTTGGATCAAGCATCAGCTAAATGACATGTAATATGATGTATCCCACCAGTTCCCCTACTATTGCCCCATGTCCAACCATGTCCACCCTGTCCCTCTATATCCCACCATGTCCCCTAATATCCAACAGGTCCTGTACTATCCCATAGTGTCCCTATAACCATGACAGCAGTGTAAACTCTCCCTGTATGATTAGCAGATGAAGCTAAGCGTTATTTCAGTAGTGAGGACCATCTTCCATCTCAGAACGTGATTACAAGAGAAACCAGTAAAACAGCGACACATCTGATCTGATCCAGTCATTTCGCCTTTTATTGATCACCAGGGAAATTTATAAATCAGCTAATCACACAAACAGGAAGCATTAAGAGACAGGAGGAATGGAGACGAGGAACTGAAGATAAAACTGATTGATAAAAAGTCTTGTGTACTTTGTTGACTCCAAAGACAAAGCTAAAACAAATCATAGCAAATACATCCAGCTTAAAGACATTAAATGAACCAATAGTAAAGAGAAATGTACGGTCGACAACTAAATCACAATAACAGTAGAAGACGTCTCTATGGCGACGGCTAATAGTGCTAGCGGGTTAGCCTCCCTGACGGAGCGGGGGGGACATTAGTTTATACAGCCCCACTGTGAAATGCACACTCACAAATACACTCATACACTGTGTTAGAGCCGGTGGCGTGTGGTCTGAAGGGGACCATAACCTTGGTGTGTGTGTGTGTGTGTGTGTGTGTGTGTGTGTGTGTGTGTGTGTGTGTGTGTGTGTGTGTGTGTGTGTGTGTGTGTGTGTGTGTGTGTGTGTGTGTGTGTGGTAATGAGTGAGTGGGTGGGTGCAGTAAAAAGGAAGTGGCGGAGAAGAAGACAGAAGTGAAGACAAGACGACAGAAAGCAACAGATGAGAGAAAAGGACGAGGCGAAGGAGACCCGTACTAAAGAGGAGGAGAAGGATAGACGGGGGAGACACGAGGAGGTGAGGAACAGGGAGACAAAGAATTGGTCACCTAAAAGAGAACTTTAAATCGAAAGCTTTTTGTTATGTGAATATTTATATTTATGTTATTCATGAATCTCTTTTTTCTCAGAACGTCATCACTTCTTTATCAAGTGGAAAATAACATGTTAAATGTTTTATATTTATATGAACCAGATACGCAAGATTAGAAGCAAATTACAACTATGTCTTCTAAAAGTGTACAACTTAAAGAGTACCTGAGTTATTTAATTCTCCCTCTTGTTACCGGGAAGATCAACAGCGTACAACAATGAAGTTCATTCAAATATTATTTATTAACCAAAAATTACTATTTAAAAAGTGAGACTAGTTACTTTGAGACACCTTACCGTGTCTTGTCTTCATTGTCTCTCATTATGTCTTCATTGTATCTAGTCTTGTCTTCATTGTCTCTAGTCTTGTCTTAACTGTCTCTAATCTTGTCTTCATTGTATCTAGTCTTGTCTTCATTGTCTGTAGTCTTGTCCTAACTGTCTCTAATCTTGTATTCATTGTATCTAGTCTTGTCTTCATTGTCTCTCATCATGTATTCATTGTCTCTTGTCTTGTCTTAATTGTCTGTTGTCTTTTCTTCATTGTCTTCATTGTCTTCATTGCCTCTAGTCTTGTCTTCATTGTCTCTTGTCTTGTCTTCATTGTCTGTTGTCTTGTTTTCCTTGTCTTCATTGTCTCTCATCATGTCTTCATTGCCTCTTGTCTTCATTGTCTGTTGTCTTGTTTTCCTTGTCTTCATTGTCTCTCATCATGTCTTCATTGCCTCTTGCCTTCATTGTCTGTTGTCTTGTTTTCCTTGTCTTCATTGTCTCTCATCATGTCTTCATTGCCTCTTGTCTTCATTGTCTGTTGTCTTGTCTTCATTGTCTGTTGTCTTGTCTTCATTGTCTGTTGTCTTGTTTTCCTTGTCTTCATTGTCTCTCATCATGTCTTTATTGCCTCTTGTCTTCATTGTCTCTTGTCTTGTCTTCATTGTCTGTTGTCTTGTTTTCATTGTCCTTATTGCCTCTCGTCTTGTCTTCATTGGCTTTTATCTTGTCATCATTGCCTCTAGTCTTGTCTTCATTGTCTCTTGTCTTGTCTTCATTGTCTGTTGTCTTGTTTTCCTTGTCTTCATTGTCTCTCATCATGTCTTCATTGCCTCTTGTCTTCATTGTCTGTTGTCTTGTTTTCCTTGTCTTCATTGTCTCTCATCATGTCTTCATTGCCTCTTGTCTTCATTGTCTGTTGTCTTGTTTTCCTTGTCTTCATTGTCTCTCATCATGTCTTCATTGCCTCTTGTCTTCATTGTCTGTTGTCTTGTTTTCCTTGTCTTCATTGTCTCTCATCATGTCTTTATTGCCTCTTGTCTTCATTGTCTCTTGTCTTGTCTTCATTGTCTGTTGTCTTGTTTTCATTGTCCTTATTGCCTCTCGTCTTGTCTTCATTGGCTTTTATCTTGTCATCATTGTATCTAGTCTTGTCTTCATTCTACCTAGTCTTGTCTTCATTGTCTCTTGTCTTCATTGTCTGTTGTCTTGTTTTCATTGTCTTTATTGCCTCTCATCTTGTATTCATTGTCTCTTGTCTTCATTGTCTCTATTCATGTCTTGAATAATGAAAACCAATAGTTTTAGAATTGTATTTCCATATATATACAGTATATTGTCATTACATTTTATTTGAGGGCCAATTTGTATTTTCTTGTGTCAAAATACATTTTGATATATTTTTGCCCATTCTCTGGTATAATCACATCTCTCACGGGGTCTCTGTGATGAAGACCATGGACACTGACTGACTAGGCCTCTTCTTGCATACCTGAAAAGGTCACATGTATATAAATATTAAGGCTGTCAAACTAATTAATCTCAAATATTGAAACTCAAGCTAGCTTAGCATAGCAGCTAGCTTAGCATAGCAGTGCATTAAGTGGTTCGTTTGCCACTCGTTCCCCTTCTGACATGTGGACGACGTCCTCTGCTCAGTTCTTCTGTTTGTTTTACTTCTGATGCAAACAACTCTCTGCATCTAACTGACTGCAGCACAAGGGCTTCAGGGGTCAGGGGTCAACACATACTGGAAGGAAACAAACACATTCACTTGGACAGCCCTAACATATATAATTAATAGACACAACAACCGCTGGTGTGTGTGGGCGTGTGTGTGTGTGTGTGTGTGTGTGTGTGTGTGTGTGTGTGAATGCGTGCGTGCGTGCGTGTGTGTGTGTGTGTGTGTGTGTGTGGACGAGCTGACTTCCTGCTGTGAGGAAACTCTGATGAAGACACACTGAAACGTTTCAGTGTGATGTTGAAACTCACACACACGCACACACACACGCACACACACACGTTGTATGTTTTGCCGTCACATCAAAAATTCAGTCTTGATGTCAGACTTCTTTACTAAACTTTAGGGCGGGGCTACACAATGATTGACAGGCCTCTAGCAGAGAAGTAGGTAGCTTCTCTACGTCCTCCTCAGTCCAGTCCACTGGTGGTGTTGACCATCAGCTGGGCTTGATGCTGATTGGTCAGACTCTAATGGCATCATGTCATGATGGACTGACATTATTTGTCTTCTCTCTCCAGCAGCATGTTGGTGTGATGACCAGCTCAGGACTACTGTAACACACACACAAACACAGGCAGACACACACAGAAACACACTGTCAGTATGTCTGCAGCTCGCTTAGCCTCTCCTCTTTCTGAGGACCTGACCACACCCCCTCCAATGACCACACCCCCACGCAAAGCCTCAGTCCGCCTGCAGGAGAGGTGTGTACTAAACGCACACACACACCTGAATCTCTAATAATGCTTTTAAATCTGTTTGTTTGTTGTTCAGTCTTTTCAAACACCTCTTAAATACACGAAAATAAAGAACAACCACACAAAATATTTACATAATATATTCTGTAGAAATCGCTTTGCTTTCATTATCATTTATTACAAATATTTTCACATGTAAAAAATATTGTTTATTATTAAAAATAAATATCTCCCCACAAATGCTCTTAAAAAGGAGAAGAACAAAATATAACAATAACTTACAGAAATATGCGCAATCATCCCGTTCCTGATTGGTTGTTCTTTTGAAGGCGGGGCTCCAGCCTCTCCCTGCTATTGGACGTCAGTAGCCTTGGGGCGGAGCCCGTGTGTGCCGTCTCCACCCCGAAGGAGGTGTGGCTCCACCTGCTCCACACCTCCACCCGACCGCTCAACCACGAGATGCTGCAGCAGGCCGCCAAGGACACGAGCGCCCTGAATGCAGAGTATCAGGTGCATCTTCACCCTCATCTTTGTCTTCATCTTCACATGAGATCTGTGGGAGAAGACACGTGTGTTCATTTTAACCCCCTCCTTCGCTCCCACAGAAGATCCCCCCAAACTTTGTGAGCGCCGCAGAGCTGGATGTCTCAGGTCACATGATCAAAGACCGATACAAGACCATCCTTCCCAGTGAGTGAGGTCGTCCTGCCCAGCAGGAACCAGCAGGAACCAGTGGCAGCTCTAACCTGTCACCTTTGTGGTTTGCTGCTTACTATTCAGACCCTGAGAGCCGGGTGGTCCTGAGGAGCCTGGAGGAGGAGGCGGGGTCAGACCGCTACATCAACGCCAACTACATCAGGGTCAGAGCCTGTTCACACTAAGGAAGAGGATGGAGCTGTGGTTGTTTCTCTTCCTCTTAGATCTAACGACTTTTCACCACATCGGATCAAAGTTGATTTTTGAGTTAGATTCGCTCTGTGATCATTTCATTTAAAACCTAATCTACAAAACACTTTTATACCAACAAATAAACACAAATCAATACTAATATATAATCTAAATACTAATACTTAAAAAATGTATATGGGTGCGATAGAGCAACGAGTAGAGAGCTGTTAGAGACTGTGTGTGTGTGTGTGTGTGTGTGTGTGTGTGTGTGTGTGTAAATGGTAAATGGACTTGTATGTACAGCGCTTTTCTAGTCTTCTGACCACTCAAAGCGCTTTAACACTACATGACATCATTCACCCACTAATGACAGGACAGGTGTGTGTGTGTGTGTGTGTGTGTGTGTGTGTGTGTGTGTGTGTGTGTGTGTGTGTGTGTGTGTGTGTGTGTGCGTGTGTGTGTGTGTGCGTGCGTGCGTGCGTGCGTGTTTGTGTGTGTGTGTCGGACAGTTAAACAAACAGAAACTGAAATATCGGTTCGTCAGTGTGGGAGTTTGACAACCAGGAAAACCACAGCAAGTAAGAGAGGAAGTGACACGCACCCCCTCCTCCCCCTCCTCCCCCTCCTCTCCCCACCTACGCATCCCTCCCCCACAGATCCTCCTGATGTGTAACAACGTCTACAAACATGTTTGTATTTGTATGTTTTATACATACAAATAAAAACAAACACATGTGATTGTTGTTATTGACAAACAGGTAGGTTACTTCCTGTCTGATCGAGGATGTGGTCTGCTTTCAAAACAAAAGGGATTTGAACAATTTGGGGGTTTCTTCAACCAATTTCTTTTTTGGCAGATGTAAACCTCACTGCTCATCATGATCAGCTACTCAAAGTCACCATCTTTTATTCACTTTATTGATTCCATTGTTCATTGTGTCATTATTTGAAGATGTCATTTAGACCACATTGAAACCATTTAAAGAGAGACTCGCTGAGCATGCTGGGAGCTCACTCTGAATATCTTGATGATGTATTCCGTCGTGCTAAAACTAATTAGTTTCTGTCCTCATCTCATGGATCCTCAGACAGCCTTCGCACACATGGTCTGTGGGTTGATATTTTGGGAGGTGGTTGCTCGATTGGTTGCATAATTGATTGATTGATCGGTAGCAGGTCTGACCCAGTCTCTCTTCTACAGGGTTACAGAGGAGCTCCCAGAGCCTTCATCGCCACCCAGGGGCCGATGCTGCACACCGTGGGGGACTTCTGGGACATGGTGTGGCAGGAAAGGAGCAGCATCATTGTCATGGTGACAAGACTGAAGGAGAAGAACGAGGTGAGGAGACATGACCCCTCCTCTCCTTCCTCCTTTCTTGCTTGTCTTCACAGTGTGCACGGGGTTCTTTTCCAGAAATGCGAGCTGTACTGGCCACAGCCAATGGAGAGGAGCAGGAAGGAGGAGGAGGAGGAGGAGGAAGAGAAAGGAGACACGGGACGTTACGGCAGATTTTTCCTCAGAGTAAGAGATAGCCAAATGAAAGACGGATTCACCATCACCGATATGGAGATCCAGGTACCGCCAAAGTAAAAGCATTTACTCAAATAATGCACTTTAGTATTTACATCACTTTATTCTTCTTTGTTTGTGTTTGTGTGTGTGTGTGTCTGTGTATTTGTGTGTGTGTGTGTGTGTGTGTGTGTGTGTTCAGCTCGGCTCAGAGTGTCGTCCCATCAGACACTACTGGTTCACCTCTTGGCCTGACCACCACATCCCACAATGCACCGCTCCTCTACTGAGACTGGTGGAGGAGGTGGAGACATACAAGCAGTCCCTCCTCCCAACCGTCTCTCAGCCAATCACAGGCCCTGTGGTCGTCCACTGCAGGTTGGTTCCTCATCCGTTATAATCAGAGATGTGAGGAGAGTCTTTTTACATTAACAGCACATCTTAGTTGTGGAGAACGATTAATGTTCTAAGCCGTGATGTAGGTTTGACATGTGGAGGTCCTGGTTTTAATGTCCCGGTGTCTCGTCCTCTCAGTGCCGGCATCGGGAGGACCGGCTGCTTCATCGTCAGCAGCATTGGCTGCCAGCAGCTCAGAGACAGCGGACAGGTGGACATCCTGGAGACGGTTTGCCAGCTCCGACTGGACAGGTCAGACTCACCTGTCCTCTCTGGTATCCGCCTCGGATGTGTCTCCGTCTCTGGAGTAATGTTTGTCTCTCCGTCCTGTAAAGGGGGGGCATGATCCAGACCACAGAGCAGTACCAGTTCCTCTACTCCACACTGGCCCAGTACAGTCACCAGTTACAACACTGCCAGGTACACGCACACAACCAGTGAACAGGAAGTGACCATGCCGTGTAGGTCTTTGGTTAATCCTGTCAATCAGCGTTAGGCCCCGCCCTAAAGCATCCCCTGCTTCATGCTCTGTTTGACTCTAAATGGACAATCATTCACTAAATGAACATCATGCTGCATTGAAGAAGACTTGAAACTAGAGACTGAGACCATAAACTCATGTTTACAATGTTTACTGAGGGAATAAATCAAGAGAGAAGTAGAGTCATTTTCTCATAGACGTCTATGGGAGCAGAGGAGTCGCCTCCTGCTGGTCACTACACAGAAGTAGTCATTTCCTCATAGACGTCTATGGGACCAGAGGAGTCGCCCCCTGCTGGTCACTACACAGAAGTAGAGTCATTTCCTCATAGACGTCTATGGGAGCAGAGCAGTCGCCCCCTGCTGGTCACTACACAGAAGTAGAGTCATTTCCTCATAGACGTCTATGGGAGCAGAGGAGTCGCCCCCTGCTGGTCACTACACAGAAGTAGAGTCATTTCCTCATAGACGTCTATGGGAGCAGAGGAGTCGCCCCCTGCTGGTCACTACCCAGAAGTAGAGTCATTTCCTCATAGACGTCTATGGGAGCAGAGGAGTCTCCCCCTGCTGGTCACTACACAGAAGTAGAGTCATTTCCTCATAGACGTCTATGGGAGCAGAGGAGTCGCCCCCTGCTGGTCACTACACAGAATGACGCTGTAAGTTTTGTCTTTTAATGCGAACAAACAGAACAGTTATAGATTATTGCCGATATTTATCTTCCTGCTTTAGATCTTCATCACTGTGTTTGTTGAAAACTGATCTCTAAATTAAGGTTATGCTCTGATTGGATGGGTGTTTCCTGGCATCTTCTCTTCCTTCACTTCTTGTCCGGATTTGTTTTGTGGCCTATGTTATCTGATAAAGAGAACGCATTCCTCCAAATAAAAGCCTCGATCTTTCTCTGAACCATGGAGGAAGGTCACCAAACCTTTTGTGGCCTAGATGTGAGGACTTTGTCTTCTGTAACAGCAGAGTTTCTTCTTCCCCAGGAGCAGAACCAGAACAGAGATGACCAAGTCATCATCCAGCTACAGAACCTCCATCTGAGCAACACACGGAGCGAAAACCTGCAGAACCAACGAGGGCACGTTGACACCTAATGACATTGGACCTCAAAACCAGCAGGAGACCAAACTCCTGTCAATAACAGAACCAGAGAGATGGAACCCCCTGCACCACATTGAACTGGATATATAGTACCGGTTCAGAGCAAAGAGAACCCGTAGAACCCCGAAAGTCCTCATTGGACTCAGAAAACTGAGCAGAACAAAGCAGGAAAAAACACAACAGGGAAAATGTTGAGTCAAATCAAATCAAATGTGGTTTTTTGACGTAAATTGAAGATAAATAAATAATTCTGACTCTTGAAGGACTGATCACGTGACGCTGATGGAGCAGAGTTTCTATTTCTGCCTTAAACGTCCTAAACCTTCTGACGCTGCCACTGCACCTCTCCTTCTAGTTGTTAAAGCATCAACTGAATTAATTAGAAAGACGTGATAAAAAGTAATGAAAGCGTTTAATGGCCACACAGGGCGGGGAGAATTAAGATGTTCACTCTTTTTATAAATAAACCTTCCTTCATTGTCCATAGTTATTGGGGACTGATAAAAACATCCCTGAGGTTCACTTTACTGCAGTAGAATTAGTAAACATTACAGTGAAGTGACCACCAGGGGGCAGCACGTCTGCCCTACCCCCCTCTACTCCTTTTCCTCCACAAACCCCACCCAAACCGGAAGTAAGGCCAACGTTAAAAACACACCGGACTCACTGCAGAACCGGTTTTCCCTTCTGTGTTTCATAATGAACGTAGAAGAGATCAAGTCAGTTCACATTCCATAACAAACATTACATTAAATGACATTACATTTAGATTTTATCCAAAGTGACTTTTAATTTAATTTTAATAATTTCATTTCAACCGTAGAGATACAAACTCAGAACAACAATTTTCGTCTAAAACATGTTATAGATAAGTGCCATTAAAAGTACAATTTATGTGCTACAGTTTGTTAGTGTTTTAGTCAAGGTTTCAATATGAAAAAAATACATTCACAAGGTGTCAGTTACAGTTCTGTGCAAGAATTGGGAATTTAGAAAAGGTTAACATTTAAAATAATTTAACTCAGATCTTCAAATTGAAAGTCTTCAATTTGACTGATTTTAAGATATCAAGTGAAGGAAAGTAATATATAACCAACATATAATATTTATTTCCTAAAAACTAATTAAACGACTAAAGGATGTTTAGACTGAAGTTGGTCAAACCTACGTCGACCTTTTATTCTGAAGGTCTGTAGCCGGATGTGTGGGCCGGTCTGAAATCTAGCTGGACGGAGCTGGTAGGAAAAGGCGTAGCTAGTAAACATCACCACGGACATTAGAGCCCGAAAACACCGACTCATTCGACATCCACCTCGGTTCATCACGAGTCCGCCGGTGTCCTCTGCGAAGCTGTAACCGCCCGCGGTCGTCACCGTGACTGTCAGTGTCCCCGAAAAACACCCGACTGTCGGGGCGTTAGCAAGCTAGCTTAGCCACCTAGCCGTAGCAGGAGATTCAAGCTAGCGTTAGCTTCGGAACGTACACAAAAAAGAAAAAGAAAAGATGATAGCGCTAATCAACAAACTGCTGGACTGGTTCAAGGCGCTTTTCTGGAAAGAGGAGATGGAACTGACCTTGGTGGGGCTGCAGTACTCGGGGAAGACCACCTTCGTCAACGTGATAGCGGTAAGAGTTCTGGGGCTAGCTCCCGGTGTGCTAACGCCACAGCTGTCAGTTCGGTAGCGTCTGGTTGCGTCCATTGTTGCTAGCGCCGTAGCTAGTTGTTACCTAGCTAGCGTCTGGCTGCTTCCATTGTTATCCCCGGCGGGGGCGAGGTGAGCTACGTTAGCTCTCGGTGTTCCGCACCGGCGATATGGTTAACAATCAACCACTTTAAGCTAGCTGTGCTCAGCACGTAGCGTTAGCTTCAGTCTGCTACTGGTCAACGTATCACTTCTGCACCGGATGTAACGTGTGAAATGAGCACATCTGCTGTCACACCTGCACGTTTTAAACCCCATGAAATGTGAATGTTTTCATCATAATAATGGAGGGCTGGTTTCTTGGGGGGGGGGGGGGGGGGCGTATTATTAACCCCGTGGTGATGAAGCCGAGGGTGGGGGTCGGCAGTTCTGGAGGTGGAGAATCGATCGCCTCCATCCTGTCGTGGTGACCTTCCTGCTGAATCCAGCATCTCCTTCCCGTGTGCACATTGAGTGACTAACATAGATTTGACTTTTTCTCTATCAATATATAGTTTTTTGACAAATTCCTCGCTCTCTAAACCCACTTCAATGCATCTCTACATGTCTCTGATCATCTGCTATTTCTAAAACACTGTATTTGCAATAAATGACAAATATAATCTCACTTTCATAACATTTGTATTAGTACACAAAACCTGGAGCATCACATTAACAACCATTAGGAGAAGCAACAGCAAGGCTGACTTAATCTCCTGAGTCATGTGACATAATCAGGAATTATTACCAAAATATGTCCAATGTACAAGGAATTTGTCTTAAAGACTTGTAACCAATGAGCATCGAGCTCACCCATGCACGGATGAAGTTACAGTGACGCTGCATTCAGTGACTTTAGCTCAGCTGTGTCATAACCCAAAGATCAATGTTGTATCTAACATCTCATTCTCAGATCACTAAGTCGCTGTGTGTTGGTCCCGTATTCCACTACTGAAGCTTACAGGACTCTGTTAGCATTTAGCTTAGCATGTAAACAAGACTGTTGGTATTGGGGGCAGCTGTAAAATAAAATACAGCCCAGTTTCCCTCCCTGGCCTTTGACCTTTATTGTCATAAACCAAATCCTCCAATAAGGCAAAGTGTGTGTGTGTGTGTGTGTGTGTGTGTGTGTGTGTGTGTGTGTGTGTGTGTGTCAGTCTGGCCAGTTCAGTGAAGACATGATTCCTACAGTTGGATTCAACATGAGGAAGATCACAAAGGGCAACGTCACCATCAAGGTTGGTAGTTCCATTCTTCTCATGAATATGAGTTTCTGATTATTTATTGCTGGTTTTCTCATTCTGACTCCTAATGAGATCATTTACAGTAAGTGTTGTTTACTATGGACTCCAGAATATGTCTGCTCTGTGTCTGTAGTTGTGGGACATCGGGGGTCAGCCTCGGTTCCGGAGCATGTGGGAGCGCTACTGTCGAGGAGTCAGCGCTATCGTGTAAGTGGCGGTGTCCCTCTGATGGACCCGAGAAGGTGGACGTGGACGGGGGACACAGGCTGATGTTCTACAACTTCCATCTGTTCTTTAATGCGGTTCACAGTCGAGCCCAGAGGACACATTCAGAACTTCTACAACCGTCTTGTGTTTTTAAATGATGTCGTGTTTGTCCCTTTGCAGCTACATGGTGGACGCAGCCGACCCAGAGAAGATCGAAGCCTCCAAGAACGAACTCCACAACCTGCTGGACAAACCGCAGCTGCAGGGCATCCCGGTAAGAGCACTGGGAGCCGGACCGAGTTAATCAGAACTTACAACAACTTCACAGATTCAAGAAAAGTCCAGAGAATGTGAGGCAGTCACTTCTTAGAACTCTGAGCTAATCAAAGCCAATACAGCTTCTTATTGATCCTTGATCTTGATTTGTCTGTTTTTCAAAGCTTATCAGAAATGATTTAAATCCTCCTGGACTCGTTCTCTTATTTAGTGCAATTCTTCCATCGAGGTTATCACCAAAAAAAACAATTAATTCAAATGGTTAGGACATAAAAGGTGTCTCTATGTTCAGGTATTCCTGTGGAGTATTAATTTTGTGAATCCTTTATATGTGTGTTCTCGCCTCCTGTGGGCTCCAGGTTCTGGTTCTGGGGAACAAGAGGGACCTACCAGGAGCTCTGGATGAGAAGGAGCTCATAGAGAGGATGTGAGTAACATAATAACGTAACTAATCACCTCAAAACGAATTGCATTGTGATTAGTGATGCTTTCATGTGTTCATCAACTCATTATCACTATCTGTCTGATGACTTTGCATTCATATGTACTTTTCATTATTGATCTGAATAAAACTCTTGCGTTAATCCATTACAATGCAACTTCATTCCTTAGTTGCAGTAAAAAGTACAATAATGGAGAAGTTTATATAGTAGAAGTACATCAACATGATGCAAAAGCTTTCATGTTAAATTTTTTTATGTTTGAATCAGGAACCTGTCGGCCATCCAGGACCGAGAGATCTGCTGTTACTCCATCTCCTGCAAGGAGAAAGACAATATCGGTACCACACACTCACATGAAACCTATTATTATGCATCTCGTATCTATTTTATATTTATGTGAAAACATTGATTTATTTTGGTGTGATTACACATCACGATGACGTTCTCAGTCGATCAGAGCCTGAATGCATCATGACGTTACTGAAGTGAACCTTTTAGCTGTTAGCCGCTAGCGGTGCTGCTAATGATGTCATCATCAGTGATTCTACTGATTATTGAGCGATCGTCAGTGAATTGTTTATTATATAGCGTCAGCTGTTTCTGGGCTTAACCAATGAAAACAACTTGCTGTTTGTTTGTTGTCCCACACGCTGCAGACATCACCCTCCAGTGGTTGATCCAACACTCCCGGACTAAGAGGAGTTCCTGAGAACAGACGCCCCTCCACCTGACCCCCAACAGAACAGGCCACAACCACCTGTCTTACACACACTTGCTCTTTGGTCAGACCCCTCCCATCTACCCTTCCTCCTCCCCCTGTGACTCCGCCCCCTCCAGATGCGTTGATTCCCCGTTTCAGAGCCAATAGACTCAAAGCCTCTCGATCCATTTCCTGTTTCGATCCCGTGGCGCGACGCATTTCTTAGTTCTTCTCTCTGTTCTCTTTTCCTCTGATTTCTTGCAGAGGCGGTTCTGAACACATGCTGATAATACCAGATTTATATTGATTATATTGATTTTTAGAGGACGGCGTTGCTCCTGTCAAAGTAACACAGGAGGATCAGAAGCATTAACCACAGAAGAAGACGGAGATTCAGAGATCTCGCTGAGAACCCACAGGACACACGGTGAAGTCATTTCCTGCTGTGACATCACAGGTCACACTACAAAACCCTTGGCTTCATTTGCACAGCAGTCAAAGCTTTATTTAGGAGTCTGACAGACGTCTCTGGATAGAAGCTACGAGTTGAGCCTCTGACCCGAGCCATCGGTGCATCCCCCCCCGCCCCCCCCCCTCACGGATCTGCCTTCATGGTTCCCCTTCTACCTCCACATGTTCATCCATCCGCACCCCCTTTGTTTGCTCCTCATGTCATCCCCACAAGCTCCTCCTCCTCTGTGTTCCCTCTGTCCTTTCCTACCCTCCTTTACTTTTGGATGTTACCTCCTTCCTCTCTCCTTGCTGCCAAGCCCCGCCCCCGTCGCCTGGGATAAGAAAAACTTTTTATTGCACTGTTTGTTTTTTTTGTAAGATATTAATAAGAATAATGTTAATAATCTTGTTATTGTGACATAACCTGGTGTGTCCAGATTTAATGGAAGTGGTACTCTTAACTTGAGAGGGAGAAATGTTGTTTCTGTAATAAGCTTTTTATTCTTATTTGTTTTATATTGTTATTTTTGTATTATGTTTTTCTTTTTTTTACTCTCTGGATGTGAACCAGAGGTCAGTGTTTCATGCTCTGAGGCGCCTGCTGATTGGACCTCGAGTGTCACGTGATCACACACCATGTAATAATTAACCGTTGGATCCCCACATATTAAATGTTTATTTTAAAATTCATCCATTTAACACGTTTTCAGCCTTTTGTTTTTCCTCCTGATTCATTTGAATGATTCTTGACCATAATAATTATAACTAATCATTACAATGTAACTTCATATTCATTCATTTCAGAAATGAAAGTATGAATTTTATTCATAGTAGAAAGGAACTAAAGTCAAGACAAATCTACTCCAGTTTGAAATTGAAACGGTCCACGTGAATTCTTATTATAATTCTATACACATTATAAATACTTAAAATTTGGATATTTCTCACGACATAAAAAACACAGTTGGATGTCTAATTTCTAAAATGATTTTGACCCGTAGACTCAGACGGATGTTTATCAATGTTGCCGTTACCGTAGCGACGTGATTCAAGACATCCACTTAATCTCTTTATTTACCTGTTGGTGCTCCTTTAGCTGCTCACGTGAGAAATATCCTTCATGTTGTCAATAGTGAAGATAAAGATTCAAAGCATTTACGTTTTAAAAATATATACACTCACCGGCCACTTTATTAGGTACACCTGTCCAACTGCTCTTTAACACTTAATTTCTAAGCAGCCAATCACATGGCGGCAACTCAGTGCATTTAGGCATGTAGACATTGTCAAGACAATCTCCTGCAGTTCAAACCGAGCATCAGTATGGGGAAGAAAGGTGATTTGAGTGACTTTGAACGTGGCATGATTGTTGGTGCCAGAAGGGCTGGTCTGAGTATTTCAGAAACTGCTAATCTACTGGGATTTTCACGCACAACCATCTCTAGGGTTTACAGAGAATGGTCCGAAAAAGAAAAAACATCCAGTGAGCGGCAGTTCTGTGGGCGGAAATGCCTTGTTGATGCCAGAGGTCAGAGGAGAATGGCCAGACTGGTTCGAGCTGATAGAAGGGCAACAGTGACTCAAATAACCACCCGTTACAACCAAGGTGGGCATAAGAGCATCTCTGAACGCACAGTACGTCGAACTTTGAGGCAGATGGGCTACAGCAGCAGAAGACCACACCGGGTGCCACTCCTTTCAGCTAAGAACAGGAAACTGAGGCTACAATTTGCACAAGCTCATCGAAATTGGACAATAGAAGATTGGAAAAACGTTGCCTGGTCTGATGAGTCTCGATTTCTGCTGCGACATTCGGATGGTAGGGTCAGAATTTGGCGTCTACAACATGAAAGCATGGATCCATCCTGCCTTGTATCAACGGTTCAGGCTGGTGGTGGTGGTGTCATGGCGTGGGGAATATTTTCTTGGCACTCTTTGGGCCCCTTGGTACCAATTGAGCATCGTTGCAACGCCACAGCCTACCTGAGTATTGTTGCTGACCATGTCCATCCCTTTATGACCACAATGTACCCAACTTCTGATGGCTACTTTCAGCAGGATAAAGCGCCATGTCATAAAGCTGGAATCATCTCAGACTGGTTTCTTGAACATGACAATGAGTTCGCTGTACTCAAATGGCCTCCACAATCACCAGATCTCAATCCAATAGAGCATCTTCGGGATGTGGTGGAACGGGAGATTCGCATCATGGATGTGCAGCCGACAAATCTGCGGCAACTGTGTGATGCCATCATGTCAATATGGACCAAACTCCCTGAGGAATGCTTCCAGCACCTTGTTAAATCTATGCCACGAAGAATTGAGGCAGTTCTGAAGGCAAAAGGGGGTCCAACCCGTTACTAGCATGGGGTACCTAATAAAGTGGCCGGTGAGTGTAGATCTGTATAGATATAGATCTATACACACGTCTCTCTGTTCTCATTGCATCCGGACAGCAGCCATCTGAGCGGGAAGTGGCTTCTTTGTTGCGTGCGGATCTGTCATTAGAGATGCTTCAGGAGAACATCTGGTGTTCTGATGAAAATCTTCAGCGGGCTGATCTATCAGAAGGATTTGAGGAAAACCCTTTGAAACCCTCAATCGACTCCAATGTTCTCCTGGTTCAGACAGAAGTAGTAGAACCAGGTTTTTCTACTCCGATGTTCTCCTGGATCAGACAGAAGTAGTATAGCCGGGTTTTTCTATTCCGATGTTCTCCTGGATCAGACAGAAGTAGTAGAACCAGGTTTTTCTACTCTGATGTTCTCCTGGATCAGACAGAAGTAGTAGAGCCGGGTATTTCTATTCCGATGTTCTCCTGGATCAGACAGAAGTAGAGCCAGGTGTTTCTATTCCGATGTTCTCCTGGATCAGACAGAAGTAGTAGAGCCGGGTATTTCTATTCCGATGTTCTCCTGGATCAGACAGAAGTAGTAGAGCCGGGTGTTTCTATTCCGATGTTCTCCTGGATCAGACAGAAGTTGTAGAGCCAGGTGTTTCTATTCCGATGTTCTCCTTGGATCAGACAGAAGTAGTAGAGCCAGGTTTTTCTACTCCGATGTTCTCCTGGATCAGACAGAAGTTGTAGAGCCAGGTGTTTCTATTCCGATGTTCTCCTTGGATCAGACAGAAGTAGTAGAGCCAGGTTTTTCTACTCCGATGTTCTCCTGGATCAGACAGAAGGCGTAGAGCCGGGTGTCTCTACCCCAATGTTCTCCTGGATCAGACAGAAGTAGTAGAGCCAGCTGTTTCTATTCCGCCAGATATTTGCTCTTTTTATTTCCTCCATTTATTTAATCCGAACCAGGAAGTGACCCCTAGCTGCTCGGTTCTAATTGGCTCTTGTCTCTTTCTGTTTACGCACCCACGCAGACAAAGTAAACAAGTTATTTTCGATTCAGCTTTACCAATAAAATGATGATAACTAAGATCATTGTGACGAGACGTTTGACCCTGACTGTTGGAAGGTAAATAATTGCTAAGTAGTTCAATCCTCCACATTAGTGGAGATTACTGAGAGTCGGTACCTTTGACCTTGAAACAAGTTTATAAGGTTAAAGAGGCTTTTGTAGAGTTCTACAAAAGCCTCTTTAAAGTTGTGTACAAACTAACTGAGTTTCTAGTTCCTTTATCAAACCTAAATAATAAAATAAAGAAGTTGAAGTCTAAAGTTGTAGGTATTTTTTGATTGAGCCCTCCGGTTCTCATCCTGCAGAGGATTGTGTTATGTTTTGGCGGCGATATAAAGCTGAGCTGGTTACTGTACATTATTGTTTTATTCCATAGATATAATGTGTTTTAATAGAAATGCTTGTGGAAGATACCAATTAAATACTATGATGAAAAACATTAACCAATTGTTTGGAGTTATTTGTGATAAATGATTAATACAAATTATTTTTACTTACAATATTACCGATGATATTGAGTAAAACGTTACAATAATATAAATAGGATTGAAAGCAATTTTCATCATTTTTAGCTTTTGGACACTTTTTATTAAATACAGACTTATAAAATTCTTTGTTTTTCTCTATTCAGTTAGTTTTCAAGTGTTAGATGTCTTTCTGATTCTGAGCTGCAGGGGGAAGCACACACACACAAACACACACACTAACATACACACACACACACACACCCCTCAGAGATTCCTCTAAAGATGGAGGATATAAAGTCTGTTACAAAAAATTCTACAACTTCCATCTGTTGTTTTTAATTATATTATAGTATATCACATATGGTCATCACATGTATATACACATATATACGTTATGTATTTAATGTATATATATATATATATATATATATATATATGTTGTTTATGTACATCGTTGACAGTTTAAAAAACAGATTAATTAAAAAAAGAGACAAACTGAGAAGCGGTCTGTGTGTGTGTGTGTCTGTATTTGTGTGTCGCTACTATTAGCAGCCAACAAAGAAAAAGGCCTCAGTGTTTCCTGTCTGCAGTACTTGGTGGTCTCACCAGTGTGTGTCTGTCTGCATGTGCGCACATTCGTTTCCCAATGAGACTCAACCTAGCTCTCCATCGGTGGACCCCATGCTCGTTGTCAAGGCAACAGTATTCCCCTCCTCCTCCACCTTCTCCACTCATGCCTTCCCTCACCAGTTTTCCCACCGAACAAAACCAACATTATTCTCCTGGTGTGTGTGTGAGAGAGAGAGAGAGACATTCAGGTCAGATTAGTTTGTGTTCATTGAGCTTCTCTACGAAGACACAGAGACACACACTCAGTGCTTTGGTGGGATTCACACCAAGTGGGAACTCCAACACTCTTGTTTTTAAATTTTCACACAGTCGGAGTTTCAAAGCGAGGAAATCGCTCTTGATTTATTCCCTCAGTAAACATTGTAAACATGAGTTTATGGTCTCAGTCTCTAGTTTCAAGTCTTCTTCAATACACCATGATGTTCATGTAGTCAATGATGGTCCATTTAGAGTCAAACAGACCATGAAGCAGGGGATGCTTTAGGGCGGGGCCTAACGCTGATTGACAGGTCTCTGCCAAAGACCTACACGGCATGGTCACTTCCTGTTCACTGATTGTGTGCGTGTACCTGGCAGTGTTGTAACTGGCGACTGTACTGAGCCAGTGTGGAGTAGAGGAACTGGTACTGCTCTGTGGTCTGGATCATGCCCCCCCTTTACAGGACGGAGAGACAAACATTACTCCAGAGACGGAGACACATCCAAGGCGGATACCAGAGAGGACAGGTGAGTCTGACCTGGCCAGTTGGAGCTGGCAAACCGTCTCCAGGATGTCCCCCTGTCCGCTGTCTCTGAGCTGCTGGTCAGAGACGTGGACGGCGTCTCTACGGCCTCATCAATCCTTATATGGTTACTTCCTGTTTACAAGCAGAACTGGAGGCTTCAAAAGATCCCCAACCCTAAGAAAGACATAACTGACGGAGAGGTTATCAAGTATCGTAAAGTCAAACACAGCAACACAGATTTGTGAGTTAAGGGGTTGAAACTTTTCGTGATCACGCGTGTCTTTGTGGAATCGGAGCTGCAGGAACAAAGTGTTTCAGGAGGCCGGGATGTCGTCCTCATTAGTAGTGATGAGGGTTTGCCCCTCAGATACAAACCACCGAACAGACCGCCTCTGTTCACTAATTACCCCCCCCCCCACACACAAAGACTAGACCTCCATCGGTCATACATGGACCTCTCTGCGGAAGACTGGACGGGAACCAACTGAAGTTATGTAACTTCAGAGGTCACAGGTTCGAGTCCCAGCTTGATCACTAGGTGGGTTTGGTGTTACACATCCACCTCCATTCTTCTTTTTTTAGGGGGGGTTGTAAGTTCATTTAGATTCCACTACTTTACACCAACCAATAAGCTTAAAGGGGGGTTTAGGGGGGGGTACTTGGCCGTGGCTAATCAAACAATAGATTATTTATATCTACGTAGAGAGCTCCACCATGTTTCTACGGAAGCGCTAGAGCAGTGGTTCTCAACTGGTGGGTCGCGTTGACAGATCGATTTGGGTCGCGGCTTGTCACTAAGGGGTGATGGTGGGTCCCGGAGCCAGACCAGTTGAGAACCACTGCACTAGTGGTATTGATACACTCCAACGTTACTGCTGCTTTTTATTAGTGCTTCTCATTGTTGGGACGTTGCTGCTCCCCCAGCTACACAAACACATAGACACAAATACACATGCACACAAACTACGTCGTTAAATATAAGCAGTTATATCAACATAGTAGTTATATATTTGCATATTTGCAAAAAACAACATTAACATTCAGCTGTGAGCAAAAGTAAAACCTAATTCAATCAACGCCATTTCTACAAAAACGCTAACGTTAAGCTTGCAAGGGCCAAAGTCAATAAAAAACGGAGAGTATATTTAACGTTAGCGACTATGCCTCAGCCGTAGAGCAGTCGTCCTCCAACAAGAGGTCGGCGACCTCGCTAATCCTCACTGATGTGTCCTTGGGCCAGGCTCTTAACTTCTCTCTACGGGACACACATCGTCCTTCCCACCGCCTTCTCAATTTCTAAGAGACTCACATCGAAGAGGGAGAAGTTTATGTTTCTAAATGGACAGATCTGTGTGTGTGAGCATGTGAATTTGGGTCAGTATCCCATGGCGATGGGACAGGGGTGAGGTCATTGTAATGCAGCTCAGCCGCTCTGAGGGAAAGAACCCGGGCCTCTTCACACCGTCTGCAGCTAAACGATGGACAAAAGTTTAACAAAAACAATCATCCCGGTGCTATGATGCCATAAGGTTAGTGCTAAACATTTAACTCAACTAATCGCATGATTTCCTGTGATTAACACAGGATTAATTGCACGATTAATCGCATTATGCGCAGCATTTTGTGTAGTGTATTGGGTGCTTATATTTTAAAAACATGTTATCATAACATTATAGGAGTCAGAGCAACAGCAAGTTAACACACAGGATATATCTGTTGAGTAGTAAGGGTCCCTGTTAGTGAGGTAAAGTGTCAACTTTCTTCTGGACAACATGACCAGGAGGGGGAACCTTCCACAGGTGTTGGGGACGCCTCATGCGATTCAATGGACGCTTCATTCTTCTTTGTTGGTTTGTCCACAGTTCTCTCACACGTAGTCCTCCCAAGTCTCGCTCCCCTGGTTGTTTGCCCCTAATACTCCAGACTCATTGTACTTCAGGCTTGTAGTACTTAAGTCATAGCTTAACTCAGTGTTTGTGCATTGATAACTGCTAGTGTTAGCAGTTAGCTGTTAGAATAAAGCCTAGTTTATGCTTCTGAGTTTTCAGAGAAACGCAAGTACACACACACACAGAGCCTCTTCGGTGCGTCAACCCGTTTTTCTAGACTTGCGTCAAAAGCTTTGCGAGCTCACACAGCCCACAAGGCTGTGATTGGTCTGCTATCTACATCCTTTCAGGAGTCTCACATTTTCATGTCATTTCATAGCATAATTCCGGCATTATTAAGATTTTTTACGAGAGAATGAATCAGTTTGAAGAGCTTCTTTCCAGGAGTTTTTTGTGTTTTCTCGCCAAGCAGGTCTCCGTAGATCATAGTTCTGTTTGGACGGTGGTTCTGACTCCAGGCATGGCCCTGCTGACGCCTGCTGCTGCCAACGTTGTTTTACATAAGTTTCCTATTACTATCATCATAAACCAACATCTTTCTGCTCTCCCTCCCCACAGAAGCCTCTGTGGATGGTGGTTCTATTTTATGATGGTTCTCTCTGAAGAAGGTTCTATCTGATGAATGTTCTATCTGATGTTAGTTCTATTTGATGATGGTTCTATCTGATGAAGGTTCTATCTGATGGTGGTTGTCCCTGCAGTGGTCCTGCTGTACACTTGTTCTGCTACTTGCAATAATTTGTATCATTTCTGTTAGATGAATTGAATGTATTGTACATCTTTTACATTGTTCATTCTGTACACATGACATCTATTGCAGTCTGTCCATCCTGATAGAAGGATCCTCCTCTGACCTTCTCACTAAGGTTTCTTCCCTTTTTTCCCCACTGAAGGGTTTTTCATTTTTTTTAGGAGTTTTTCCTGTGCCGATGTGAGGGCTTCGGGACAGAGGATGTTGCATGTGTACAGACTGTAAAGCCCTCTGAGGCAAATTTGTAATTTGCGATTTTGGGATATACAAAATAAAATTAATTGAATTGATACAACCCGTCACTGGCGGACTATAAGGACGATTTGCCGGATCGAGGGGTGAACAAAGGAGGAAAATATGGGACAAATATGTCCGTGAAAAAAAGGCAGTGAAAAGCAGCAGTGGCAATGCACAGGGCAAAAGAGTCTCTGATAAATAAACAAACCAACGACTTCCACACATAAAGACGTCACTCTCTAGGTTGTCTTTGAGGAAACCACCTGGTGTTCTGGAGGTGAAATGCTTTTTAGAACCATGAATTGAAACAAGTCCGTCGACACAACGCAGACGCAGAAGCATGTTCCCGCATTAAGTATGTGTTTGAGTTTGGATTGGATCATGATTTAGTTGTTTTCAATTTAGTTACGGCAGTTCTGTTTTAATATTTAACTTTGAGTTATTATAAGTCTTATACCAGACACAGATTTAAAACATGTTTCTTTCTGTTTGCTGGAAAGAAGTGTCTCCCCTAGGGAGAGAGAAGTCTTGTTCGTAGAGGTGATTGGTTTCTGGAGGACAACGGAGAAGAGATTCACAGTTTATGTTAGAGTAGTTTTGGTATCTGAGGAATTTCTGATGTCAGGGTTAAATATATAAATGAGAGTTCTTCTTGAGTGAGACTTCTTAAGACACAGTGACACACATACAAGTAAAAAGCATTTATTTCTCTGTAGAATCTCATTCACAAATGTGCACAGAAAAAGACAAAGGTTAGTGTGTTTGTCTGGACTGTCCCTTTATTAAAGATTTATGAAAAAGTGGCCTTAATGTGAACTTCATAATAATCGCTAACAAAACAATAGGATATGTCAATATGTCTCCTTTCTTTTGTTCAGTTATTGTTTGAAAAAAAAAATGTAAAAGCTTGGCCACATAATTGGACACTTATATATTCACCATTTATAGTTGAATGAAACCAAAGGGAGGAATAATAATGTTTATTTGTGATTATGATGAATAAAGAAAATTTCAAATTTGAACTTACTTTTGTAAAAGGTTTCACGTATTCAAACTTGTTATTATTTGTTTTGTTGTTTTTATTTCCAAGGCAACTGGAAACGAACTAAGCATTAAATGAGCTTTTCCATCAAAGATGTTTCATCTCTACACAATAATACTTTGAGGAGGCACAAAGGCTCTGACAACATTCATATGGTTTTAACATCATGTCGCTGAACATACAAAGACATAAACAATCTTGTGACAAAACATGATCTCATTTGCCTTCACAAAAAGATGTAATTAGTGATTCACTAATCTGCTCTAGTGGTTTGATTCTGACAGTCTGAGTGAAAACTGCTGTACTAAAAAATATTAATACAAGTTCCGCTTGTTTCACTTCCTGTACAAAGAGGCTGAGAAGGTCTGAGTCCTTTTAACAATGCTTCTCTCCTTCTTTCCTTCACTTCTTACCTTTTAGAAAACATTCACCAAGTCAAGACTGTTACAAGAAGTCATGATCCAAAGTTTAGTGAGCCTACTTAATGCTTCAGCGACCCTGCGTAACTAGTGGCATTAAAGCATGTTGGAGTTCCCAAGATAGCGGCTAGCATTCAGCTGGCTCATTAGCTAGTGAATAGCTGGATAGTTAGCTAGCTAGCAGCAGGGCTAAGTCTAACTGTCCCTCCATCTCACTCCCCGTGGCTCTGGAGAAGGATTGGGGTGTCAGTGTAGCATCAAAGCATAGTGGGACTAGCTAGCCAATTAGCTAGCTGTACACTATCTAGATACCTAGGCAGCTGTGCACTAGTTAGCTATTTAGCTCCACCCTGTTTTGATGCTACAATGATTACAGGAAATTAGCCAAAAAATAGGCAGCAGAAGCGCCTCGTCCAAATGTCCCTCCACCACACCCCCCATTGCTCCGAAGGACAAACAAGCTAGCTAATTGGCGTACAGTTCGCTAGTTAGCAAGCTAGCTAGTTCCACCGTGCATTAGGAAAACAGCAATATAACTTTCACACTGCTAGTGTTAGAAATAAGTGCTAACGCTCTTCTTAGCCTGGTTTAAACGGTGTCACTAACTTCCTCATCAAACAGGTAAAAAATTTAGCTTCGGACTGACTGAAAAAGCACTTTACATCAAACATTATTATAGCAGGAAGAGTCTGTTCGGCAAATCCTGAAACAGCTGGTTGTACAGCAACTTATCTACCATTACTACTGATTAAACGTCACATTCTGTGCGTCCAGTAAGCTGGAGAGAGAATCACTGTGTCCGTAGAGGAATATCATACACATGGAAACTCTGGAAAGATGGAGAAGAGGTGTTTGTAGAGGAGAGAGGAAACTGGAAGGTTAAACATGGAAGAGGAACCGTAAAAATTGATTGATGGAAAATGAGTGAGTGGGCTCTAGCTAGAGACGGACAAGATGGCGGACGTGTCTTTAGCCTTGTCAAAATAGATGGATGTCTCAGTGACTGCGTTCAGTTTGACCTGGGCAGAGGTTGGCGAGTCCTGGGCGCTGGTTGGCTGACACTCCTGACAGCAGCAACAGCAGCAGTCCATGAAGGCTTGACCGAGGGCCTGAAACAAGACAACAGTACCGTTAGCTTTTCACGCTAGCCAATACTACATTCACACTATCACACTGAAGTTTAGCTCAAGTGCTCGTTGACCTAGTTTCTTTCTTAATTAGCGCTGGGAACTTATATACATGTTGATGATCTGCCGACCTAAAGCATCCCCTGCTTTATGGTCTGTTTGACTCTACTTGGACCATCATTTACAAAAGAACATCATGCTGTATTGAAGAAGACTTGAAACTAGAGACTGAGACCATAAACTCATGTTTACAATGTTTACTGAGGGAATAAATCAAGAGAGAAGTAGAGTCATTTTCTCATAGACGTCTATGGGAGCAGAGGAGTCGCCTCCTGCTGGTCACTACACAGAAGTAGAGTAATTTCTTCATAGACATCTATGGGACCAGAGGAGTCGCCCCCTGCTGGTCACTACACAGAAGTAGAGTAATTTCCTCATAGACGTCTATGGGACCAGAGGAGTCGCCCTCTGCTGGTTACTACACATAATGACGCTTTAACTCATGTAACTCTGACTTCACTTGGCAGCACCAACCTACCTTACACAGACACAGCAGCAGCACGGGGGTCACTGAGGACTTGAAGAATAACAGGAAGTGATGCAGCAGCGCCAGCATGGCAGCGGTGTCCTTGGAGACGGCGATGCGCGCGTAGGCCACCGTGATGTTGCACACGTGCTCGGGCAATGCACAGATGCCGTACACCACCGCCAGCGCCAGCAGCGTGCAGTTCAGCTGGCGCTCTACCACCTGGTGCCGCTTCTGATTGGAGGATGTGCGGTCGTCGTGGCCGCGCTGCTTCTGGGCGGAGCTTGAGTCACTGTTGACGTTGCGCGTGGCCATTTGGCAGAGCACGGTGAAGAGGATGGGGAGGCAGAAGTAGCAGCCAAAGCACCACCACATCCGACCCTGGAAACCCCCGGGGGGAGTAATCAGATTACTCCACAAAAACAAAATACTGGTTTTGTTCCTTGAAAGACAATATTTCTTTGTGCACATTTGTAAAGCACATTTCAACAAGGCAATTCAAAGTGCTTCACATAAAACCATTTAAAACCTCCAAACACAAAGCAAGGAGCTTTACAAACAGTTAAAAACATTGATACATTAATAAATAAAAGAAGAAAAAAAACGGAGATTTAAAATAGAATAAATTTGCAATGTAGTTTAAGAATGTCTTCCAAGAATTCCAAATTGTTAGGGTTAAGGTTAAAAGGTCCAAAAGGAATTAAAGCCTTCTGGGACTTTGTTCCACATGTGGAGTAGAAGAACTGAAGCTGCTTCTCCATGTTTAGTTCTCTGGGACCAGGAAGTAGACCCGTCCCAGACGACCTGTGGGGTCGTGGCGGTTCATCAGTATCAGCAGATCAGAAATGTACTTTGGCCCTAAACCATTCAGTGCTTTATAAACTAGCAGTAGGATTTTTAAGTCAATTCTTTGTGTGACAGGAAGCCAGTGTAAAGACCTGAGAACTGGAGTCATGTGATCCTTTCCTGGTCCTATGAGTACTCGAGCTGCAGCGTTCTGGATCAGCTGGAGCTTTCTGATTGACTTTTTACCGAGTCATGTAAACACACCGTTACAGTAGTCGGGTCTACTGAAGGTCAATATACATGGACAAGTTTTTCCAAATCTGGTTGAGACATCAGTCTTCTAATTATTGATATATTCTTTAGGTGATAGTAGGATGATTTAGTAACTTGATATGACTGTTCAGGTTGAGGTCCGAATCCATTATTAAACCTACATTTCTAGCTTGGTTTTTAACGTCAGTGATTGAAGCTCAGCGCTGACTTTCAATCGTTGATCCTTGTAACCAAAAACATTTTTTGGTTTCAATTGTTTAATTGAAGAAAGTTTTGACACATCCAGTTGTTGATTTGCTCAATGCATTTACCCAACCCCTGTATTGGATTGTAGCCCCTGGTGATATAGTTATATAGATATGTGTGTCATCTGCATAACAGTTTTGTCACGGTTTGGGTCCTCTTCCTGTCTTATTTTGTAGTTTTCTTGTCTCTCGTGTCTCTGGGTGAGCTTCACGTCCTGTCCTGTGATTGCCTGATTGCTTCCACCTGTGTCCAATCACCTGCACCTCCCTTGTGTATTTAAGCCCCGTGTGCCTGTCATTGTCTTTGTCAGTCGTCGTTGGAGCATGCCTCTGTTCCTGTTCCCGTTCCCGTTGTGTTTAATAAAGAACACATTCTGTACGAATCCTGCGCCTGGGTCCTACTTCCTGTTCCGCCTGCACCAGCGAACCATCCTGACAAGTTTGTTGTTTTCCATAATATGAGCCAATAGAAGCATGTAGATGTTGAACAGAAGGGGCCCCAGTATTAAACCTTGGGGGACACCACAAGTCATTTTCTCCAGCTCTGATGTGTAATTAGCTACAGACACAGTATTTTTGGTCTTACAAGTAGGATTTAAACCAGTGAAGTGCTGCCAGACAGTCTCACCCAGTTGATTAGTCTATCTAGTAGTATGTCATGGTCAACCGTGTCAAATGCTGCGCTCAGATGCAGTAAGACTGAAATTCTGCCATTTTCTGTGTTTAACAGGAGCTGTTTCAGTACTGTGGTGCTGTCCAAAGCTTGACTGGAAGGCATCAAAACTGCAATATGGGGCCAAGAAATAGTTTAACTGTTGAAAAAAAACGCTTATTCAATTATTTTACTTAAAGGCAGGTTTGATATTGGCCTATAATTTTTCATTGTTGTGGCATCTAGCTTATCCTTCTTTAGGAGTGGTTTAATAACGGCAGTATTAAGGGCATGTGGGAAGAAACCTGAGAGGGGGGATGTTTTACAATTTGTAGGTGATCAGTGCAGTTTGAAATATTTTTGAAAATATGTGTTGGAAGAATATCTATGCGGATGACTTGTATAATGCCATCTAGGCCTGTGTGGTTGATGAATGAAACTATGTCAGTGTTTGAACAGATGTTATTCTGAGATTGGGCTACAACATCTCCTGTGTTAGGTGTGGAGGCACTACCTGCTTGTTTAATTGTCTGTATTTCATCCACACCATGACTCACCTGGTGATACCTGAGCAGCAGGGAGTGCAGGGAGTCGGGCAGGTAGAGTGACAGGGGGGACGAGGGGGTGACTGTGCAGGAATCAACCAGCCGGCCTGTGGACGGGGAGACAGAGCGGTTCGGCTGCCACAGGAAGATCTCTGGGCTGGACAGTGTCAGCGAGGAGATCCACACCAGCAGCAGCTTCAGCAGCACGGCGCCACAGCGCTCCACCCGCCGGGCCTTCAGTGGGGAGGTGGAGGTGGAGGTGGCGGCGAGGAAGCGGTCAATGCCGAGAGCGCACAGCGTGAAGGAGGTGATGCCCAGAGACACTGCCTGCAGAGGGAGGGAAGAGGTCAGAGGTTGATGAGGTCTCCTCCAAAAGGAGGACATTGGTTCTACTGATCTGCATGTAGTGGTCGATAGGTGGAGGAGTGCTAACCTCTGTTAGCATTTGCATTGCAAATAGAGACATGTTTTAACTTGGATGTCTTCTGATCTTCTTACAATGTTATATTGTATAATATGAATATTTCTGCATGAAAGAGTCAAACGTTGGTAAAAAACTCAACATGTAGACCCAAACGTAAAGATCATTCCTCAAAGGTCAACATCGGCATATCTTGGAGGTTGGGGGATCACATGACCAGATTTCACCTCTACGTTTTATGCAAGAAACCCAAAGAATGCTAACTCGGTAACTTGACTGTAATATTTGAAGGCTCTAATCCTTTCAATTGTTTTTCAAATGCATACTCAAATTACAAATCTACAGGCTTGACCTTTTTATTAGACTGAGTAGAGTTTTTTCCAACGCCGAGAAGGTACTTCTTCTCAATTAAATATATTTATCTTCATTTAATGATCCTTTTGACTTTTCTAAAACGCTCCCACTGGGAAATAAACAGTTCTTCCACAGGAAGAAACCACATGTGCTGAAGTTTATAAGTACTGGTAGCTTAGACTGTTGGTGACAAACCCTCCTCTGAGCTGAAGACATCCAATATGGCCGCCAGAGACATGGGGTAACAAATCATACAACATATTTCCGCCTCTAATTTGTTGTGTCATCACCATCAGCTCATGGTTATAAAGATATACTGTATTCTCTTCTGAGGGGCGCTTGTTTTCTATGTCTCTGTCCCAAGGGTGGTGATAATGGTGGTGGTGGTGGCGATTGTGGTCAATTCTTCTATCTGACTATTCTAATGATCTAAGGAACGACTTCCTACTGGGTTTGAAGACCAACTGGCCACATTTTGAAAGTCAAAGCTCACCGTGACCACAACTTAAGGAATCTGTTACTGAGCTTTATTGAGGACATGTTGAATACAATAGCAAAACGTTGAAGGTCACCGATCAAAGCTTGGGTCCTAGTTCCTGAGGACCAAATGGAGTTGTGGAGACAAATGACCTGACCTTTTCTAGACAAACTTTAGATCAGAACGCTAAACATACAACCAATATAGTGAAGATAACAGTCAATAACCAGTTAATCCCAACAATACCTTTAAAACATCTTCATGAAGAGGCGATACCATCTCCTCTGGAGCCTCTACAATATAGTATTTACACTATAAAAACACAATATCCCACTCAACTGGTCTCACCACCTCTACTACCACACAAGCCCCACCCACCTCCATGTAGGGCACCATACGGCAGGTAATGTCGCCCAGGATCCTCCTGTGGGAAAGCTGGTTGAGGACCACCACAGGGAGGCAGAGCACCAGGACAAGGAAGTCCCAGAATGCCATGCTGGCCAGCAGGTAGTTCCAGGCAGACCTCATGTAATAGTTGTTCCACACCACGCACATGACGGCCATGTTTCCCACCACGCCTACCGCCAGCACCAGGCCAGCCAGGAAAAGCACCGCGTAGGCCGAGTACGAGCTGTCTGCCAGCGGGTAAAAGGGGTTGAAGAGTCCCGGGTGATCGGGTGGGTCAGCGCCCGAATCGGAGGCGTTTCCGGCCCCGACATTCGTCCCGTTGGCAAACTCTGTGGCCTGTGGCGGTGTCACCGAGTCGTTCTCGAAGGACTGGCCAAAGGTGGACTGCTGCTCGTCCTCCTCGGCACCGCGGGCCGGGCGGCGGTTGTGGCTACGGCGGGCCTGGTCCAGGTCCAGCACGTCGGGGATGGGCCGGCCCTCCTCCGTCCCGATCCAGAGGCGCTCCAACTGGATGAGGGAGGACGGCTCCTCCGATCGCTCGGTACTCCCGGCCTCTGTGAAGATCAGCACCAGGCTGATGCACAGCCACAGGGCGACGGGCGGCACCATGGTGGGTTCTTCAGACGGAGAGGTGGAGGCTTTACACTGAGAAGTGGAGGATTCAGACCGAGAGGTGGAGGCTTCACACTGAGAGGTGGAGAATTCAGACCGAGAGGTGGAGGATTCAGACGGAGAGGTGGAGGCTTCACACTGAGAAGTGGAGAATTCAGACCGAGAGGTGGAGGATTCAGACCGAGAAGTGGAGGCTTCACACTGAGAGATTCTCAGGGAGGATTCTGGTTCTGTCTCCGAAAAGTCAGGATGAACAAAAAGCGACCGGATGAAAAGGAGAGTCTCAAAAGCCTTTCAGTGAGCCGCAGGTTCAAAACCACGAAAAGACAATTCCAGGGAAACGGTTAAAAGACTTCTGAGCTTCCAAAAGAAGACGTTTGTAGAAGGAGCTCTCTTCTCCTCTCCTCACACTTCCAGACTGCCAATACTCCCCTGAAGTTTCCCACTTTAAAACCGGGCTCTGCTCGTCCTGTCCATCAGTAGCCGAGCAAGAGCTCCTGGAGGAGGAGGAGGGGCAGGGTGAGGGTCTGAGTCTGCGTCAGGCGGCTGGGTCGGTGGAGACGGCGGAGACACTAGAAGTCCTGGAGCTCTGAGGCTCTGTGAGGGTCTGTGGGAACAAGCAGCCCTCTGCAGTCTGGTTGGATGGAGCCTTTGTCGAGACACACACACAGACACACACAAACTCACGCACACTGACAAGCATACTAACAAGGTTGGCTCACACATACACACACAGTCTGCACAATCATGCATACTTTATTTTGCACTTTTGGCTCTCGCTTTTTGTCTCTTTCACACACTGGAAACACACACATTTAAACCTACTCACAGGTCTGCTGCCCCCTGGTGGTCTTTACTCCAACGGAGTCCACTGAAACATAAGTGTGTGTATGTGTGTATGTGTGTGTGTATGTGTGTGGGTGCACACTCTTGTTGTGAGAACCAATTGAACCACAGTGAGAACCTTCTTTTCTCATGTTGAGGACTCTGGCTACTCTTCAGTGAGAAGGTGGGAGTTGGAGAGAGAAAGAGGTGGAGAGAGGAGAGAGGGGTGTGGTCTCTCTTCTCTGTTATTCCTCACTGACCTGCAGCAGAGCATCATGGAGCTTCTCTCCTCTCTGAGGAGCATAGCGATGGAGACTCTGGACCAGGAGTACAACGTGAGAGTGTGTGTGTCTATGTGTGTGTCTATATTTCGGTGTTGACTTGTTGATATAATTGACGTGAGATTTCAGCCTCTTAACTTAATAATAAGTGAACTAGTTAATAACCAGTTCATAATGACACTTCATGAACGCTGAAGGGGAAGTGACCTCAGCAGTGCTGCTGAAGGTGCAGGTCATTGTGTGTTCATGATATGATCTCAGTATTCAAATGAGGTTGGAGGAATGATGCCAGAGATGCAAAGGTAAACTCTCACGAAGCTGATGTTGTTCACCTGGAGCACACTCTGTTTTTATTATTCCCTATAAAAGCATAACCTTATTTACATGAACATAAAAAAACACATTGTCTAAGAGGTTCTGGTCTCTAAGCCGTTATCACCAAGAAGACCTCCAAGGGGTTCTGGTCTACTCCAAGACCTCTTACCAAGAAGACCTCTAAAGCAGTGATTCTCAACAGGTGGGTCGCGACCCAATGCAGCGGAGTGTCATTATTTTTGCTGGCTTGTCCGTCCATGTTTTCAGCAGCATGTGCCAGGTTCAGTCAAACCATTCTGATATGGGGGAGAGTTTTTTTTTTAAACATTCTGAATATAAAACATAAAATTCAGCTTATGAACTTGATTTTGAATAGTTGAGAAGTTGAGAATGTTCCTCGATTTGGGTCGCGGCTTGGCATTAAGGGGGGATGGTGGGTCCCGGAGCCAGACCAGTTGAGAACCACTGCTCTAAAGGGTTCTGGGCGGGTACTGGACACACTGGTTGTCGGAAGTAGATATTATGAATAATGTCAATAATATGAAATGTTTAAATCACAAAGACACCCAGTGTTGATATGATCAATTATTTTGAATTAATCAATAAAGAAAACTGTTTTCCTAGACTCCATCTCTGTGTATGTCTGTGTGTGTCCCTGTCTCTCTATGTGTGTGTCCCTGTGTATGTGTCTGTCTCTCTATGTGTGTGTCTCTGTGTGTGTCTCTGTCTCTCTATGTGTGTGTCCCTGTGTGCGTCTCTGTCTCTCTATGTGTGTGTCCCTGTGTGTGTCTCTGTCTCTCTATGTGTGTGTCCCTGTGTCCCTGAAAACATCAGACTCAGACTCATCTCAACGCCAGCTTCATCCCGGTGAGAGCTGCTTACTTCCATCCTTCCTTCTTTGTTTCCTCCATACGTTCCCCCCTTTCTTCCATCCTTCCTTCCTCCCTTTCTATCAGAGAAGTTCAGTTCTTTACTGAGCTCATATTTGGCCGATGGTGTAACACCTCCTCTCGTCCACTAGGGGGTGACGTCACACCGCCGTTACATCGCCTCGCAGCGACCCCTCGCCTCCACGTGCACGGAATTCTGGAGGATGATCTGGGAGAATGACGTCAAGGTGCAGCATGAAACACATAATGTATCATTATTGGTGATATTCCACCTGTTTGAAGTTGTTTTGGTGATGAGCTGAAGGAGGCGGGGACTAACGTCTGGTTCTGTGTGTTCCAGGTGATAGTCATGGTCTCCAGAGAAATAGAGATGGGGAAGGTAAGATGGAAAAAGAAACAACACCAGTTGGTCGCGGCTTACGTCACTTTATTACATTATTTTGGTCACGTCTTTAAGTTTGACTCCATTTTTCGTTTTTAAGATCACAACCAAATTGTGACTTTATGGATGCAACTGGTGGTTTGTTTCCTGCAGATGAAGTGTGAGCGTTACTGGTCACCAGTTCAAGAGGAAGCTCCTTATGGGGCCTTCAGGGTGTGCAACGTGAGGACACACACTGAGACACACACACAGACGTATAGACAAACACACACAAACACACACACACACACACTGAGACACACACACGGACGTATAGACAAACGCACACAGACAAACACACACATCACATTTTATTACATGAAGCTTAAGCGAAAATTCAGTCAGGAAGACTGGACAGGCGTTGCCATTCCCAGTAGGCTTCCACTCTCCATGGGGGCACACGGCCAGCTGATTAGGGGCGGGGTCAGGTGGTACCAGCCAACCAGACGTGGGTGATGTTACCATAAACCAATTGCATCAGTGCTGGCAAACGTTAAAAGACTGTTCTCTCTCTCTGCTGTCAGTTGTCATTTCAGCGCGCACCAAAGGCGCCCGCCACCACCCCTGACACCTCCAATCTACAGCAGTACGTGGCACATCAGGAAATTGGAGCAAATTCTCTACCACCATCTACAAACATCGTGATCAGAGTTCTGACTGTCTCCTACCAGCAGGTATATGTATATAAATTAGGGCCGGGACTTTAGCGCGTTAATTACGATTAATTAATTACAATATGAATTAAGATTAATTAATTACACATTTTTTACGCATTTTTACACTTTTTTTTGCACCGCGGAACGTTTCTCACTGGATGAGTTTCGGGGGGACCGATTTTACTGGAGCACCAACTAGCGTTCATGACTTCAGACAACAACAAACCACAGTGAACATGAACGAAGAAGCTGATGAGACCGTGTCGGGTGGCCCCGTGAATGGGAAGTCTTATTATAATAAACACACGGATGGAAGCGTCGATAAGAGCGTGGTTGTGTGCAAGCTGTGCAACAAGGAATTCACATCGAGCCTCAAGTATCACCTCAACGCAAAACAATTAGCAGCTAGCGTGGACGTTAGCCCCACTCCGGGTACAAGGACCCACACCCAACCCACCCTGCACCAGATGACTGGTTTAAGGACCAGGGTAACTAAGACCACGTCTGAAAAAATAACCAATGTTCTGAATGTACTTGAAAGTATTGGTCTACTTAAAAAACGTAGTTTACAGAAGGTCTACTTACCTATAGGCTACCTGAATTTCTGAAAGTACTATATTTCTAAATATGCTATTGCTACACTGGAATTGGTTGAATAAAAATAAAAATCCATGTGAAAAAAATGACTTCTCACTGTTCTCAGGTCATATATTTGTATGTATAATATATGCGATTAATTTCGATTAATTAATTACAAAGCCTCTAATTAATTAGATTAATATTTTTAATCGAGTCCCGGCCCTAATATACATATATATATATATATATATATATATATATATATATATATATATATATATATATATATATATATATATATATATATGTATATATATATATATATGTATATTAGTGCTGTCGTTTAACAAAACCCATTTGAACTTTTTCCACGCCAGGACCAGGACGCTATAAAGGGACCCGAATGGCAGGACCATTCATCTCTATGCCTTCATCTAGTGCGTGTGAAGTTTGACTAGTAGTAATGGCTGAGCGGTTTGTCCAGGTGTGCCCCCCCCGGCCACCTGTTTTTTTACGGGCATTTTCCATGCAGAGAGTTGGGCTATTACAGCCGCCTCTTCATTGTTTCGGAGGAGGATGGGGGTTCGCACTCGCAACGTGAAGTGAGCTTCAAGATGCTCACTCTCAAACAGATCGTGTCACTGATCAGGTCCGAGGACTGATTTATCACGATAGATCTTCAGGACGCCTACTTTCATTTACCCATCCTCCCACAACACAGGAATTTCCTGAGGTTTGCTTTTGGGGACAAAGCTCACCAGGACCGGGTTCCTCCGTTTGGCCTAGCCCTCTCACCCCGTACCTTTACCAAGTGCGTGGATGCAGCTCTGGAACCACTGCGTTTCCAGGGCATCCGCACCTTGAACTACATCGACGACTGGTTGGATTTAGCGCCATCCGAGCGGCTGGCGGCCCAACATCGAGATGTTGTGCTCGCCCACATCAACCGTCTGGGGCTGAGACTCAACGCCAGGGAGAGTGTACTGTCCCCATAGCAAGATAGCAAGGGACCACCTTTCTGGGCGTGATCTGGGATTCAACCATGACGCGGGCACATGTCTCCCGCTCGAGTAATTTCGATTCTCTCTGCAACCAAGCAGGCCAAGCTAGGCCAGCCACTCACTGTGAAACAGTTTCAGAGACTGTCAGGTCGGCTGGCAGCGGCATCCAACGTGATCCCTTGCGGGCTGTTGCACTTTAGACCGTTACAGTGGTGGCTCAGAGCCAAGGGGTTCTCCCCGAGGGGAAACCAGCGCCGTCTGATCAAGGTCACTCGGCGTTGCCTGCGGGCTCTGGCCATATGGTGGTCTCTCGGGAAACTCTGCTCATTGTGAGCGGTTTATATCCCAGGGTAGCTGCCCCCCTACCAGGGGGCAGACGCCCTGTCGAGACAGGGGCCCGAGGCCCGGGGACCGGAGACTCCACCCCGAGGTGGTGGAGCTACTGTGGAGAGGCGGTCTTACAGAGGTGGACCTGTTTGCCTTCAGAGAGACCACTCACTGTCCTCTGTGGTTCTCCCTCACGCATCCTGCCCCACCAGATGCAGTGCAGGTGCAGGCGTGGCCGAGGTCGTGTCTGTACGCCTTTTCCCCGGTTGCTCTGCTCCCAGGGGCTCTGGAGAGGGTCCGTCAGGACGGCGTCAGCCTACTATTAGTAGCCCCGTTCTGGCCGGCCCGAGTATGGTTCGCGGACCTTATGTCGCTTCTCGCAGGTCCTCCGTTGGAGATTCCCATCAGGGCGGAACTGCTGTCTCAGTCGTCGGGGTCCATCGAAGCCGTATGCCGGTAGGTGGAGGCTTTTTGCCACTTGGTGTGGGGAACGACAGCTAGACCCAGTTAACTGCCCAGTTGGTTCAGTACTGGAGTTCCTGCAGGAACGTTTCTCCTCAGGTTTATCCCCGTCTACTATCAAGGTATATGTGGCGGCCCTGTCGGCAACTCATGCTAGATGGGCGTACTCTGGGGCAGCGCCGGCGCTCCGCACACGCACATCACGCACTGCGCGTAAGGCACCAAGTGCCTGGGGGGGCATCAAAAAATCTGGGATGTGAAAAATCATCACAGTAGGCTACTAGTATAAATAACAAATCAAATATGTCTAAAGCATGTTAATATGCAAAAGCGATACAAAAGTAATAGGCCTAGACCAAATTAGTGGAGAAAAAGGGGAACCTCCTGTGCGGCCCCCCTCCCCTCCCCCTCCCAGTGGTTTGTTCGATTATGCCTCAAATCTCAAATGTGGCAGACAGCTTTGAAATGGCTTCGAAAAGGCATCAAAAGTCGGGGGCGGAAAAAAGAAAAAAGAAGAGACAGCGGGATGATGCTCGCGCGTCGCTCTCAGGTAAGACAATGTTTTAAATCATGGGTCCCCAAACTTTTTCTTGTGAGGTTGCCAGCGGTCACCGGGCGGCCGGCTGGCCGCATATACTCACGCTCATAATGTCCGCACGGATCGGCGGTGGGCCGTATTCGGTACTCGTCCCCGGGCCGTTACCGTTACCGTTTTTGTTATCATTTGTTTTTTATGTTATTATTATATAGTTTTTGTTATCATTGATGTTACCGTTATCGTTTCTGTTACCGTTAGCAATAAGACTAGCAATCATTCCTTAGGTTGCTAGCTAGCTAGCAATGGTATTTCTAGAGCTGCAACTAACGATTATTTTAATAATCGATTCATCTGTCGATTATTTGTTCGATTAATCGATGAATCGGATAAAAAAATAAAAAATTTAAAAACATTAATTTCCAACCCTTTATTGAAAAATAGAACTGACAGTGCAAAACATTTAGAAACTGCACAAACAGATTGCTCCTTGAACATCCCTAAGTAAGCAAATAAAATGGACTAACACAAAAAACACACATTGCATGATGTATACTTTACAGCTGCCAAATTAAATAGATTAGGCACAAAAAATATTTAGATTAGATTTTTCCAACATGTTTCCGTTTAAGGTGCTGAATCATCGCCGTGGTGCTCCCGTGCCAGGCCATGTCGCTTTTGCATATCTTACAATCAGACTCCCGAATTTCAAAGCCCCTCCCGAAAATCTCCCGGACCGACCTTTCTCTCGACTTCCACCCGGACAACAATATTGCTGCACCACCCGTCACTGGGCGCGCCGTTTCAGACCGAACAATAATAAAGGTTACACCTTGAAGTCAAGCGCGGCGATTAGAACGGAAAAAGATGAGACTGGCGCTGCAAAGAAAAGCGCCAGCGCACCCCCCCCCCTTTTTTTTAATACTCAAACATAATAGTTTCGCGACACAACGAATCGATAATGAAATTCGTTGCCAACGCTTTTAATAATCGATTTTAATCGATTTCATCGATTCGTTGTTGCAGCCCTAGGTATTTCTGATTATGCTTGTCATCAGCATCAATGGGGACGTGGCTCAGAAACTGTCATATGACCTGAAGGCTGATTTTGCAGCTAGGAAATGCAGGCGTGTGCCTCTGTAGGGCCTTTGACAACTGGTGGTAGTGAAAATGTTTGTAATATAGTTCGGATAACAGAATGGTCTCTTTTATAGAGATGGTAAATTAAATTTTACTGTGCAGTTTGTACTTATGTATGGTTATTTGCACTTTAAAATTTGCACTTTATTATTATTATTTGTACTTATGAATATTATTTACTGAAGAAATGTGCACATTATTACTTACACGGTTATATACTTGAATACTTTCTGCGTTTACAATGTTCAGTTCCAAATCTGTGTTTTTATTAATTTATTAATTATGTAAATTATTTATGTTTAGAATTTATTTGGGGAATAAAGAGAACCTAAGAAATTCTGAATGGTTGTTAATTCTTTGGCGGTGGTTCGTTGGTTGGGGGGGGGCACCACCAAGCATTTGTGCTTAGGGCACCCAAATGGCTAGCGCTGGCCCTGCTCTGGGGAGACACCCACTGGTATCCCTCTGCCTTTGTGGCACCCTGAGGCTTAGGCCAGCAGCCAGCACTAGAGTTCCCTCCTGGGACCTGTCCATCGTACTAGAGGGTCTCTCCGGTTCTCCTTTCGAGCCCATTGCAGAGGTCACAGTGAAGCATGTGGCTCTTAAGACCGTCTTCCTGCTTGCTATTTCTTCCCTCAAAAGAATTGGAGATATGCCCTCTCGGCGGCCCCCTCGTGCTTGGAATTTGCACCCGGCATGGTGAAGGCGTTCTTACTACCTTCCCCCAGCTATATTCCTAAGGCCCCGTCCACTACGGTCGGGCCTATTGTGCTGCAGGCATTCTGTCCTCCTCCTTTTCTGACGTCGAACCAGGCGAAGCTCAACCTCCTCTGCCCAGTTAGGGCCTTAGACTTATATGTTCGCAGGACCGCCCTGTGTAGGCTCTCCGAACAGTTGTTCGCGTGCTTCGGGCCGCCCAATACTGGGGGCCCGGTGTCTAAGCAGAGGATGAGCAAGTGGGTGGTTGAGGCCATCACACTTGCTTACGAATCGGCCGGCCAGCCTGCACCTTTGGCTGTACGGGCCCATTCTACCAGGGGTATGGCGGCTTCTAAAGCCCCTTTGTCGGGAAAAGTATCGCTGCACAACGTTTGCGTGGCGGCAGGCTGGTCCTCTCCCCACACGTTGGTGAGGTTTTATCGTCTAGACCAGGCCTGGCCAACCCGCGGCTCCCGAGCCGCATGCGGCTCTTTGCCTGGTTTCATGCGGCTCTAACGTTCATATCGAAGTTTGGGTTTGTGTTTTTTTAATGTGCGTGTTCGCTTTGCTTGAGTTCAATACGGTACTTTTGGCAAACGCGCATGCGCGTTAAGATGAAAATACCGCAAAGTTTCCCAGTAGGGAAAAGATATTTTAAGTAAACAATTTGTGTCGAGTTCGCCTTCAAAATGGCAGGGAACTGGATCAAGGGCTTTCAGGTGACCTGCCGCTGCACTGCACTGTGAGGTGGCTATCAAAAGGCAAGGTACTTTCTCGCTTCTTTGAGCTTTTGGATGCCGTGAAACTGTTCATGGAAGAGAAGGACAAGGACTATCCCGAGCTCTCGGACCACGAGTGGATTATGGATTTGGCCTTTTTGGTCGACATGCTGTGTCACTTGGACAGACTGAACCTGACCCTGCAGGGTAAGTTTAAAATGCTGCCTGACCTGGTGCAAAGTGTGTTTGCGTTTGTCAACAAACTGATGCTGTTCAAGGCGCATATTAAAAAGGGAGATTTAACGCATTTCCCCACTCTGCTAAAAGCCAGCGGGCAAGTCACCAGCGTCGCCCTGAATAAGAAAAGAGCTAGATATGCAACACTGGTTGAAAACCTGCACGAAAGCTTCGTGACCCGGTTCCGTGATCTTCAACTGAAAAGGCCACAGATTGCATTCCTCGTTGACCCATTTAATGTGGAGACGCACTGTTTGAAAGCCCCGCTAGTCACAGATGAGGCTGCGGCTGAGTTGGAGATTAGCGATCTTTGTGAGGAGGACCAACTGAAACCTGCTTTAAGGGAAGGGGCCATTGAGTTCTGGAAAAGTGTGCCAATGGAAAAATACCCCAATGTCAAACGGGCTGCGCTTAAGATACTGTCCATATTTGGGTCAACATACGTCTGCGAGTCTGTGTTTTCTATCATGAAACACGTGAAATCAAAGCATCGATCTGTTCTGACTGACACCCATCTGAAAGAATTGCTTCGAGTGGCAACAACTGAATACAAGCCAGATTTGAAGAGGATTGTTCAAGGCAAGGAATGCCAGAAGTCCCACTAAGCAACATATATAGTAAGAGAAAAAAAAGATATTTTAATTATTATATTTTTGTTTGTGGACTTGGTTGAACTGAGAGTTTGTTTGTGTGTGTGTGAGACAGTGCACACAATGTTCATTGTTGAAAATGACTGGCCCGTGGTCTGTAGAAGTCAAGTTCTGTCATTATCATGTTGGTGTGTGACATTTACAATAAATCTGGCTAAGCAGAGGTCTGTGTGTGTGTGATGAAGTGATGAGGTGATGTTCATGTGTGCCCATGTGTATGATGTGGCTCTTTGCGATAACACAGTAAAAAAATGTGGCTCTTAGGCTCTGACTGGTTGGCCACCCCTGGTCTAGACCTTAACTCTACGCCTGGAGCACAGGTGCTCTCGTCTGAGTGTGCGCACTAACTTCACACCACGGTCACTTGCTCATATGGTGAGTGGGTATTGGCATTCCCACACCGTTTTTACGCAGCTCGAGTTCCCTGAGAGGGAACGTCTCCGGTTACGAATGTAACCTTAGTTCCCTGAAGGGAACGAGACACTGCGTATCGTTGCCATACTCCCGGCCTGCCCGTGGCACTCAATTCGGCCGTTCAGAGATGAATGGTCCTGCCTTTCGGGTCCCTTTATAGCGCCCTGGTCCCGGCGTCGCCCGCCTATGACGTACCAGCTCGCTCAACTTGATCAACTTTAAGCCCTGGTTTACCTGAAATGTGCACTTTATCATCTTATTTTGTACTGCACTATTTGGCAATGATGTTAAATAAAATAAAACATTTGCATAAGAGCATTAAAATGAAATAAATAAAAATGAAATAAAAGTCTCTTGAAATAAATAAAAGTGCCAATATGAAATAAAAGTACCATGAAATAATTAAATGTATTTAATATTTATGTATTTATTGCCTCATTTATTTATTTCACGATGTGTCAAATGCATATTTCATGTATTTATGTATTTATTCATTTATTTAATTGTGAATTAAACGGCATTCCATACAGACACACTCGCATAGACACACACACACACACTGACAGCAGGAGGCTGTGAATATGCAGCAGGTAACACTTGCTAACGATGTCACAGCTAGTACGCACACTGCATCTGTTCCTGTCTGTGTGTGTCTATGTTAATGTGTGTGTGTGTGTGTGTGTGTGTGTCACAGTGCGGGCTGTGGGAGGACCGGAGTCCTCTGTGTTCTTGACTACATCCACGACATGCTGGTTACCAAGGTAACGAGTAACCACAGGAGGGAAGTACTGCCTTCTGTGGGACTTCTACTTCATTTTACCGACGACACATTTTCTTATTTTACTTCCAGATTAAAACATAACTCTATCAAACAGTCAAACGCACTCAGGAAGTAAGTCAATCGATCTAACAACAATAAATACGAATATATCACTGTAATAATACTGTTAGACTGTTAGAAGTAATGCAATACTTAACACATACCATGTTACATGTAAGATACTAATACTAACACCTACGTAAGTACTATGCTCCAGTCACATTACTTATACCTCAGTGTACACATTACTATGCTCCATTCACAGTACTTATACCCCAGTGTACACAGTACTATGCTCCAGTCACAGTACTTCTGTGACTGGAGCAGACTTCAGCATCAAGTAGCTGGTACAGGACATCAGGAGACAGAGACCCTCCGCTGTCCAGACCAAAGTAGGATAAATATCGCTATTCGTTGATAATGTTGATCCTATGAATCTGTCGCTCTCCATTATGGGCTATACATTGATTGACAAGTCTCTGATAGACCATTAAGCAGGGTTCCTTTTTCAGGGAGGGGCATGGTGTGATTGACAGATCTCTACCAGAGACGTATATAGTGTTTCTACATCCTCTTTAGTCCATATATGGTCACTTCCTCTTACTAAAACACAAACAAAAACTAGACCGTGTGGTGAAGTCACTCTGGGACACTAACAAGGAGGCGCAGGCTTCTTTCAGGAGTAGTACCGCTTCGTTTTCACCGCCGCCACCTGCATGTTGGAACGAGTGCTCCTGTGCAGCCCGTCTGAGGTAAACATCACAGTCTGCAGGAGGAAGTAGACGCAGAGCACTGCTCAAAGAGGAAGTGATCTACTTCCTGTATGCCAATCCAGCGCAGACGGTTTATAGTCAGAGAGGACTCAGCCTATCGTAGGAGACGAGCTGACAGGTAGGAGAACCTACACCTACTCTACCACTATTACGGGAGAACCTACACACACCACCACAACTACAGGGAGAACCTACACACACCACCACCACCACAGGGAGAACCTACACACACCACCACCACCACAGGGAGAACCTACACACACCACCACCACAGGGAGAATCTACACACACCACCACCACAGGGAGAACCTACACACACCACCACCACTACAGGAAGAACCTACACACACCACCACCACCACAGGGAGAACCTACACACACCCCCACCACTACAGGGAGAACCTACACACACCACCACCACCACAGGGAGATCCTACACACACCACCACCACTGCAGGGAAAAAACCTCCACACACCACCACCACTGCAGGGAGAACCTCCACACACCACCACCACCACAGGGAGAACCTACACACATACTTGCCAACCTTGAGACCTCAGAATTCGACGATATATATATATAGATATATATATATATATATGTATATATATATATATATTAGGGCTGTCAAAAATAGCGCGTTAACGGCGTTAATCAGCTGTTTGTTGTTAATTACGTCCATTTTTTTGACGCATTTCACGCATGCGCAGTGTGACAAATTATTCAGGTCAGTAAAGTGCCTCTTCCTCTAGGGAATGCACTTCATCCTATACAACACATTACTGCCACCTGCAGGCATACGTCAGGCCGTCAGGTTCAGCAAGTCGTTTGCGCCAGAGACCCGCACCCCCCCCCCCCCTCCCCGTTCTCGCGCAGCAGAACAGAGAAAAAAAGCTCCGCCCAGCAGAGCTTTGCTAAGAGCAGCGCTGAGGTAGAGGACCATCGGAGAGACCCGTAATACTGTTCTGAAACATGCGGAGGAAGGGAAGCCAATGCGATCTAAATCCTCCCAGGTATGGGAATATTTCACACTGAAATGGGGGTGGTAGCGGATTTCTTTGCAGCGCCAGTCGTTCTAATCGCCGCGCTCGACTTCAAGGTGTAACCTTTATTATTGTTCGGTCTGAAACGGCGCGCCCAGTGACGGGTGGTGCAGCAATATTGTTGTTCGGGTGGAAATCGGGAGAAAGGTCGGTCCGGGAGATTTTCGGGAGGGGCTTTGAAACATCGGGAGGGTTGACATGTCTGGTCATGTCTGGTCATCGCAGCCCTGAACCATCAGGAGCACAAACTCACAGCAGAGTGGGATAAACTGCAGAGGCTCGAGACCCTTCTAGAGCCATGCAGGGAAATCAGTCTGTGACTTATCAAATAACATTGCTTTGATTATTTTCTGAAATGAATTTCTGAAAAATCAAATATCAATAACATGTATTTATGTAAAAAATAATAATGATGATAATAATGATAATTATGTATCTGTGTCCTGTTATTTATCTTTAGTATGCATTTCAGAAAGAAAAAATGGTTAGGATTCAGGTGTGATTAATCATGATTAATCCACTGAAAATTCTGATTAATTTGATTAAAATTTTTAATCATTTGACAGCCCTAATATATATATAATTTGTTTATTTAATCCGAAGTTAAATATCTTTTGGTTTCATTTAAACAGTTGTGTAATATTTCTGATGAACATTTTCTTCCGCCATATTTTCAGGGACTCGCCGCTGACTGCCATGAATGACACGTACGCTGTGGTCAATAAGCCCCCAAAGCCCCTCCCACCTGCAGCTGACCCCGCCTACTCCCTCGTAGCCCCGCCCAAATTCAGCAGGTAATCACACCTGGTAAAAACACCTGGAGGTCCAGATGGCACAAAACGCCACCAGTAATTATACATTTAAATATTTTAAGTGGAAAAAAGTTAACTTTAAAACGTCAGTTATTGTAAAGAAGTTTGTAAATGCAGAAAAAGCTGTAAACAAAACATACAATAAAAATGTTGACTTGTCAAAGTTATTAGTCAACATTATATTATTATTCTATAATCCTTATGTCATTATTTGGTGAGTTGTTGATGAATGATAATAATGAATAAAGGCATGACAAATGATGATGATGATGATGATGATGATTGACCCTCAGAACTCTACCTTTGTCCCATCACTATGACAACGACCCTGCCGGAGCATCAGTTGCTCCTGTGTACAGCGTTGTCAGACCTCGAGCTAAACCGCCCTTGGCCACACCTCTCTATGACGAGGAGTATCCCCTGAGTCCAGGTAGGAGGCGGAGAGAAGGACAGATGTTGGGCCGAGGTGAAGGTAGACCAATAATAATGTTCTTCTCAACCGAAGGATCATCACAAATCGACCACGATTATGAGGACCTATCCCCTACGGAGGCCGACGTCATCGGATTACCTGGTGGCATCGGTGAGTACACCTGTCTCTTAAAGGGACATGCCGCCCCTTTGGACTCAACATTAATGGTTGAACATTAAACTCTGTCATCTGCATATACAGTATACCAGGAACCTTGAGGAGAGCTAGTTAACTTTACCTGTTAGCATGTGAGTTAGTCACACTATAGTTTAGCCTTAGCCTAAATAACCTTAACCCTACTCTACTTTGTGTAGAGTGTGGGCAGAAAAAAGATCTTTCCAGATCTTTTTTTCGCGTTTGGATCTTTTCTTTTCACTTTCAGACTTTTGACCCCGATGTGGCGTAAGTGGTGGGGCGTCATCTGGGAGGGGCGTATACATTAGGGCTGTCAACATAAACGCAATAATCTTTTCAATTAATGTGGCCGAGATTAATGCAACAAAATATTTTAGGGTAGTTAACGTACTTTTTCAGGTACATCAAGATGGAGAGAGCTTTTTGCTTTAGAAGTAAAACAAACAGGAGCGACATTCAGCAGAGGACGTCCTCCACGTGTCAAACAGAAGGGGGACGAGTGGCAAACAGACCACTTAAAGTCTGCTATGCTAAGCTAGCTGTTAGGCTACTTCCATATAAAACATCTACCTGCAGAGAACACCACTGTGTCCCTAAGATGGTGGTTTGAAAACGTCCTGCTGAATGTGGGACAATGTTGGACATAAATGATGGAGAGATGAGAGCAAAGTGCACGAGGACATCAGGAAGAGTCAGTAGTTCAACATGTTGATTAATCGCAATTAATCGAGATGAATGAATTTCAAAATGTACCATTAATTAGTTAATTTCTTGTATCTATTGATACTAATATATTCCGTAACAATTTGTGTCTCTTTCAGGGTTTAACTGTCGTATTCAGAAGCCAAAAGGACCCAGAGACCCTCCAGCTGAGTGGAGCCGACTGGAGAGATGAACTGGTTATTACTAGAAGATGACCTGGTTATTATTTTCAGATGTACCTATCTGACAGGTAATATACAGGGTATATTAAATATCTAAAATCAATAGTTTCACCATTTGACGTAATTAAAGTAAGTAAAGAGTATTTCATTTTTTTATTCCAATTGTTAAAATAAAAAGTTTTATATTTTTATAAAAAGAAGAAGAAGGAATCCAATGGGAAGCAATGACAAACATAATTACATGAGCAATTAGTCCAGACTGTGACGAGGTAATCACAGGAAAACCACCCAACACTGATGACATCATTGTGACATCATCAGCGTATTTGATTACACACACAGGAAGAAGGTGGTTTCAATTAAACCTTTGGCATGAAGATTGCACTGTGTGTAAGTGTGAATGTGTGTGTGCCTGTATGTGTGTGTGTGGGAGTGTGAGATCATCATTACACA